>NC_136750.1:27737352-28314852 GCF_936440315.1 Barbus barbus
ATGACGAGCAGCCAATTACTGTGCCATACTGGTTGTCCTACATATCACCAAGGTGCCAACTTGCCAAAAACAAAAGGTGTGAGAAGCGTGAACCTTTGCCAGTCCTGCAAGATCTTTTCTAAGAATTTTGTATTATTTATGTTGCTTTAAAGTTCTCAACATAGTACTCACTGAGGCATAACACATTCTAAAATTACTAACCATCTAACTGGGTGCGGATTTATAAGGAAAACATGTTTTGAAACAGGTGGCTTTCCCAGCTGGTGCTTTGGAGAGGAGTTCAGTATTTCTCTGTTGTTTACAAGAAATCAACAATGACCCTATTTACTTTTATTAATAGTTTATTAAAAGTTCCTGGTCTGTTTCCATTCGTCTCAGAGAATACGATCACAAGTGGTCAGTAGAGACAAGATTGTCATTTACACCTAAAATTAACATGCATCTCAAATGTGTCAAATGCATACGTTAAAAATGCACCAAAAAAATAAAAAATGTTTCTCCAAAATATAAGTAATTGTCATTAAAACAATTCATTGAAAAGGTCAGTGTGCATTTTTAAGCTAGCGATAAATGTGAAATTAGTTACTTTAGTGGAAATGCAGTGGAAGTTTGGATTGATATAATATTCATGTATTTATATTCATAATATTATTACATTTATTAATAGAATTTACAACATAATATATACATAACACACACATATAAATTGAATTATATTATTTATATTTGAATTTTAAAATATTAATACATGCATATTCATAATATTAAATTTATTAAAATAATTTACAATACTAATAATATATATATATATATATATATATATATATTAACATGATATAATCTCTCTATTATTTTAAATATTTATTTGTTCAATATTATTTATATAAATTATAATTTATATTTGTCTTTGAAATATTAATACATTTGCATTCATAATCTTTCATCAAAAAGTATAACCTTTGGTCCACTATATTTTTTTCCCTTTCAGTCCTGCTGCACTTGAAATATGTTTTTGTTTATAAGATTAAAGACATAATATGTTTATTTTTTAAGATAAAAAGTTCTTGGGGTAGAAGAAAAGACACTGACCTTTGACCCTCCTCTCAGATGTGTCATTTTTGCAGATGGGCAGCAACTCCGACTCCACTTATTTAGACAGCTTTCAGGAAGGAAGTGAAGAATTGCTTTGTCATCTCATTTAAATCCTGTCCATCCACCAACCGCTGATTGTTTCACCTGCCGACATCCACCTTCCTGAGACAAAAATGCCTCCAGGAAAATGAACTCGGGGGAACCGAGCTCTTAGAATGTTCTGGCAGGGGTGAACTGGGTTAGCAGGGTGGTGTGTGTAACACACTTCATTTTCCCACCACAGAACTTAGCAAGCCAATCGACAGATCAGCGTGAAGGCTATTTGCAGGCTGTTGCCATGGTTTTGTTAAACAGTGGACTAATCTACCTCTTCACACATGGCAATAACTCACAGTCACAGTCACTGAAGGCTATGATGTCTTGCTCATGTTTTCTTACCCGGGACTTCAGGTGGGTGATATAAAAATCTATCAAATGATATACATTTTTGAGTATGTTGAGTATATTGTGTGTGAAACACCACTGAATCTTCAATGCCAAGGTAAAATAAATCATAATTTAGCTATGAATGTATAGTGACAGTTAGTTTTCTCTGTGAATGTAATTATAAACAAATAAAACATAAAATTAAACAGTGAAATGTACAAAAAAAAATAGATAGATAGATAGATAGATAGATAGATAGATAGATAGATAGATAGATAGATAGATAGATAGATAGACAGACAGACATAGAGTGCTTTTTTTTCTGCACACCAGAGACAACACACAGAATACAGAACTAGCAATAAAGAGTGTCTACACAGGCCGCTGATGATGAACCAGAGAACAATAAAGCTATGATTGTACATCAAGTAAATGTCAAATGCTGTAGTGAAAGGTCAGCGTGTTGTTTAAGAAATGGTTCGTGAAATTTAAATCACAGTTGGTGCATTGTTCTGAGCTGCAAGGTTCTGCGAGCTTCAGCATGTGTAAATAAACTCAACCAAACTTGTATTTTGAGCTAAAACTGATGAAAACAAAAAACAATAATCAAGATGTTACAGTCTAATGGCAAACCGTTTATAAAAACCGCCATCACCGCTTGACTCCATTTGCCCAGACAGTTCGTCTCCACCTCCTTCTCTTCCCTCCGTCACCGTCCTCTCATGTTTACTCATTTCCTCTCCGAACACATTTTTCCTGCTTTTACTCTGTCAATCAAATCTACATGCCCATTACTGAATGGAGACTGGAGCGGATCACAGCTAATTGTTTCTCCACACATCAGAGCAGTAATCTCACACATTAAAGGGGCTCTGGCTCTGTAATGAGAACAATGCAAGGATCTGTGTGCCTTTGGAGCAATAAGAATTATGCTAATAGCCAAAATGATGAATTTAGAGAGAAGAATGTAGACAGAAACAGTGCAATTCAAGAAAAAAAGGCCTGTTTTGACAACATAATTACTTATTAATCTTAAACTGTCAGACATTGTCAAGTCAGTCAGATACGACACAAAGAGAAGGGAAAACTCAACAGAGATTGAGCTAATGTTGTCTTTTGTTGCCAAAAGCAGAGGTGACAGTAGGACAGTTTGCCTTCTGTTAGTAACTGAGCTATTGTGAAGGGTTTTTGCTCATTACTGAACCCAGATACATAAACCGACTAAGCCTCGGCTCAAATGACAAGATCAGAGTTTGAAGGAACAGTTCGTCCAGAATGAAAATTAGGTCTATTTATTCACCCTCATGCCATTTCAAACCCAAGTTTTGTTGTTACTTTTTTTCTGTGGAACACAAAAGGAATTTTTAAAGAATCTTAATGCAGCAATTTTTCATTCAACAATACTTCATAGTGATCATGACTTTTATATTTCATATAGCACCTTTAAAGAAGCTTCTCAAGGTGAATATATATATATATATATATATATACACACTTTAAGTGAGACCAATCTTATCTAATATGAGTAGATAGTGCATTTATTTACATTAGGAGTAAAATGAAATAAAATGCACCATAAAATAGTCTACAAAATTTGTGTATTTCCTCAAGCCATTTATTTCTTTGTCTGGCAATAAACCAAAATTAAAAGCATTATTCATTCATATTGATTCATTTATCAGACACTTTTATCTAAACTGACTAACAAATGAGGAGTACAACAAAGAGTAAACATCAGCGGGATGCATTTAAGTTCCCTCCCCAAAAAAGATTTAGAGTTTTAGTTGCTTCTTTAATATTGTGAGGGAAATTCCGAGTATGGGTCACCATACTTGGCCACATGTCACGTCCTTTCCTTTCCTTACCTAACGCTTTGATCTCTCAAATCCTTCATTTTTATTGCATTTTCTGCTGCCCTCAGTTTTTATTTTGTACTGATCATGGGTGAAGTCAGGGTTGGTAGAAGTTGGCTCCATATTTGGCGGAGCACAAATTGTGTGCTGGGTTGTGGGCTGGGCGTGTTGAAGGGTTTCCCGGGGGGCTTTCTCTTTGGGCCGTGTGGGAAGGTGCTGATTGGTTCCACCACAATGCAACCCACAGCGACTGACTAGGCCTCCTCTCTCGCAGTCTGTGCGCCAAACAGATGGAGCTCACACAGCGTCATGCCGTGCCATGAGCTACCTGGCACTGAAACGAGAACGAGGAAAGGGAGGGTGGCTGAGAGAACTGGCGAGGACTCATTCTGCAGTCAGTCTGACTCTACCGGATTCTCAAGATGATCTGACATTGTTGATTTCCAACATCTTGACCTCCTTCACAGCTTCTATCAGATGTGAGCCATCCAAGTTAACCTTAAAAAGGCGAGAATAACAACCTGGATGTCAAGACTGCAAATGCATGTTAAATTAATATACTAAAAAAAAAAACACATCAAGCTTGGTTTAAACATAAGCACCAGTGCAAAATTCAACAAGGCTACAGAAAATTCTTCTTGATTCACGAAGAGAACCAAAATTGACCTCCCACTGCAAACCCAGCTAAAACCCTGAATTTGTTGCACAACACTGTGGTTTAAGGATGTGAGGTCTAGTGTACACAAAACAATCACCAAATGAGACCCAATGGAGTAAGACTTGCATAAATATACTTCATACTGTAAAACACAAGTAAAAAGAGCTAGAAAAAAATTAATTATAACAAAAAAAAAATATCCAAGAAGTGACTATTAATGTCTATAGTCACATAAGCCTAAGCAATGGCCTTAAGATACAGCCAACCAAAATACATGCAACTAATTAGAGTATCAGCATCCTGTAGCTAAAACAGCATATGCATACCTTCAATGCAATTCAAGTTGCATTGGATAAAAGCCTTTGCCAAATGCATAAAAATGTAAAATGTCAGGGCATTCATGGTTATCATCTTTGGAAGAGTACCAGAATAGAAACACAATTAGACCGAGTATAATTATTAAAACAAAAAAGGGAAATAATTAAGACACTGTATTGAAATGACAGTAAAAGTGGGCAAACAGGAACGCAAAATGGGAACAGGTCCAAAATTGTTTTGTCTTCCACAGAAGAAAGAATATCATTCAGGTTTTGAACAACATTCATGGAGATTTATTTAGTTATTTAGTATTGTTAAAATTCATATCACTTGCATGCTTTATTCCAAGTCTTCTTAAACAAAATGATAGCTTTGTGTGAAGACAACGCCAAAATGTAAGTAATATGCAGAAGATTTGACAAGACAGAATAAATGGTGACTTCAGCTGACATGATGCTTGACAGCAAATCATCATCCATTTTTGTTTGGGAAACAGAAGCCTGGATGTTCTGCAAAAGTTCTGCTTTGGCCTCTTATGGATAAAAGAAAGGGTTTGAGCATGATTTGGGTGATTTGGTAAAAAAAACAAATTGTTCTGCTGATTGAAAGTCTCTTCACATCCTGATAGCAATCACTAAATTAAGTGGTCTAAATGTATTTAAAGGTGCTATAGAATGCAGTGATACAATATTTTAAATTTTTCTCTGATATTTAACATAGAAGGTATGTGGATTAGGTAAAGGCAAAAATTATCAGAAACGGTTTTACATGTACATTTACAACCCTAGGATTTCTCCTTAGAATGAAATTGAATGGTCTGTTATTGGCTTATTTGGAAGGGTCATGAATAATAATGTTGAGCTCTGCTCTGATTGGCTGTTTCACAGTGCCGCTCAATGTTGAGCTCTGCTCTGATTGGCTGTTTCACAGTGCAGCCCATTTCACTAGCTCACACAAACTGCTTTCAAATGCACAATCACTTTCACTTTCGCGTTCAAGATAGTTCAAGTAAGTGAAGTCGTGGCCTAATGGTTAGAGAGTTGGACTCGTAATCCAAAGGTAGCCTGAGCGTTTTTGTGTGTTTTGGAGGAGGCGTGGCTTTGGAGAGTGATTTGCAGCGAGGGTGGGATCTTATGCTTTCAAAGCTAGCTTGCTCCAAAACTCTCCAAAACTGCCTACCCTACCTTTGAATGCTTTGATTTTTAGAGAACTGTTCCTTGGAACTGAGAACAGAAGAGCTGACACCAAGAGCGACACAACACTACGAATAAGTCCTGACAACATTAAGACTCAGCAAATGTAACTTTCCCAGAGAGACAAGAAAGTACAAGCAAAACCTGCTACAAAGGAGTACAGCCTGTTCTAGTCTGCACAAAGAACTAACACAAAACAAAACTTACTTTTTGACCCTTATGGCTTTACTGTACACAAATTAAGAGCACATTCTTTCCCCATTTCTCCACCTAGCACTGACAATTTCAGCAGAAATGAAAAACCAACAAACTCCCATACCTCCACAGAATGTGCAAACTCTGCTGCGAGGTATAAGAGAAGTCAAGTCGCAAGAACCTGCGGGACTCAAACAATGCTGAAAGTGACCTTACTCAGTCAGGACTGGCCTCTTCGGATATTAGTGTAAACGAACAGAACGCATGCAAGAGCAGAATCCACCATTAAGAGTAAACGCTCATGCTAATCCTGAGGAAAAACACCAAAAGCCTTCTAATCCCCATCTGTGAATGATAAAGCATAACACTTCTAGTTTTGGATCAAAAGGATAACTTTACTTAACTTTGCCGTTTATTCGTGCTTGGAATCAAAATCCTGAGCTTTGAACCGCGGTGGTCTGGACACAATGAAGTCTGTAGATTAATCGACAAGAAAATGTGTCTTTCAGTCAAACAAAGGCTCTGGTTGCTCAATGTTTTTTAGATTAGTTTGCGTGAGCAGCACTCTGAGATGCAAATGCACTTTCAAAATAAATCTGAATGCCACATGGGGCAGGGATGGGGAAAAATGAAATTATAATTAGTAATGCTCAACAGTAACTTCACATGAAGCAAGAGAGTCAACATTAATTCATCTCAGGATATTTTCGTTCTCCTTTGTCACACACAATTTTCTGATGAAATTTTCCTCGATAATAGGACATCTTAAAGTAATAATAATATTTTGATTAACAATTGTCTTCAGAAATATCATATTTTATCAAATGAGAGAATGCGTACTATAATCACACACATATATTTTGTGCAGTTTTTCAGGTTTGCTTGAAATTGCTGTTATATTCTTAAAATTGCAGTTTCTGCAATGTCTTGAGTTTAAAATAATGAAAAAAAAGTTAAAGTCAAGATTATCTAATTTTTTTCTGCAGTCTAAATACATTAGAATAGAAAGAGATTGAAAATAGATTGTTTAATTTACATTTCAATATTTAGATTAATTTTCTTTTAAATAAGAAAATATTTATTTATTTTACTGCCCACCAAAATATCTGTCAACTATTACTATTACTAACCAAACACCCCCTTGAAAACTAAAAAATGGCTTATCACAAAAATTTAATTTTCTTCTTTAGCGGACATTTCGAACACATTATGGCGAATGTCCTCTTATTTTTTTTTTTTTCTATCTTTAATCTTCAATGATCTATTGTCAAGTTGTGTCAGCAGTCGTGGCCTAATGGATAAAGAGTTGGACTTGTAACCTGAAGGTCGTGGGTTCGAGTCTCATGTCTGGCAGGGATTGTAGGTGGGGGGAGTGAATAACCAACACTCTCTCCACCCTCAATACCACGACTGAGGTGAGACCCTTGAGCAAGGCACCGAACCCCCAACTACTCCCAGGGCGCCGCAGTAATGGCTGCTCACTGCTCCGGGTATATGTCCTCTACTGTGTGCACACTTGGATGGGTTAAATGCAGAGCAAAAATTCCTAATATGGGTCACCATACTTGGCCACACACCAATTGCCTGTCAACTTTGTTGGCTACATTTGTTATGGTTTGCAATATTTTTATGATTTATATTCAAAATTGGTTGACAGTTAACTCATTAAGTTAAGAGGTCTAAATGTATTTATATGCATTTATATCCTCTGTGGAAGGCGTAGGACCATAAAATCTTCGTCCAATCAAATTGTCATAATTTGAGGTTAACCTGATCTAGAAAATAACACTGGTTGGCCAAACAAGCCCTGCCTTTGAAATTATGAGCCAAAATGGTGAAATTGTCAACTGTTACCTGTCTGTGACATCAAACATCTTTTTCCTTGTAATATCAAAATGGAGTTTAAGCAGATAAAACATATTAACTGAGAGCAACAGTTGTTTTATTGAGAACACATATTGCATTTACACATTTTTGCTAATATAAAATGTACCACAAATTATAGACGCAGTTATAACCTGACTTATATAATGACTCTCTAAGTTTAAAATCTAGCAAATATATCACACTGCCAAAGACTGTGTGATCTCATCTAACAGACTAAGCACCTGAAGTAAACAATCACTTCTATTTTAGGGAATGATTCTTCTTAAATCCTCTAAGATTAACGTAGCCGTCTGCATGACAGAATAAGAACGTGTGTGAGAGTGCGATAGAGAAAAAATTGGACAATCTGGTACCACATCTAATGCGTGCACCAAACTGTCAATTAAAACATGATGCCCAGATGTTTGGCTCCCTTCGTTAAAGTTTAATAGAGATTTCTCCATCAGTTACAAGCCAAGCTCTCACGGTCTGTATCAAGTGACGATTGTACTGCACTTATCGCCAACACTTTACCAAGGTGGCAGTGTTCTAGAACGCTACTTTATAGGGACACACGCAATTGGGTGCCATCCTATGTTGTTTGGTAATGACATTTCCTCAAATTACTCGCCTGTAGCTGATGGGAACCCCATTGTCGAGGACTCATTTTTCCTTCTCACCCGAGGGAGGTTGTTTGAAAGTGTTGGCTAAGAAAGTCTCACCTTGAATCTCACCTTGGAAAGCAAAACAAACAAACAGACGACATTCAGATTAAAGACTCTATAGGGCTGGGGTGTGTATGATCACATACTGGGTGATGGTGGAAATAGAGAAATGCAGAAGTCTTTGCTGTTAAATTCCAAATAAAAAGAAAAAATAATCAAATGAGATTTAGTGCGTTACCTGACAAAAGTATTTAATATATACAGAATTTGTTCATTATATTTATAACTATTAATAATAATACCAGTTATAGATTTGGAATAATTAAGAATATTATTATAATTTTTTTGGAAAGAAGACTCTTATGCCCACCAAGGCTGAATTTATTTGGTAAAAATACAGAAAAACATATTTTCACATTTCAAAAATATTTTTTCCCAATAAATTTTTTATTATTGTTATCCGCACTGGAAACAGTTGTGCTGCTTAATATTTTTGTGGAAACCATTATACATTTTCATTCAACATTTGGGTATACTAGAATATAGAAATAGATATGTACACTTTTATTCAGCAAAGATGCGTTAAATTCATCAAAAATTAGAGTAAAGAGATTTATAAAGTTGCAAAAAAATTCTATTTTAAAGAAATGCTATTCACTGATCTTTCTATTTATCAAAAAATCCACAAAATATTAAGCCACAAAAACTGTTAGCAACATTGATAATCATTAGTTAGTTTACTAACTGAGCAATTAATATTGATAATAACTAAGCAGCAAATCAGCATATTAGAATGATTTCTGAAGGATTATGTGACACTGAAGACTGAAGTAATTATGCAAAAAATTCAGCTTTGCATCACAGGATCATTTTAAATTGTAATAATATTTCACAACATTACTGTTTTTTTTATTTTTTTTTATTGTAATAATATTTCACAACATTACTGTTTTTTTTTATGCAGATTTGGTGAGTGAAAGAGAATTCTTTCAAAAACAAAATCCTAATTATTCTTTTGACTGGTAGTATATATGTATTTATTATTATTATTATTATTATTATTATATACCTTTAAAAGATTTTGGTCATACCATCTATAGGCGCCTACCTGTACTTTTCTCAGGTAAATAATAGTTGTTGCTTGCTCTCTTTTTGTGCATGTTTAGAAATAGCAGAAGGAAACAGAGTCTAAATCTTCTCTAAATCTCAAATCTATCTCGGCTGCGATGCTGGAAATTACCGAATGTAGTTCAAGACCTCTTGCTGAAAAACACAAACACATTTATAGCTCACACAGATTACGTGACGGGACCCTGGGGAGATAACACTCATCTGTGAGTGAGACTGCGCACGTTGACGTTGGAGAGGGGCTTTATCAAGCCCAAGGGCATTGTGGGATACCGAAGGACCGAGCAGATCATTGCTCAGGGGACCAGGGCTCCGGGTCTGCCATTAATACTGCCTGCGCCATTTCACATTTCCCTGCGGACGAAAGAGTGATTGCTCTCTTCTCATACCACACATACTGGTTTATGCACAGAAAGAGACGCACAACCCTCATGGGCTAGACAAAAGCGCAGTGCCGGGAGAACAGACTGGCGCCGGAGAAAAGTCAGGCTCATGGGAGGCTGGCGTTCTTCAAGATATGAACAAGGAGTTAGAAACCGGTGCCTAAAACTGTGCTCTGATTCACCATCTACCCCAAGGTGGTGCTGTGCTATTAGCAATCTTCTGGTTTCCTTTTGTCGCTGCCATTTGTATTTTTGCCCACGTTTGATAATGACACGCAGTGTGTGTGAGGCTGAATTTTGGAGAGGAAAAATTTGTCACATGCCGGTGAGATCGATGAGATCACGCCTGCTGACATGGCGCATGTAGGGAAGCACAATGGTCACTTATCAATGTGAACTCAGATCTATATATATATATATTTTTTAACTTGGTGTCTGCTTTTTAACAGCTGCATCATTGATTAGACTCAGAACAATCTTTACAGCAGATAAAAAGCAAGATTATGAATGTTAAAATTAATATTACGACTGCTAATTGCATCTCAGAGTGCTCTATGTGTGACTGAATAACAGCTGTGCTGTTAATTTCAAAACTGTCATGCGAATCACCATTTCAATTAGTGGTCATTTGTTGCAAAGTCCTGACCAATAATCACACAGAGCTTCCAGATGGGACTGAAATGCAAAATGCAAGCCTTACTGTGCAATAAACATTCACTTGCATTTTTCACAATGCAAATAGGGCTCATAAACAGATACCTGCCAGAGACTCCAGTGAAGCACGCTTTCTGACTTGGACATATTCCCTGTAGAGACAAATTGTTACTTGGCATATCTCACTTTGGAAAACAAAGAGTTTTGGATCTTTAGAAGTTGCGCAACACAGCAGTTTTTTTGCTAAGTAGGGTTGCTTATCTACAGAACGTAGGTAGTGCGCGTTATACAGGTGTCTAAGCTACTATTTTAAAACCACTTCAAATGTGACTCACCCAATGAGAAATCAGTGTTCCCCCTGGCAGATAAATCATATTTTACCATATTTGTAAATGTAAGTTTGCAGCCTGTATTGAATGTGTCTTAATATACAATATACCTACATCGCAACCAGGTACACCACTCTTTCGAGCCTTTGTGAATCAAAAACATAAAGTGAGACCCCGTGCGTTCCAGACAAGATAAATCTGCATATGAAGGGCACTTTGGAGTGAGAACATGGCCGCCATATTTAAGGGTCGTCCAAACCTAAACGCTCAAAACTGTGCACTTCAAACTTAAGACGCTTCAGGATTTCAAAACATACCACGAGACCAGGGGCGGACTGGCCATCTGGACGTTCCGGAGAAGTCCAGAATGGCCATCCATTTAGCGGCCGTCGGAAAGAAAAAGTGTTAGATTAAGTGACACGGAGTGTCTATTTACACTAACTCCGCCCACCAACATGTGATTGGGCTCGTCAAGATTACAAAGGACAGCAAATAATTGTCAGCTTCAGTGGTGCAGCTGGTAAAGGGTGTATCATACTCCTTTTGACGCGATCGACTCGGGTTCGAATCTGCCTTTTGGCGAACATTTTTTCTCCCTTCTCAAATTTCAAATCACACAGAAAAGCAAAATGAAGGAAATAATCAAAAAGTTGAAAATACAGTATCGGGTAGGGTTAGGGTAGGTGTAGGGAGGGCTTTATTGTCCCAATAAGGTGCCATCCATTTAATATTCTGAATTAAAATTAAAATTTACACTCACTCAATAAGTTATTATTGCATACTGTCTTATAATGTATCGCAATACTGAGGTGCAGATAATTGCCACTATTTGGAATAAGTAGTATAAATGGCAGAAAATCCTGCTATTTTAACACAGTGTAAATACAATCTACGTATAGCTATTTTCACTTATAGCCACTGCCTTAAGTGATTCTACAACTGGTTACATTTGCGAGATATTGAGTTAGAAAATACAGCAATGAAGTCTCCTATAATGTGATTAGTCTGATTAACATGACACACACACAAAGAGACATATACTCAAATTGAAGAATTCTGTTGTTTCAGGTTTCTAGATTCTAGGTTTATGTTTATCATTTTCTTATTATACATTTTGCGTTCTGCTCTTTTGATGTAGTTTTCAAGTATTTTAGTTCATACAATAATATATATTTATTTAAATCCCATGCTGAAAAAAATGTAAAATAAAAACCAGCACATAATTTGTAATGGTTTTACTGATTGTAATGAGAATTGTGTTGATTTTAATGGAAACTGTAATGGTGCCTGTTGGTCTCTACTGGTAGGTGGTCATTAAAAAAATAAAAAATAAAAATGTTTTAATGGTTAAAAGTTGATTGTTTGTAATGGTATTTGTAGTTGAAATCATTAGAATTTCTGCGATGGTTTCTATTGTTTTTGTCAGCAGGGTCAATATGGGTTTTGGGATGTTATTTGCCATAAATGCGAAAGGATTGCTGTAATATTGTAAGATATAGCGACTGTTTGTACTGTAGTTGTGGTGGGCCTATTTGGGAGAAAATCCAGGGCCGTTTTTACTCCCAGTCTGTCCCTGCACGAGACCACTGGCAGACTTAACCAATAAGCGAGGTAAGCAGCCACTTAGGGCCAGGGGAATCAGGGGGCCCCATCTGATATTGGCGAAACATTTTTGGCAAACGCTACAGTGTGTTTTTGTGTTATGGAGAGCCTCAAATGTCACTCACCGCTCAAAATGCCGAGTTTTTGTCAGGTGCTGAGTTCTGCAAGCTCGCGAATCCTCTCATTATAACAACGTTTAGATGCGATGTAAATAAGAGATTCATTGTGCAGTGCAGACAGCTTAATTGATTAACTTTCTAGGCTGTATAATACTGTCTGACTGTCTCAGAACGGATATATTAACCTCAGTGAAGAAAGAATCATGTTTCGTGTAATGATTTTATTTGTCTTGATGTTTCAAACTGCCGTACACTCGAATGCGATGACTGGAGATTTTCTGTTAATAATAGATTACGTTTTCAATTTGTTTCTCTGCAAACCCTACCGGAGCCTTAAGAACACTTGGGATATGGAACAAGTACTTTTTGTAAATTGAAGAAGTTAACAATGCATTAAATGGACAAGTGAAAGCATTTTTTTTTAAATAATGTCTTCATTTGTGATCAGAAAAAATAGCCTAATATGGCTTTAGAACAGCATCAGGTTGACTAATTATTTACTTAAGTTGTGAAGGGGTAAATAAACTAGTTATTGCTATATCCTATGAGAGAGAGAGCAAGCAAAATAATGGTTAGGCATAAAAGAGCAATACCTGATACCAATACCTGAAATTTGCTTAGTGCCTCCAAATCACTAAATCACTAAGTCCGCCCTTGCACGAGACCACATGTGGTGCGATTCACACATGTGGTGTCGATTTTGACATGACTCTTACAATGATGATGCTTGAGAAGTTTCTAAAGCTACAAGACAACAAAAAGTTCAGTTAAAATAATTAAACTAATTTCTTTCCTCCAAAACCCACCCAATATGGAGATGGACACCATGTTCTTTGACAAGGAAAAGGAAGTTTACAAAGGAAGACTATAGGCTACCACACATATGGCAATACTTATTCATATTTTATATAGACAAATGCACACGCATGAGCAAGCGGGCAATGAAAATGAATATGTCAGATGATTATGACAGATGCTCGTGACAGAGTAATGTGCTGCAAGAATGATGGCTAGAGTGAAATTTACATATGAAAAGAGTTCAGTCGAAGGTCTTCTTCGTACATTACAGTAATTTCCATTTGACTAAGAGTATGATTAGATATTTTGGTTATGAAGAATAGACAATTTGAGCCATTAGGTCGACGGTTACGCTGACAAATAACTCTCGGTTAACCAGGGTTAAAAGAGTGTCTGTTTGAAGACTTGCATCGTGTGGATGTGGCACATCTATTTTTGTTACTGTAAAAATATCACTGTATGACATTTGTAAATGTCATCAACACTTTTGCACTCTTCATCAAATACGAGCGATAATTTGGTACAGACGTGCGTGTTTGTGAGTGTAAGCACGTGAGGAGCAGCAGGCAGTCGGTTGGAGACTCAGAAAATGTCATGAAGGGTTGATAGTGGCTGTGTTGAGTATAAAGGAGCTGTGAAGCGAAAAGACACATTACTGTGACATTAAAGAGGTCTGGGATGTGCTCATAAATCAACGTGAGACGTGCCGAGGCACCACAGATGATGTGCTTTGTGTGAGAGGGCTAAATGTGCCTTGCACAGTGAAGAAAAAAAACCTGAAAGATTTCCCAATCGCTGGTTAAGAGTCATGCAGACCTGAGATGACTTTGCACCTTGCGGCTGTCATATCAATCATGTAATCAAGAGACATGTTAAGTGATAATTGAAATTCACATGTCTGATGGGCCGTGCATGCAGAGAGGGTCGTTCATTTAAACATGAAATAGGTCAGTTGCTTCCAATGATTTGAGCACTTTATATGTTCACTGACATTAAACTGACCCTCCAATTAGAGAGAATGAAATTTCAAAGGGTCTGTCATGTGGACTGAGGGTTTTTATTTTAGCTTGAAGGCTTACAACCTAAAGTTTAAGTGGAATACAAGCCATTGTCCAGAAGCATATTAACAGCCCTTTTAGAAAATTCATCCCCTGTAATTAATTTAGTGTGAAATTAATTGTCAGTTTAACACATTAACTTAGTGTGATTTAATTCTTTAAAAAATGCAATAAATGATAGCAATTAATGATGTTCTGTGTTATAATCAGCATATCATTGATCTTATTAATTTATAATCGACTGACAAACAAACAAAAAACACTGCTTTTGTATTTTACTTCAGGACCAAGAAAACTTTCTACGGAAGTTCTAAGCGGCCATGCATTATTATAATTTTTCTGTCTTGTTTTCTCGTGATCATGACATAACGAGTTGTTTTGTCGTTATCACGACTTAATTTTCTCGTGATCTCGACATAACGTAAGTTGTTTTGTCGTTATCACGACTTAATTTTCTCGTGATCACGACATAACGAGTTGTTTTGTCGTTATCACGACTTCATTTTCTCGTGATCTCGACATAACGTAAGTTGTTTTGTCGTTATCACGACTTAATTTTCTCGTGATCACGACATAACGAGTTGTTTTGTCGTTATCACGACTTCATTTTCTCGTGATCTCGACATAACGAAAGTTGTTTTGTCGTTATCACGACTTAATTTTCTCGTGATCATGACATAACGAGTTGTTTTGTCGTTATCACGACTTCATTTTCTCGTGATCTCGACATAACGAAAGTTGTTTTGTCGTTATCACGACTTAATTTTCTCGTGATCACGACATAACGAGTTGTTTTGTCGTTATCACGACTTCATTTTCTCGTGATCTCGACATAACGAAAGTTGTTTTGTCGTTATCACGACTTAATTTTCTCGTGATCGCGACATAACGAAAGTTGTTTTGTCGTTATCACGACTTAATTTTCTCGTGATCGCGACATAACGAAAGTTGTTTTGTCGTTATCTCGACATAACGAAAGTTGTTTTGTCGTGATCTCGACATAACGAAAGTTGTTTTGTCGTTATCACGACTTAATTTTCTCGTGATCACGACATAACGAGTTGTTTTGTCGTTATCACGACTTCATTTTCTCGTGATCTCGACATAACGAAAGTTGTTTTGTCGTTATCACGACTTAATTTTCTCGTGATCGCGACATAACGAAAGTTGTTTTGTCGTTATCACGACTTAATTTTCTCGTGATCGCGACATAACGAAAGTTGTTTTGTCGTTATCTCGACATAACGAAAGTTGTTTTGTCGTTATCTCGACATAACGAAAGTTGTTGATCTCAACGTAAAAACTGTTTTCTCACGACGTAATTGTAGCTATCGTGAGAAAATCAGGGTCGCTATATTGTCTTCGACGATAAAGTTGCAGACCCGACAGCCTCCTTCTCAAGTGTCCAACACTTATGTGTAAGTCGTCAATCACTGACAGACACAGAGCTATTTCAGTTTGAGTGAGTCCCTGATCAAAGTAAAAGTGAATACGATCATCCATGATGCTGCGATGATGCTGCTTCTATAGCATTTTCTCATGCCGAATACACAGAGAAAATTAAGTCGTGATAACGACAAAACAACTTACGTTATGTCGAGATCACGAGAAAATTAAGTCGTGATAACGACAAAACAACTTACGTTATGTCGAGATCACGAGAAAATTAAGTCGTGATAACGACAAAACAACTTTCGTTATGTCGAGATCACGAGAAAATTAAGTCGTGATCATGAGAAAACAAGATAGAAAAATTATAATAATGCATGGCCGCTTAGAACTTCCGTAACTTTCAGCAAATTTTCTCATAAAATTGAAAAATAAATGTTAATTAATTCATATTCATGAACTAAGCTGCTATTAGTTCATTAAGTCTATAGATTTTGTTCACATCTGATAATTATTAATAATTATTATTTAGTAAAACACATGAAACATACATACAATTAACCAAAAAGGGTAACCGGTAAAATCTGAGTCGCAAATAATACTTATTAGTCGATTACTTTAATGAATTGTTTGAAATGTTCAGATTGCCATATCCTTCATTGACCTGAATCAATCAGAGAGGTTACTTTTGGATTCACTTACTGAGCTGATTCTCATATAGTGAAGAAAACTCTGAAAAACTAAATTCTATAGGAAACACTGACTCAGCCGACTCCGGTTTGTCATAAATGTCTTCCAATTTTATCAGATTTTTTCTTAACTTTACCAAGGCTATGAACATGCTGAACGGACTTTTTTGACACGACTCCTACAATGATAATTCTTGAGAAGTTTATAAAGCTACAAGACAACAAAATAAAACTGAGAAATCAAAATAATAAATTAATATTCATGAACTAAATAATACAATTTGTTCATATCCGTAAAGGCTTGTGGAGGATATCTTGAAGACACAAGACAAACCATAGTGTAAAATGCACCTTACTGGAAATGCAGGCCGAGCTGAACAACATTAGGAGTTTTTAGTAAACCCTGTGTTACAGAACAGCATTGTTTACAGGCTGATTAGGGAAATCATTTGGTCTGCCGTATGCACTAATTGGCAAATTTGCCGTTTTCGTGCAAATTTTCAAGATGATTAGAATAAGCTAAGAGGTTTGTTTGTAATCCTGAGAGGCTAGAAGTATTTTGGGAATTGCTGGTCTTATGAAAATTTATTTGGAATAATAATAATAATAAAAGTTATTATTTACATAAAAAGTTGTAATGCATAACACATTGCCATGCTTTTAGAAGAATAAAAACATTATTGCAGATTTCTGCCTTTGGAGCCCGAGAGTTTTAGCATTTGAAGATCCAACTATTATTTCGATTGACAGACTGACAGAAAATGACTCAACAACTCTCTATGCCAGCTCAATTTTACAGACAATTGTCCTCTGCTTGGGCCAGAAATAAGATCATAACCTTTCGAACAGAAATCAGTTCTATTGTAGAGCTCTGTAAGGATGGAAGATATGGTAGCTATATAAGTGGACGGCTATTCGCCTGGCAATAATGTAATTTAACACCAAGCAGTCTTGCAACAATCTCTGTTCAAACACACTCAAGTCATTAGCTGTTCTTTTCTTCTTTCATTTTTGTTCAAGCTGCATTGTCTCGGATTTGTGTGGTTGGGTTTAACACTTAAGTTTAACAAAGTTGTGCACAATTGTGGAACTTTACACCATTGACTTTTAACAATGCCTGTTTTTTTGTGTGTGTTTTTTTTTTTTGTTGTTGTTGTGTGAATAGAGGCCTACAGCAAGTGAAATAACTCTCTTTCAGTCTTCAGGTTTCCATGCACTAACATTTCCATGACACTTTTGCACTTATTAGAGATATATTTTCTTATCTGACAGAGCTTGAATAATAATACAAGCTTCAACTGCATTCAACGTAGCATAAAGGCAGTGATCACAAACTTGACACATCATATATCATGCAAATTTGGCAGGTTTAAAGGTACACTTCACCCAAAAATTTACATTTGCTAAAATTTAACTCACCCTCAGGCAAATCCAAGATATAGATGAGTTTGTTTCTTCATTAAAACAGATTTAGCATTACATCACTTACTCACCAATGGATCATCTGCAGTGAATGGGTGCCGTCAGAATGAGAGTCCAAACAGTTTATAAAAACATCACAATAATCCACGAGTAATCCAGACCACTCCAGTCCACCAATTAACATCTTGCGAAGTGAAAAGCTGCATGTTTTTAAAAAACAAATCCATCATTATGTTTTTAACTTTAAATAAGTCCTCTATCCATAATATTGCTTTCTCAAGTGAAAAAGTCGTCTTGACTGAATCTGGAGAGAAATATGCACAGATTATGTACCGTTTACAAGCCAAAACAGCCCAAAACAATTCTAAACAAGTGGATTTTGATGTTAGAGGACAGCAGGGGGATGCACTTTTTCACTGAAGGAAGCCTATTATGGATTATGTACTAGTATTTTGGCTGGAACTGGCAGTTTGAAGTAAAAACATGTTGATAATGGGTTTGTTTCTTACAAACACATAGCCTTTCACTTCCCAAGATGTTAACTGATAGACTAGAGAGGTGTGGATTACTTGCGATGTTTTTATCAGCTGTTTGGACTCTCATTGTGACGGCACCCATTCACTGCAGGTGATCAATTGGTGTGCGAGTGATGTGATGCTAAATTTCTCCAAATCTGTTCTGATGAAGTAACAAACTCATCTACATCTTGGATGGCCTCAGCCAGAGTAAATGTTCGGCCAATTTTCATTTTTGGGTGAACTATTCCTTTAAATGCAAAATAGCCACGCTACCCTGCTACCATCCTTATTTCATAATAATAATGGTAGCTAGGAATTGCTGGATATTCCAGGAACCAGCAGCTGTAGGGCGCAGTTGATCGGCCATTATTAAAGCCCTGCAGAAATCAATGAAGTCCTGTCACATTAAGTGCATCTGTATTCCCGGCACAAACTTGGTGGAATTAAAATACTTACCTGGACGCAGACTAGGGGATCAGTAGCTAATTATTGTTCTTAAATAACCAGTGTGAAAAGGGATGGTAAACATTGGGAGTTTGAGTTATAATATGAATTTTTTTTTTTTTTGTGGCTGGAAGCGAAATTCCAATCACGTTTGCTGAGGACACTGTGGTGCGTGAAGATTCGTGCCATGGGGAACATATGTAATTACGCAGAACTCTCTCTGTCATGCAGAAACACATATTCATATACCAAATGAGATTAGTATACCAGCGGCACATAACATACATCTTATACATCACGTTTTCCATAAAATATCCATTATCTCAATCCAACATGGAACACAGTGGCAGAGATATAGGTAAGTGGTCGAGGTGAAGGTATTACAACACTTTGAATCAACCACAGGACTCAAGAAAGACTCTAATTTACATTAAAAAATGTGGTTTGAAGTGCTTGAGTTGAAATTACCATTGTATGTGGAAGTACATACACGCTATGAAAGTAAACACTGATAATGCCGCTCTATTAAAGCTGCTGTGGGTTTAACAAATGTTCAAAGGGATAGAAATGGTAAGAAATAAGGAAATTGCAAATAAATGTTATATACACATTGTATAGGAGATTGTATATACAAGCGTTTTTTTGAATTATAGCACAGTACACCAGAACTTAAAGTTATTCTTCAGCTTACTTAACCATGTATAAGGTTTTCAATGCCTGTACATAACTGAATTTGCATATAATGTTCATATGAATAATGCATGATTAAAGTTCTTATGAAAAAAAGTCAAATTTGTAACTTTTTTATAAACTTTTTCCATCAAGGAGGCATTAAATAAAACAAAAGTGGCAACAAAGATATTTAAAAATGTTCTATTTTTTATTATATTCTATAATGTTTTTTTCTATTCATCAAAGAATCCTAAGGGAAAAACCCCCAAAAACAATAACAACTGAGTTTTCACAAAAATATGAAGCAGCCAGACTGCTTTCAACACTGATAATATTAAGAAATGTTTCTTGAGCAGCAAATCAGCATATTATAATGATTTCTGAAGAATCATGTGACGCTGAAGATTGAAGTAATTATGCAGATTTTTATTTTTTTTTATTGTAATATTTCACAATTGTATTGCCTTGACTGAATAAAAATATCTTATAAACATAAGAAAGTCTTCCCAACCCACAACTTCTGAATAGTAGTGAATATATAACACCTTTCTTTGCCAGAACAACGGAAATTTCACACGGTTCTCCAAAATCCCAAGCCCTTGTGCAAGAACACAACAAACATATGCTCCATAGGAATCAGCATGTACACCATTTCTTTTTGTTGTGTTGTTATAATGTCATACATGGATCCGTCTCTGTGGAGTTTGATCTCAACTTTTATCTCCGCACACACAAAGGTCCTGGACTTGCCTTCCCGAGCCTCTTCAGATCCCCTATTAGCGATTCCCTGGTGTGGTGAAGAGCGGCCGACAGCATTCATATTTAATCACTACAGATCAATTATTAAACTCTGGGATCTTATCCCCCTTCTCTGGTGTGAAACATCTAATGGGATGGGACATATCCCCTGACTCCTTCTCTCTCCTCCTCCTTTCTTTAACCTCCCCCGCCCAAACGCTCCTCCATGAAGGAAATGGGATGTGGAGTGGCAGTGGCGCTCTGTATTACTACAGCAGAGCTTCCTTTGTGTTTCAGGCCCTGGAGCGATGAATCCTGACCTGTGAGTCTAAACAAGCCCATTTGCTCTGGGTGAAAGTGTGGTTAGTGTGGAACGAAATCTCTTCCTGTACTCGAAGTGATGGAGGATAACAGCGAATAAGAAGACGCTCACAAACTGGATGGGAAAAATGGAAACACACACACACACACACACACACACACACACACACATATATATATATATATATATATATATATATATATATATATATATATATATATATATATATATAACCTGTTTGAAAACAATCATTATTTTTTAAATGTGCAGCATTATTATATTTAACTAAAACCATAACCATAAACACTGAGAACAAAAAGTATAAGATTCACATAGAAATAATGCCAGAAATTACTAATAAATTTCACAAATATAATAAAAAGACTGAAATTGTATTTTCAACAACAAAAAAAACAACTTTACTGTTCTGTACTGTTACTGTTTCATTTAGTTAAACGTAATGAACTAAAATAACTAAAAGTGGAATAAAATAATAGTAAAACAGATTATGAATATTAAAATATATACTCAAATAAAATACAAAAAAAATCTAAAATAAAATACAAATATTTAACAAAATTATTAAAATTAAAACGAAAATGGAAAATATAAAAATGAAAATTAATTCAAAATATTAATAAAAACTATAAAGGCCCGTTCACACCATGAACGATAGTTATAAAGATAACACCAACTAAGGCCATAAAGAAATGTATTACTGCAACACCTGCATGTAACATGTAACACCTGCAACTTTAAATGCTCATGTGTAGTCGAGTGGATTCTGATTGGCTGTCAATGTTTTTTTTCTATATATATATATATATATATATCATTAATCAGCTAGAAAAAGTGATTCCAACAAAGTTGTATCTCAGTGCTGTTATCGTTATAGTACTATATCTATATCACTATAGTTATCGTTCCTGGTGAGAGACGACCTTTATAGCATCTTAATGATATGAAAATAACACAAGTGACGTCCTGCACCTGAAATGACCTCGAGCGGATGCTATAATTCCATCGCATGCAACTTATTGTGTGTCACCTTTCCAACAACTTGGAAAATAACTTGAGAGAGACGGACGTCTTTCCTTTCAGCTTTCACTGTGGCGCTCTTTTTTCCCTGAAGTACTCCCTGGAGGTGCTGATATTTTATGAGGCGTGAGGACTGATTGAAAAAGACATTCAGACCCATGGCGGACTTGAGAGAATGGAATAGCTTCTTATCTTCCATTCCTTGCCTGTCTGCTCCTCTCTGCTGCTTATTTCACTCATTGTGGCTGAATTGGACACCTGCTGTTGGTAGTCGCAGGATCTCCCAGAGCTGCTGTGCATATGCGTTTGTGAGTGAAAGATGCTAAAACATGTTTACGTGTCTATACGTCATTGGAGTGGAGTGAAAAAGGCTATTCAGTGATGGAGGGACTTAATTAGTGACCATTGGGAATTCAGAATGGAGCCAGGTGGTATTGGGATCCTAAAAAGAGAAGTTATTACATGTATGGAAAAGCAACGATGTTTGGAATAGCATGCACCGATTGAATCATTCAGAAACATTAAATGATTGCTTCATTTCAGAATAAAATTTTCTTGATAATTTACTCACCGCCATGTACACCGCTCCAATATGTTCACGTCTTAAATTAAGGTTTTGAGGAAAACATTATTTTTCTCCATATAGTGGACTTCACAGGTTGAAGCACCACATTGCAGATTTAATGCAACTTCAAAGGGCTCTACACGATCCCAGCCAAGAAAAAATAGTCTTATCTAGCCAAACGATAGGTCATTAAAAAAAAAAAAAAAAAAAAAAATCTATACTTTTTAACCACAAATGGTCGTCTTGCACTAGCCCAACTTCATGCATTACATAGTTAGGTTGGAAATGTCACACTTGAGTTAGGCTGAAGTACTGACCCAGTGACACTTAATGATATGAACGTCAAGTGTGGGCCAGTGTTTCAAAACAAACGTGCAACAAAAGTCAAAAGCACTTTACAAAAAAGGGTAAAACAATGATGTCGGACGATTTTGAAGTTGGAGGAGAAAATGAGATGGAGTTACACAGACAAAGAACTAACCACGCATGACCTTTCCGATTTGAATATGTAATGTGTAATGTCAAGCTAGTGCAAGATGTGCATTAGTGGTTAAAAAGTATATACATTTTTTTTTTGGGGGGGGGGGGGGGGGTAACATTGTTTCGCAAGATAAGACCCTTATTCTGCGGCTGGGATCATGTAGAGACCTTTGAAGCTGCATGCCATGGCTATCCTGCAGGTTCACCAAGCCAAGGCACTCAAACAAATGCACGAGGGTAGTTCCGACCCGGGGTTGATGCAGGAGCTGCGCACGGCGACTGACTTCGCTCTACGAGCGACGAAAGTCACGGCGTGGTCCCTCGGGAAGGCGATGTCTACCATGGTGGTCCAAGAGTGCCATCTCTGGCTCAACCTGGCGGAGATGGAGGATTTTTGAAGGAAGAAAGCACGCTTTCTCGCAAAACAAAGTTCGGCGACACTGTCGAGGGATTTGCCCAGCAGTTCTCGGCAGTGCAGAGACAGACAGAGGCGATCCAGCACATCCTGCCCCAGCGCGATGCACCGGCAACGGTTGCCCCCGGGTCCAGGCCTCTGTCTGCTCGTCGCCGCGGGCGCCCCCCTGCGTCCTCCAGAACTGCTCCGCCCAGCTGGGCCCCAAGTCGTCCAGGAGATCGACGAAGCGGCCCTGACGCGGGCAACCTGGAGATGTTGGAGTTTGCTCTTTCTCAGGAGACGGCGAAGATAGCGCCGCTCCTTCCCCCGGAGGAGGGCCGAGTGGAGAATCTTGTGTTCCCTTTTGTTTCTGTTCCGCCATTGGCCCAAGTGCCAGCGGTACCCACAATTTCACAGAAAGAGCAATTTCCTTTTTCCTACGGGTTATCAGGTTCGCGGGTTGACAGTGTGCGACGCGCTGCCTCCTCACTCTCGCCCGTGACCCATCTTGCCAGCGGCCAAGAAAGTGTGCGGCCAAGACGCACTTGCTGCCTCTTTGGCAGACATCTGTAGAGCTGCTGGCTGGGCGAAACCGAACACCTTCGTGAGATGTTACAGTCTCCGCGTTGAGCCAGTCTCTTCCCGTGTGTTGGGTAACCGATAAGTGGCGAGAAGAGTTGGCCGGTGTCACGCTTGCTGCGCTATTCCCCCTCACCCGGGGATACGAGCGCCTTTTTTCCTCCTCCAGTTCAATTCCCCGGACGGCGAACCCTGCTGGAGTCCTCCAGCACCCCCGGCAGTCAGACTGGGCGGAGCAGTCCCTTCTGGCAGGATGTGGCCTCCGTAGCACCCTTCTCCGGAAGGCTCGCTTCCCTGTCGTTACTGCCAAGCTGTAACAACAAATAGGAAAGACTTGAAGCGGTCTTTCATACAAGGTCGAAATCCCTTCTGATTTCTTGGGGAAAGGAACAGTGGCTTGGCTATCTCCAGCAGCCATGTACTCAGTGGTCCCTGCGGGCACAAAGGGTAGCGAATTTGCGCTAGGGCGATGGGAAGGTTGCGACCTTCGCATGACATTTGTCTGTCACGCACCAGCTTGTCAACATCTGCATGCACAAGGTCGTGACGGGGTTCAGGTTGTGGCGCTTTCCATATGATCCCTATGTCGTCACGACATAACTCGTAGTGACCGACAGATAGGGAACGTCTCGATTACGTACGTAACCCTCGTTCCCTGATGGAGGGAACGGAGACGCTATGTCCCCATGCCACAATCTTGAACCATCGCTGGTTGCCGAGGACTCGTTCTTGGCTCCTCAGCGGGTAAAACCTGATGAGTGGATGCCCCTGTCGCCCTTTTATACCATATGTACGGGGAGTGGCTCAGGTATGCAAAATCCACTAGCCAATTTTCATTGGCGTTTTCTCTTAAGTCAGAGATGTTTGGGGCTTCCAAGTAAATCCCCTATGTCGTCACGACATAACGTCTCCGTTCCCTCCATCAGGGAACGAGGGTTACGTACGTAACCGAGACATTACTTTTATTCCATGGTGGAAAAAAAATATGAATTGTGAAATTTAAACTCAGGTTTCTAAGGAAGAAAGTTAAAATTGTGAGTTAAAAATTTGCAATTATCTTTTTTAAAAATGTTCTATTATGTGGCATAAAAAATTACGAGATATACATTCAGAATTCTGAGATATCAACTGTGAACTGTGAGATATCAACTAAAAAAAAAAAAGTTAGATTTTTTCATTTATTTTTGAAGTCACAAACAGTGTTTATTTATTTATTTATTTATTTTATTTAGTCATTTAGCAGACGCTTTTATCCAAAGCGACTTACAAATGAGGACATAAGAAGCAATCAAAACCAACAAAAGAGCAACAACGTGCAAGTGCTATTACAAGTCTTGGTTAGCCTAACGCAGTACAGATAATTATTATTATTATTGTTATTTTTTAATAAAAAGACAGTTAAAATACAATTAGAATAGATAGTGCTAGAGCTAGAGTTTAATGTAATAATAAATGTTTTTTTTTTTTTCATTTATCATGTCATTATGAATTACCCCTCAATATACCAGCATTTTCAACACTCAACATATAACATGAAACATTTACAGAAATATATGCTAATTCATTTTAAAATTTACAAATAAATTCACATGCATTTTTATAAAATATTAGTATTTAATGCATATAATAATGTAATATTTGTATATGCTATTATTTAATTATTCATTTTCTAGAATGCTCTATTTATTCAATTTATTATATAAGCAATACATTTTTATGCCTATATTTATTTCTATAAATGCTAATATCACAAAACATGTCTTTTAATTATTTTAACAATCTTAAAATTGGAGAAATATGTCCAATTAGTTGAGGATAAAATTATTCTCCAACATCAGGGAATACAGAGGCATAATTATTCCAAATTAATGATTTGATCATTTATGTATCGTGTCAGACTAATACAATTCTTCGGTAATTCCAATTCAAATTCCTACTCTAAATTCCATCCCTCTGGAGTGTGAGCAGTGAAGGTCCGATCACTTCCACCCGTCTTCACCTCACTTCAAGGAGGCGAACCGCTTTGCTCTGCATCAGAATGCTTTCGGTTGCCAGGCGACAGTGATAATGTTTTGTTTTTTTTTCCTCCAGTGATAAAAATGAATCTCTGTAGCACAATAAGGGGGAAAGATATGACAGGGGTGAGAAACATGAGAAATTGAGCTGAAATCAATTTATGGTTACATTTCAATCTGCCGTAAGTGATGGGATGCATTAACGGTTTAAATGTGCAAATATGAAATAAATTAATAAATAAATAGCAATCCAAAATTGTCCTTATGCAAATGCGGAGGTCTTCAAAGGTGGTCACCGTTTATAGACAGGTTTTGTGGCTTGGCTTGTTTAATTCATCAGAAGCTTGGGTGACCTTTTTTAAATGAAGTTTTGAAGGTTTATTAAAGCAAAACAGCTAAAATAAAATCTAAATCACCCTTAAAATTCACAGTATTCACTGTAAATATAATAAATAGTTATATTTATTGTCAATAATAATGGAAATAAACAATAGAGTACATTAGTGTCTGCCCACTTTTTCAGCGGAAGTATTTTTGTTCCCATTTATTTTTTCCATAGGGATTTAAAAAAAAAAAAGTGTAAATTTTTTTTTTTTTAAGTGTTTTAAACCATGAAGTTACGAAGTATATGAGAACATTACAAACTTTAATTTGAAAGTTAAAAGTATTTCAAAATCGGACAAAAGTCATCAAAGATCGTGTACTTAACGGCTTGAATGAGGGAAAGACCTAATCGAAACAAAACAACATAATTGATTTAAAAAACAATGGAGAAATGCAAAACTGTCAATTTAAAGTTGTTGATTGCATACTATATATTTTAATTTTATTGCAAAATATACGTACAATAGACTGTATACATATAAAGTGTTTTGAGAGTGTAGGGATCTTCATGGGAGTGGGCAGAGCTCTGCTCACTGCAACTCTCTGATTGGTAGAATTTTCTGTATAGCATCATGGGTAATGTAGTTTTTCACCAGGGATTCCACTTTTAAACACAAAACATAAGGTCAAATAATGTGAACTGATGGCAACAAAAGCATATACCATAGATTAGCAATGTCAGAGCTTAGAGTAGGACTGTCTTTAAAGTTATTGTTAAAAATCATTGTCCCTATGTAGAAAATAAAAGGCAATTTTACTTCTGTGCCTGTTATGCTATATTCTTACATCAAGTAATACAGATCATAAGTAAATTTTGATGAGTTTCTTTTCAAAACCCCGTATCACTTCTAAAAGTAAAGTCTATGTAATTCAGATACAAAGCACATGTAGTGCCTAGTAGACCAGGACAGACACACAAAATAATTTCAAGACAGCACATTCTTTAGCAGGAGTTAAGACTTCCACTCCCAGCATCTGCATTTGACTGGCTGGCCCTAAATCTCCTTATCTCAGGAGATCTCTAAAACCCAGGATAAATTTGAGGGAACATCTGCAATGGATTTAGAACAGAACCTTCAATGTTGTTCCTGACCGGTTTCCCATAAGTAAAAGTTGCGTAATCAACAGTACAAAGCATGTGGCATCTGGAAAGGCTCCAGCAGAAACACTTGTAATTGGATCAAACAGCAAAAGGGATGGACTGAAATCAGCCCGTTAAAGAGAGACGCCCAGCTTTGCTTAGTTGCTTGCTGCTTGCTCGCGCGCTGTTTGAAACTTCGGCTCCTCATCTGATCGCACTGTTAAGCGCTCTCAACCATATACCATCTGGCAAGGATCCACACATGCCTTAAAAGTTCTGACCCAAGAAACTTTAACACCTGAAGCCGAAAGAACACTAAACAGACTTCCTAAGCGCATCATCACGTCACAGAGAAACCAATCAATTGCAAGAGGGCATCCCCAGTGACATCACGCAACAGCGATTTCAGCAGCCAATCCGCACCCGGGGTTCCCTCAACCAGGAAAGGAACGAAAGTAATCAAATAATTCTTCATAATACTGCTGGAAACTGGTTTAATTCATCTTTAAGAGTAAAGATAGTAAAGTTCCTTGCTTGTGACTCCCTCAGGTTGAAGTTAGAGCATTCTTGGAAACGAGCATTAGAACCTTAAACTCTCTTCAAATCAAAACAATTCATTGCCTGCAGCGTGTATGCGTGTTTGTGTGTGTACGTATTCTGGTTTGTGTTATTTTAGCTTAGTAGTGTTGTAGAGTAGCAAATAAACTTTGATTTATTAAGAAATCTTTGTCTGGTGCTATATGATATTCAAGACTTAAACTATTTGCCAAAGATCGCGTTACATATGCTAAAATTTACCTATGCTAAAATGACCTATGCTAAAATGACCTAATAAATTCGGTATTACTGTGGCCACGGGAATAATCTGAATTGTTAAAACATACTGGTTTTAATGCTTGCTGGACAAGTCGTTAATGAGGTATCGTTAATAAGGTATAAGTTGGACGTTTTGATCAATATCCATTAATCATAAGAATTTGAAATCGATACGACTCAATTTCCAGAAACTAAAATTAAATTAATAGTTCTAAAATTACTACACATAGTACACAACCTTTACAGAAAGTAAAAAGTTGACGTTAACAAGACGAAAACGTTCAGCGGGCCTGGTAACGTGTGAGAACAAAAAAGTAAATCTTGTCGACCCTTTAAATAATGTTGGAAGTCAGAAACTATTTCTAAAGTCATGGGGAGGAGAAGGCATTCCCAAAACTAGAAACAATTGAGCGCTGTGCTCTTTGACATACAAATGAGAGACTTCAAAGGCTTCCTTTGAGAAACTGTCAGCTACACAAGCCATCTACTATTTCCTGATGTGTTCGCCACTTTCCCGGAGAACTGCGGCTCTGAGAAGAAACGCACGCTTGGTTCTGGCTGCACAGAGAAACAGGATCGCGGCTCTCTCAGTTTTTTTTTCTCTGAGATGTTATCAAGTGCCTGAAGGGCAGAGAAATACAGTAAGTATCGACAACAGCAATGTAGTCCCATAATTTTAAGCATATTTTCAATGCCATTTCCCTATTGTAACCGGCACATTAGCAGTAAGCATGATACAATGTGACATAAAAGAAATAGAAAGTCATAAATGAAAAATAGGCAAAACTATTGACAGTAACATGATCTGTAAGACTGTAAAAATGTAATGCAAATAATTTTTGGAGTAATTAGAGCACACTTTTTCCACACAAATTTCCATATTTGATTCAATGTGCTTCTTGTTGATTCTTTGTAATTATTTGTCAAATTTATTAGCAATTTTTCTTTTCTTTTTTTTGTGAAGAACTGAAGCCTGTTTTTTTTATAAAAATTAAGATTTGTTTTGCATTGTGACATTATTTTAATGATTTTTCTTACTTTAAAGCACATTTCTGTCTAAAATTGTTATTAATGTAAAGCTTTGGATGTTTTACTCTATTCTCAGAATCATAATCAGAAAGAGCTTTATTGCCAAGTATGCTTGCGCATACAAGGAATTTGTTTTAGTGACATAAGCTTCCAGTTCCAGAGACAATAACACACAGACAATAAAAATAAGATGAGAATAAAAAAAATGCACATATGTAAATATAAATAAATTGTATTTACAGTTGTGCTATAGATGATAGAATGGAATAGAATAGAATGAGATGCAGGGATGTGCTAGGATGGAGGAGGTGGTAACAAATAAATAAGGTTATTGCACATTCTTATTGCATAATATGTGGGGAACATTTTGCTGTTCATAAGGTAGATTGCCTGGGGGAAGAAACTGTTCTTGTGCCTGGCTGTCCTGTTATTTGGGGCTCTGTAGTGCCGGCCAGCTCAGCTGGCGAAGGAAGTACAAACTTAGTTGGGCCTTTTTTAGTCAATGTGAGTGTTCCACTTCAGGTCCTGAGAGATGATGGATCCCAGGAACTTGAATGTCTCCACTGCAGCCACAGTGCTGTCTATGATGGTGAGTGGGGGAGAGTGCAGGGGGGTTTCTCCTGAAGTCCATGATCATCTCCACTGTTTTGAGCGTGTGCAGCTCCGGGTTGTTAAGACTGCACCAGACAGCCAGCTGCTCAACCTCCTGTCTGTAAGCAGACTCGTCGCCATCCTGGATGAGACCAATGACTGTAGTGTCGTCTGCGAACTTCAGGAGCTTGACAGAGGGGTCTTTAGAGGTGCAGTCGTTGGTGTACAGGGAGAAGAGCAGTGGGGAGAGGACGCAACCCTGAGGGGCACCAGTGTTGGAAGAGGGGCTGTTTGACATGAATTTCCCCAGTCTCACTAGCTGCTGTCTATCTGTCAGAAAGCTGGTGACACTGACAGATAGAGCTAGGGACAGAGAGCTGGGTTAGTTTGGTCTGGAGGAGTGTTGGAATGATGGTGTTGAAGGCCGAACTAAAGTCCACAAACAGGATCCTCACATAAGTCCCTGATTTATCCAGATGCTGCAGGATGAAGTGCAGTCCCATTTTGACTACATCATCCACAGACCTGTTTGCTCAGTAAGCAAACGGCAGGGGGTCCTGTAAGCATCCAGTGATGACCTTCAAATAAGCCAAAACCAGTTTTTCGAATGACTTTGTGACAACAGACGTTAGTGCCACAGGTCTGCAGTCGTTAAGTCCTGTTATCTTGAGTTTCTTTGGAACGGGGATGATGGCGGAGCGTTTGAAGCAGTTTTCATTACTCTTAGTGGTGATTTGCATACTTTCATATATAATAATTAATGATAATAAAAAAATTATAATGTTTTTAAATGTAAAAAAAATAAAATAAATCTAAATACAAAAATACTAAACTTTTTTTTTCTTCCATAAATTAAACACTGTATAACAAATAATAGTATGATGCATGAATTCTTATTTATTTTAGACTGTGTAAAAATTAGATTAAAAAAATAAAATAATACTTTCAAGCATATTTCATTCCAAAAAAAAAAATCCCATTGTTGCTACGCATTGGATGTTTTACTTTATTCTCATTACCCTCAGTGGTGATAATTTGCATACTTTCATATAATAAAAATTACAGTAAAAGTATTAGTTTTTACTTAATGCCATAAATGAGCATAAAACGCAACAAATGTATACTACAAAAAATACTAGCATGATGTATAAATTCTTTATAATGTTTTCTTTTTCGCATTTATTTTTGTTTTTATTTTTTTCATTATTATGGATATTGGGTTGAAATAATAATTTGTGGGTGAAATTGAATTCATATTTTACTTTAATTAAAAAATTATTTCCAAAATAACTAAATTTCCAATTTTTGTCTTTCCGATTTCATAGTAACATATACAGTGTAAATATAACCAGGACTGGACATGTTCTCAACAGGTTATTTGAGTTGCAACCAAACACATCATGCATTCAGAAGCGACAGCAGTTGTTTTGCGAACAGACTTGGTGCTCTCGACGGTCACATAAACAAGCAGCATTTTTCACTCCGGTCTGAACAGAGACAAGCCCCCGTCACAATCCAACTTCATTAGAGCTCCACTTCACACGGCTCCAAGCCTCAGCTTTAAATAGGGAATTAGCCGCTGGATCGCTCTCTCTTTCTCACTCAAGGCTCAGGACTCATTACCCACAGTCTCAGGCAGTGGGTGGCCTAAGTGTTAAAATGATTTATTTTCGTAATAAATACTCAGTCTCTCTCCGTCTCTCTCTGTCCTCCTGCGTGTTTATGCATTCCCCTGATGTAGCCCAGCCAGACTAGAACACTTTTACTAAGGTGACTTTGAGTCCAGGGGGTTGTTAATGTTTTAACAGTCTTATGTGGCTCTACTCACTTTCTTTTCCTATTACAGGCCTTTATATCGGTCTTAATGTGCTTTTTCTGTATGTCTGTTTTCATGCAATGCAAATTAGATGTGCTGTCCAGGTCATGGCACTATTTTTATGGGGAATGGTTAATTCTCTCTTAAAGTGTTATGAAACCCCTCATTTCAACAAAGGTCAGTTCGTACCACTGTTTTAGAAAATGCACAAAAAAGTAGTTAAGGCACACTGCGGCGAGGGGAGAGGATAAAACGACTGTCTGTGCTCTGGTTTTATTTCACATTAATGGATTTAACAGTTTCTCTCACAAATGCTCGCTCTAATTCACAAATGCATGCAACAAAATGCATTTATACTCTGCATTGAAGATGTTTGTATAAAAATAGGAAACAGAAAACACGTGTGAATGCACATTTGTATTTTTATGACTTTTGAGGCTGTTTCTCACTGGTGTTTTCAAGCTGAAAAAGCCCTAAAATCTATACAGGTACATCTAAAAAAAAATTTAATATCGTGAAAAAGTTCATTTTTTCTTGTAACTGGTTTCAAAAAGTGAAACTTTCATATATTTTAGATTAATTACATGTAAAGTAAAACATTTCAAAAGTGTTTTGTTTTAATTTTGATGATTACAGCTTACAGCTCATAAAAGTCAAAAATCAGTATCACAAAATATTAGAAAATTTACATTTGAGTTTCAATTAATGACCATCCCTACAGTATAAATTCAGGGTATCTCTTGTTCTTTGAATCTACAATAATGGGGAAGACTGCTGACTTGGTAATGATCCAGAAGACGATCACCCTCCACAAAGAGGGTAAGTCACAGAGGGTCATGACCGAAAGGTGTGGCTGTTTACAGAGTGCTGTATCAAAGCATATTAAATGCAAAGTTGACTGGAAGGAAGAATCTGGGTAGGAAAAGGTGCACAAGCAACAGGGATAACCGCAAGCTTGAGAATACTGTCAAGCAAAGCTGATTCAAACACTTGGGAGAGCTTCACAAGGAGTGGACTGAAGCTGGAGTCAGTGCATCAAGAGTCACCACGCTCAGACATCTTCAGAAAAAGGGCTACCAAGCCACTTCTGAACCAGAGAGAACGTCAGAAGCGTCTTACCTGGGCTGTGGAGAAAAAGAACTGGACTGTTGCTCAGTGGTCCAAAGTCCTCTTTTCAGATGAAAGTAAATTTAGCATTTCATTTGGAAATCAAGGTCCCAGAGTCTGTAGGAAGAGTGGAGAGGCACATAATCCATGATGCTTGAAGTCCAGTGTGAAGTTTCTACAGTCAGTGATGATTTGGGCTGCCATGTCATCTGCTGGTATTGGCCCATTGTGTTTTCTGAAGTTCACAGTCAACACAGCCATCTACCAGGAAATTGTAGAGCACGTCATGCTTCCTTCCGGCCGCTATCAACGCAACTTGGGCTTCCATTACACCTGAGCAGTGCCACAGGCTGATTGCCCCATGCCACACCGCATTGCTGCAGTAATTCATGCAGAAGGAGGCCCAACCAAGTATTGAGTGCATAGAAATGAACATACTATGCAGAAATGAACATACTATGCACAACATGCGGGGAAGTCGTGGCCTAATGGTTAGAGAGTCGGACTCGTAATCGAAAGGTTGCGGGTTCGAGTCCCCGGCCGGCAGGGATTGTAGGTGGGGGGAGTGAATGTCCAGCGCTCTCTCCACCCTCAATACCACAACTGAGGTGAGCAAGGCACCGAACCCCCAATTGCTCCCCGGGCGCCGCAGCATGGCTGCCCACTGCTCCGGGTGTGTGTTCACGGTGTGTGTGTGTGTGTGTGCATTTGTTCACTACTCACTGCTGTGTGTGTGCACTTGGATGGGTTAAACGCAGAGCACCAATTTCGAGTATGGGTCACCATACTTGACAATACGTCACGACTTTCACTTTCATACTTTTCAGAAGCCTGAGATTTCTGTTTAACATATCTTTTTTTATTGATCTTATGTAATATTCTAATTTTCTGAGGTTTTCATTATCTGTAAGCCATAATCATCAAAATTTCAAGAAATAAAGGCTTGAAATATTTCACTCTATGTGTAATGAATCTATATAATATATGGGTTTCACTTTCTGAAATGAGTGACAAAAAATATTGACATTTTCATGATATTCAAATTTGTTTAGATGTGCCTGTAAATCAACAGCTTTACTCTTAAGATTTAAATAAGACATGCTAATATTAAACTCCACCTTGGGGAAAAAAATAAAAATTGATATCTATATATCTGTCTGCATTTCAAAAAATTAGAACTATTAGGTCATATTACATAAGAGATTTAGCCTAACAGTTTTTCCTCACACATTCTCAATGAAATTCACAAATGCATGCAACAAAATTGAATGCTCACAAAACAAATACACACAGTCAGTTTTGTTTCTTTAACTTAAGCACAAATAAACACAGAGTTGTTTGCATTTGTATTTTGCATTTAAATTTGTTTGTGAAAAAAGAGGAAAACATTTGTGAGAATGCACATTTGAGTTTTTAATGACTTTTGAGGCTGTTCTCACTGCTAATTTCAACCTGATATCTGTAAAATAACAGCTTTACTATTAAGATTTTAAATTAGAGATGCTAATATTTACCTATACCGGTCGTGTGCTATATACCTGTCTGCATCTCCAAAAAAAAAAGTGTGTTTCACAAACAAATAGGTCATATAACAAGAGATTTCACAGTTTCTCTCATAAATGCTGGCTGCAATTCACAAAACAATACACACAGCCAATTTTATTGGAAATCAATGGTGATTTCAACCTGGAAAAAGCTCTAAAATCTATTAAAAAGTTTAAGTGCCACACATTCATATATACAAACTAATAGATAATCTCACATAAACAGACAGATTGCACAAGGAATGTTCAAAAGCAGGGCTCTAAGTCTTTTCCAAAGTGTTTTTTTTCTTTCCTCTTCTAGCTGTATATTTGTCTCACTTGCTGCTGTTCAGTGAGTGTTAAATATCTTTTGGTGAGACCCATAATTTGTAACATCAAAGCTATGGATGTGATATTTTACCAGTACTTTGAAAACTACACAGCCTTCATAGCGTATTAGTTAAATGTACTTTACACCATTTGATTAAATCCTGATGGATAAAATTGCGTTATAAAGAAACAAACTGCATTTATTCAAGCAAAACCTGATGTCAGCTCAGTGGCACCGACCCATCCTAACTGTTTACGTCTCTCTTTGCACTTTCACATCTATTTCCCTGTCTGACTTTGTAGTGATCAACAAGAAAACACTGGTTGTGCTGACCTCTCTACCTTTGGCCAAGGAGCCGTGAGATTAAAGCAGCTCTGTGCAGCGGCCCTCGCTTTCTCTCTCTCTCGCCGTCATCAACCGTCTCGCTCACTCAACTTATTGGCCCCTGAGTCGGAAAAATTATAAATTCAGGTTATCCCTCAGAATTAAGTAGATAAGGGTCTGTGTCCAGAGCTTATCCTTAATTTATGCAGATACTCTCGGAAACCCACGTTAAGAGCTGGATTTGGCTCCAAAGTAGTCCAATTAGATGGTCTATTCGGCCTCATCATACTTATAATTTAAATTGTTTGGCTGAGTGAGGTTTATGCAATACAGGTAATGATGAGCGGGAGAATCTATCAGCATTCGCCAATTGAGTGTTTAATATTTATGACGAGTCAAGATGTCTTTTCCAGCTGAATACAAATCCTTTTCTGAGTGTGCAAATCAGCTGAAAATTCTCAATTTCTGCCCCTAAAGTGTTTTTGTCATTCATGTCTACTGATTTTTTTTCTCTCCTCCAGCAAGACCATTATGTCAACTAGATTGAAAAACAACATCAACAACAACACCACCACCACCACAAAAAATAAGATATGAATCCACACTTCACTGGGCTAAATCTTGTATTTTTAGATAAATGTTGCACGAGCTGGGTAAGAATTACCTGATTGACATGCCTGGCCTTTGCTTTCAGGAACCCTTCAGTGCTTTGCGGTTTGTTTTGTGTTCGCTCTTTTATAAATTAACTTGCTTACCTTTTCTCGCAAAATCAGAGCGTGTTTATGTGCCCATCCGTCCATCCTTCTGTTGGGCTCTGTTCAGGCTTGTAAAGGAAGGACAACCTGACGGCGAGAATGATTTGATTGCCTGTCGGTTGGAAATAAAAATATATACATTGAGAAACATGGAAGCGACATTCAATCAGACGGCTGTAAATTGGCCCACAGATCAAAGCAAGAAAGGCACATGCAGTGCATCAACAATTCCTCCAGATTGCTATAACATAACAAAGAGACAAAAGTGATAATAAATATAGTCACAAACACCATAAATCAAAAAGATAAAATGGCCAAGGTTTCCTCTGAACAGGTGAATTTTACTTGCTTCAAATGGCTGAGGATGGTTTAGTTATAATGCCCCCTTTAAAGGTAATCCAATAACAATTGGTGCGTCTCTTTGAAATGACTTTTTGTTAATGCATAGTAAGTTTCATGATGATTGGACATGGAGTTCAGAAGAAACAGGCCAATTACTCAAAACATGACACAGCCAAAATGCATTGGTTTACAAGCTGATACAAGGCAATTTGTGAACTATTTCTACTAAGATTGCGAAATGTTTTAGTTTTTTTGAATTGGAAATTCAGATCCTGGAATGAGACACCTGAAAACTACTCTTCTGAGTCTTGTTGTTGTTAAATGTCCAGACCAAAACACACAGTGAAGAGAGTCATGCTTCACATATTGTATTGAACTAATGACAGGAGCTTATATAACCTCGTTCTCTCAGCTGTGAAATTACAGCTCTGCCTTACCAGACCCATATAATGAACACAATAACAGTGAGGGAAGGACAAGCTTAGTTAATAAATAAATTTAAAGAAACAGAAAAACGTTTGTTCAGGAGACAGACCCAGACTTCTAGCCCTGTTTAGGACTATACATTCAATGGGTTACCTGGTTAATTCAATTTGCTACAAAAAGTGTGTGTTCCTTCAACAACAGCATTTTTATATATTTTTTTTTTATTAAGGTTATATTAAAACACTATTTTTTTCAAATAAAACAATTAAGTGTATTTATTTTTTATATTTTTATCTTTAAGTACCTTTTCGCAATGTTTGATTTTTATAGTTATATCTTTATTCCCGACCCACACTTTCAATCTTAAAATATGTTTTTTTTTTTTTTAAATATTAGGCTTAAAATTAAGAATGGAAAAATCATATACTGTTGTGATATTTACTGTAATACTGTTTCAATCTAAATAAATAAATATTCTAATCAAAATACAGTTTTAAATTGAATTACCAGCACAACCAACAAAAATATCAGCCATCACATCAAAGAATATTTTTATTTTGACAAATATTGTCTTTTTTAGAAATCATGGAAAGTATGGGAAACAAAGTGATACATAAAATGCTATGTAAATAGCCTTAAACAAAGGAGTCATTATTGCATAAATGTTTAAAATGTTCTTCACACCACAGAACAATTGGTGATTTGAGTTGTAATGGAAATAAAAAGATCTTTATGATGTATGTTTTGGACGAACTATACTCACTTTTAAAGTGTATTTTAAGGGAATTTCATAGTGAATTTTAAGGGAGTTTAATTTCCCTAAAAGTTAAAAGTCCCTAAAAGTGCCCATACTGGAAGAAACACCCATATACTCTGTGTAGGTTTGTCTCTGAGTTGTTGTACAGTATAAAACTCAATGTCTACCTTAGTAAGAGCCTTCATGATGGATTCAACAGACATGTGACAGTCAGTCAAAATTAATACACCTCATTCACTCTCGTGCCCTCATTTGACTCTGATCCCATCCGCTCTCACAAAGATAACTTGCATTTTGCATTTCAATATCTTCCATCCCCTAACCCTTGTGCACAGTTCCAGATGTGTGGCAAAATATGGATGAGATGATGTCGTGCACAGCAGGGAACATGCTGGAACATGCATCCAGATCCTCATTTATGGAACATGTCCTAGATATGCAGCTGAGAATCAAAATAAATCAACACTCTCACTGTGTGATTGTGGTTCTAATGCAATTCTGTGCATGACGTGTCTATAAAAGTACTCAGAACAGCATTTCAGAAAGTCTGATGGATATATTGCTTCTTTTTAGGGATATAATGCAGCATTTTCTAGCTCAAATAAACATTGAGCACAGATTGAACAAGGAAAGCCTTAAAACTTTAGCTTGATTCAGCTGGTATAGAGCCTCTATCCTCAGCATGGATTCAGTACCCACGTCACAGGGTCACGAACGGCACCAAAATAAACCCATGTGGCTGCGATATAGAGGTAAAGTAGTAGTCATGGAAAAAACCTGTTGGTTCTAATCAATCTCAGCTGCAATAAAAGTCTTCACAATAACTTCGGCCAGGACTTTGACTTTAAAGAGGAACATGGAAGACTGACTCAGGTGCCACTTTCACAACAAAATGATGAGAAACTCCTTTATAGAGTCCCTACAACAACCTCTGACCCAAGGATTTCAACAAACTGGCTTGTTCTCGAACAAACCCCTTTGTTAATTACAATAAAGTCTTTATTTGTTACTTGACAGCAGCTAATGAACTTCATTACACAGCTTTAACGATGCACAAATTGAGTACATGGCATCATGTCATTTAAAATCTGTACGATTTTCTTTCTTCAGTGGAAGACAGCATATATTGCAGAATATATATAGTGTTCATTATAATAAAGTTACAAAAAAATTATAATAAAAAAGTCCATATGGCTATACGTCACTGTATCCCAAGTTTTCTTTTTGCCACAGCTCTTAAATATTATTCAATTCAAATTCACATGTAAAGATGTGACATCAGGTTTGACGTTGGCAGTGTTATTGTATTATTATCTATACACAGTTAAACATTTGCATCTATTTCAAATCAAAACTTAAGTTCAGTTGCTGCCTTAAATTTTCTCAAGTGTGTATAATATCTATCTATCTATCTATCTATCTATATACAGTGCCCTCCAAAAGTGCTGAAACGGCTAATAATAAAATGTGACATTCTGTAGTTTTGTCTCATACTCATCTTTTAATCATATTTGCAAATGTCTTGACTTCACAGCCAACAGAGCAATTTTGTCTTTACTGTTCCAATACTTATGGAGGGCACTGTATGTATATATATATATATATATATATATATATATATATTTATACACACACACACACACACACTCACCGGCCACTTTATTAGGTACACCTGTTCAACTGCTTGGTAACACAAATTGCTAATCAGCCAATCACATGGCAGCAACTAAATGCATTTAGGCTTCTAGATGTGGTGAAGACAACTTGCTGAAGTTCAAACCGAGCATCAGAATGGGGAAGAAAGGGGATTTAAGTGACTTTGAACGTGGAATGGTTGTTGGTGCCAGACGGGCTGGTCTGAATATTTCAAAAACTGCTGATCTACTGGGATTTTCACGCACAACCATCTCTAGGGTTTACAGAGAATGGTCCAAAAAAGAGAAAATATCCAGTGAGCGGCAGTTGTGTGACGAAAATGCCTTGTTGATGTCAGAGGTCAGAGGAGAATGGGCAGACTGGTTAGAGATGATAGAAAGGCAAAAGTAACTCAAATAACCACTCGTTACAACCAAGCTATGTAGAATACCATCTCTGAATGCACAACACGTCGAACCCTGAAGCAGATGGACTACAGAAGCAGAAGACCACACTCCTGTCAGCTAAGAACATGAAATGGAGGCTACAATTCGCACAGACTCACCAAAATTGGACAATAGAGGATTAGAAAAACGTTGCCTGGTCTAATGAGTCTCGATTTCTGCTGCTACATTCAGATGGTAGGGTCAGGATTTGGCGTAAAGAACATGAAAGCATGGATCCATCCTGCAGCGGTTCAGGCTGGTGGTGGTTTAATGGTGTGGGGGATATTTTCTTGGCACACTTTGGGCCCCTTAGTACCAATTGAGCATCATTTAAACGCCACAGCCTACCTGAGTATTGTTGCTGACCATGTCCATCCCTTTATGACTACAGTGTACCCATCTTCTGATGGCTACTTCCAGCAGGATAATGCACCATGTCACAAAGCTCAAATCATCTCAGACTGGTTTCTTGAACATGACAATGAGTTCACTTTGCTCAAATGGCCTCCACAGTCACCAGATCTCAATCCAATAGAGCACCTTTGGGATGAGGTGGAACGGGAGATTCGCATCATGGATGTGCAGCCGACAAATCTGCAGCAACTGCGTGATGCTATCATGTCAATATGGACCAAAATCTCTGAGGAATGTTTCCAACACCTTGTTGAATCTATGCCACGAAGAATTAAGGCAGTTCTGAAGGCAAAAGGGGGTCCAACCCGGTGTACCCGGGTACTAGCAAGGTGTACGTAATAACATGGCCAGTGAGTGTATATGTGCGTGTGTGTGTGTGTGTGTGTGTGTGTGTGTATACACACACATTCACACAAAGTCAAGTGAAACTGCTCAACTTATTTTCATGGGTTAAAGTTACGAATTACTATTACGGTATGTATTAATATTTTAAATCAGATTTTATTTTTATATTTTCAGTTTTTAACTTAATTTTAGTTTTAGTAAATTTTTTTATATGCTTGTCATTTTTGTAATTTTTGAATATATATCTATTTACACAGACTGTCTTTCAGTGACCTGTTCTACACAGGTCAGTAATAATAATAGTTCATGGATGACTTTTTCAGTTACCAGGTCTGATCTTTAACCGCTAGGCTACCAGACCACCGATAAATAAATCACATTCCTGCACTATGTCTTCATTCCTCGACACCTATACGAGTTTGTAGTTTAGCCAATGGCAGAGAGTTGTTTGGTTGTGAGTGATGACCTAGGTGATGTACAGGGACAGAAGGTAATTCATCCCATGGAGGATGGACTCGCCAGCGGTATGAAGCATTCTCTTTCCTTTTTTTTAGTTGTTTTATTACTTGTTGCTTATTTTTTGAGTGACAGGAAGCTACTCTTTCAGTTTCCCCCAGGTCATGGGCAAACTTAACCAATAAAACTCTCAAAGAGGGCGAACAAGAGACCTGGGAAGAAGGAGAAAGTGTGTGTGTGTGTGTGTGTGTGTGTGTGTGTGTGTGTGTGTGTGAGATAGACAGATATATAAAAGTTAATGAAAAAAGTACACAACTGCAGAGCTTCCTCTGCTTTCTTGGGCTGAATCACACGCCTCAAATGCTGATACCCAGCAGACATTATTGGTTTATGAGCGTGAGCTGGCCATCAAGGCTTTGGCAGTTACAGTACTAAATAAATACCATAACTAAGGAAATAATTAGTTCGGTCATGCCTAATTTCACACTGTTTTTGAGCCCCGGTTGGCCTAAAGCTCAACGCCTGCTTTCTCACGATACACAAAATTCCCAAAACTTAAAATAAAAAATAAAAAACAGGAGAAATTATGCCTGACGCTGCAATGATAAAATATTTCTGAATGTTATTTAAAACAAGAAATATAAGGATTGATACATATTTCACATAAAGACTGATTTATTTTAAATCTGAGTTTTAAAATAAAAAAAATAAAATTTATTAACAGTTAATTATAAATTATTAACACTGCATAATGCCAGAGAACAAATAAGACAATAACTAGATTACTTTAAGTAATGACAGCCAGCCAGTGGCTTCTAGCATTTAAAATATATATATAAATTTAGCATTTTTCCTCTGTGGAACACAAAAAGAGAAATGTTAATAATGTACTGATTATTATAGTCAATACATTTACAATTAATGGTGAACAAAAGCTTTCAAGCCTCAAAAACAGATGAAAACACACACACAAAAAGTAGTCCATGTAACTCTTGGTCTAATATAATACAATATGTTAAACATTTAACCCAACTGTTGTTCTTTCCAATATTTACCCAGCACTGGGTTGTATTTAACCCAGCATTTTTTCGAGTGTATATTAGTGTTGGGCAACTATTAATTGCATCCAAATTGGATTAATCGCATCCAAAATAAAAGTTGTGTACATAATATATGTGTGTGTACTGTGTATATTTGTTATGCATATATACATTCACACACATGCATGTACATATTTAATGAAAATAAGTTGTTTATATATTAAATATATTTATATATAATATAAATTATATGAACATAGATATACATGTACATATTTTCAAAATATATACTGTATGTTTGTGTCTTTATATATACATAATAAATATACACAGCACACACACATATATAATATAAACACAAACCATGTTTGGATCTTCCAGCTGTACAATAATCCAAACACAAACCTCAAAAACAACACAGAAATGGGTCACTGAGCACAAAACCAAGCTTCTGCTGGCCATTCAGTCCTCTGACCTGAACCCTGTAGAAAATGAGTGAGTTGAACTGAAGAGAAGAAGCACCGTCATGGAGCTGTGAATCTAAAGGATCTGGAGAGATTCTGGATGAAGGAATAGTCTCTGATCTCTTGTCAGGTGTTCTCTAACCTCATCAGGAATTATAGGAGAACATTTAGAGCTGTTAAACTGGCAAATGGAGGTTTCAAAAAGTATTGAATAAAAGGGTGCCGTTAATTGTGGCCAAAGTGTATTAGAGAAAAATATTTATTTGATAATGATATTTCCCCCCATTTTAAATTCTTGTTATCCAATGAAAGGTTAGATGTTTGTGAATTTTTAAAATAAAAGATCAGAAGGATTAACAATGCAGAATCATTTTCACAGTCTTCTTTGATCATATTTACCAAGGGTGCTGACATTTTTGGCCATGACTGTAATATACAGTATATATATTAGTGCTGTCAATCGATGGACTGTGATTAATCATGATTAATCACACATTTTAAATACTAGGATTTACCTGTAAATCTGTTGAAATAAAGAGATGCATGACAAACTAGTTAAAGGAAACAAAACCTTTCACATCTCCGCCAGAGATTTTTTTTCAGCCATTATCAGCCTTTATAGTGGCAATAAAATGTTTACCAAGCCACCATCGCTTCAATCCCAGTATACATTTACCCAACTATTATCAAAAGTATTTCTAAATAAATACAACAAAACATTTTCTTGCGACCTTACATGAAGTACTATGACAAAATGCATTATGAAGACGAATTGGACCTGTTCTGCAGGTGCATTAGAGCTAACATTAGCATCGTGCTACATAAGACAATTATAAAGTAAAGTAAAGTCGTGACGTATTGTCAAGTATGGTGACCCATACTCGAAATTGGTGCTCTGCGTTTAACCCATCCAAGTGCACACACACAGCAGTGAGTAGTGAACAAATGCACACACACACACCGTGAACACACACCCGGAGCAGTGGGCAGCCATTTATGCTGCGGCGCCCGGGGAGCAGTTGGGGGTTCGGTGCCTTGCTCAAGGGCACCTCAGTCGTGGTTTTGAGGGTGGAGAGAGCGCTGTACATTCACTCCCCCACCTACAATTCCTGCCGGCCGGGGACTCGAACCCGCAACCTTTCGATTACGAGTCCGACTCTCTAACCATTAGGCCACGACTTCCCCCAATTATGAGATTAATAGTACACTTTTACTCAGAACTCACTTTAAACCACCATCGAGTGTTTGTAATAACTAACATTAATGGCCAGCGTCTCAAATCTGAGAACTTTTCCAAGAATACGTGATGGCTTTAGCTTTTACATCATATATTGTTTCTCTTTCAGCAGAAGGGAATAGGTTCACAATGTCCTGTCTCAGAAGTTGCATGTATTATATTTACAAGAAAGCATTGAACAGATCCAAAGCGACTGACGGCGCATTTACATCGGTATTGATAGGTGACTTTGGCGTTGATTAAACTTTACACAAAACATATGCATGATATCATATTAGATCTATAGCTTTCTTAAAGTAGTAAATTAAATACACACAATTTAAATGTTTGGGTGAGCAAAAATAAAAAAAAATACAGAAAAAAAAAACTGAAATATTGTGAAATATTATTATATTTTAAAATAACCATTTCCTATTTAAATACATTTTAAAATATAATTTATTCCTGTGATGTAAAACTGAATTTTCATCATCATTGCAGCCTTCAGTGTCACATGATCCTTCAGAAATCATTTCAATATGCTGATTTGCTGCTCAAGGAACAGTTTTTTTTACTATTATCAATGTAGAAAACAGTCATGCTGCCTTCTTTTTGTGAGAAACGGTGGTACATTTTTTCAGGATGCATTGTACGGATCCAAACCTGACAGCATATTTACATTGGTATTTGTTAATGACTTTGGCACTATACTAATATCTGTTCATCAGCTGAGCTACAGAAGCACATTAGGTTTTATTTGAGCTAAATTACATTTTAGCTTAGAAGTCGACTGTGTCAATTAATTCATGGGTAGAGAGTACATTGCTGTGAAATTCAATCACCTGTTTGATTTTGAGGACTTCTTTGGTTCCCATGGAGGTATCGATTGTCTGCCAAAGTTCTTAGAGAAGACTTTCTCAAATTGAAAACTTAAAAATCTAAAGGGGTTGAAAATTAAAAGCAACAGGACATTTTGACCCAGCTTGAGTAAGATTAAATTGAATGGTCACTTGATTAAGAAAAGGAAAGTTAAATAAGAACAATGAACATCCTCTGACCAAATTAGATGGACATTTCGACCTCCCTTATGGCTTTAAACTAGATCTTTGTGGTCCGTTTGTAATCAGTTTGATTATTTTGGTTTGTTCAAAAGATCTTTTTCTGATGTCTGGGATATGAATCATGTGGTTCACAATGTGTGAAAGCAGATTCAGATTAATTTATGCATGTGAACAGCTACTGATGATGTATAATTAGGCTATTTTAGTCCTAATCCACTGATATTCATCACAAGTTAATTCTGTGTAAACTCATTTAATGGTTTTATATCAGCAAAGAAAAGCTACATCAAATATGCATGAAATCTTACTAGATTTATAGCCTTCTTAAAATAGTAAATCTTAAATGCACAATATTTGCAAGTGTAGGATTGGTAGGCCTTTTTCAAATAAAATACTTTTCTTCTGCTCACCAAGACTATATTTATTTGGTCAAAAATACAGTAAAAACTGTAGCATTGTGAAATATTATTACAAATTAAATATATATATGAAAATGTAATTTATTCCTTTGATGCAAAGCTAACTTTTCAGCATCATTACTCCAGTCTTCAGTGTCACATGATCCTTCAGAAACCACTCTAATATGCTGATCTAATCTGATTATTTGAAAGCAATTTTGCTGCTTAATATTTTTATGAAGACCATGATACTTTTTTTTTTTCCAGGACACTTTGACAAATAAAAATCATAGTATATTTTACATGAACGCATTTAATTAAATGTTGTATGTTACTTAGTATTTGATGTATCTAATGCCCCCTACTCTGTGGTTCATCCTAAGTGAAGATTCTTTACAGTGTTGTAGTGCTTTGTGCATGAAAAGCAATAAAAACCTTTGATCATGAAAAAAATCACATGCCTATTACGGCATAAAGCATTTCTCATCGCTGCTTGTCTCCCCTAAATTATGAGCGACTCGCACCAACCCTTACAGTCATTTCACAAAAGAGTGGCCGGAAGTGTGTTGGAGGGACAAAATCATGAATACAATTTGAAAAACTGAGTCATTACAGGCAAATATCAATGCTAACATATACTGCTGATGCAAGTGCACCATGATTGGTCTAATAAATTTAGACCATGCAAGTAATTAAACCAAGTTTCTTGACCTCAACCCAATGCTCTTCTTGTGTTTGTGAACTGTATCCAGGCTCGAGTTGCATGCATGAGGACATGGTTTAATTGCTTTTGTGTCTCTGTGATTCTAAGACGGTCCAGCTCGCTGTGCGTCCAGGACTTGGAGAGACACTCGAGCAGAATTAGCCTGGCTGCGGGTTGTTGGAAATCCACCAGAGAGCAACTGGCACCGAACACTGGGCAGAAACGCCTCTGCTCTCCTCAAGGTGATGAACATGCCTGGTGGGACCACCTTGAAACGCCACACACACGTAACTGTTTGAGTAGAGGCCAAACAGATGACCGCAGTAGGAGCTGGAGATTGCCAACAGGATGCCAGCGAGATGCATTACCCATCACCCAACAGGGATAAATGATGAGCATCATCACCATGCAAATACCTGCCACAGTGAATCACACCCCAGCGGAGGGGATCCGTGTGTCCTCCAAGCCTAATCTCTCGAATGCCAAATCAAACAGCTCACGGTACTAATTTACCTCTCTCCAGCTGTTCTGAATGTGCCAGGATGCATGTGGAGGCGATTGAGACGTCTCTGCAGGGTCGAGGGTTATAAAACAGCACTTGCAGATGTGGCGATCGGCGTACAGGACATGTACTATATGACACACATGTGGTGTGTTTGTGCGTGCTGGGCAGCACTGAGCATAATGACAATATGACATTACCCAGTCTCGCGTAAAGCAACGCAAACAGCCTACAGCAATAGACTTTATTATGGGGGTCCTACTCCCAACGTGGAGGAGAGAGCATCTCGACCAGACAAACATCACATTGAGTCTGTAGCCTCAGGACTGATGAGGATGTGCTTGTAAATGGAGACGAGCAGATGTAACAGTTGTTTCTTGAGAACTTCACTGTCTTAGCCAATGATTGGCTGCCTTGCATGACAATGAAGAACATCAATCAATAAGAGTCAGACATTGCTATTTAATCAGATCATGAGCAGAAAAATGTAGAAGTCTGAAGAAAAGACCCATTAATAACATTTCTCAATCACATTTATTATTGTTCAGCTAATTTTTGCAGGCAATTAGAGTAATTTCAATAGGAATCTGCGCAACTGGGAATTTCACTTGAAGAAAGAAGAGATCTCTAAACATATTTTGCATCGAGATCAAGTTGGCCACTTGTATTGACCACGATGGCCAACAGAAAACTACTTGGTTTGAAAATCATATCTGTGTGAACTGTGCTTCACATATCGCTACACTATTGAAACATTAATGGAGCTTGTTTGCCAATAAAACTTTACTAATGTGACTGCATTACTCAACAAATCTCAAATGTTTCTAATGAAACAGACACAAATCAGACCAAATGAGATCTCTGACTTTTGATTTCAGGTACAGATTAACTTGTTATCTTGGTAAATCTAAGCACAGATGCTCAAACTTCCAGGCCAAAATGTATTTTGAATAAAAATCGAAAGAGTTGTTGGAAGCTATTTGTGGTGTAGTTTGTTTATAGCCCACATTTAGCTTTCTACTTCTGATTATTGTATTTAGGCTTTAAAATCCATGAAAGCGGCCTCATTTGTGAAGATTATTATGATTAACAAAAAATATTGCACTCTAGGAGAAACATTTGAGTATTAAAGTCAATCTGAACAATCTAATGCATTTACAAGTTAAGAATTCAATCAATGACAAAATTCACAGATCATGGGAAATGATGACATCATGGAAAGAGGATGTCATATACCAGAATTAAGCCAAACAAAATATATTTTTTCTAAAATGATGCCTCAATGGATATTTGGCTACTAGAATTAATTTAATATTAACATCAGCTGAGCCAAAACAACGGAAGAGCGAGTTTTGATTCCATAATTTTCGCCCTTGGAATAGCATGTAACAATAAACCATTCATAATTCGATCAGAAACATGCAATAATAAAGTAAATCAGATAATTTTATACTTCATTCATCTGACTTTTAATTATATTAGAAAATCTTGCCGCCTGACATAGAGCAATGAATGGACTGACAAGCCGCAAAGGAAGAGGGAAGATGGGGATAAAATGAGCCAAATGCATACCAACAGACCAGGAAGTCTCCAACTCGGAGGAGAATTCGGCCTAATTATATTTTGCTGGGTGGCTGAGCAGACCAGGCCTAGTTAGCACTGCACCAGTGAAGACCACAGCTACATTAACAAGAGCTGCCCTGTCTGGGACAAGTGATAATTATCATCACTAAGCCCTGAGAGAGTGACAAGGACTAGCTGCTCTCAGGGGCACATCTCTAATGTGGTAGAGAGGACGAGGCGAGCGCTAATTATCAGAGTGAGAGAGCTCCTATCTGCCCTGTTCCTGCAGCACGGAGAGAACCCAGACACCGATCGGCCGGCGTTTTATCAGAGCGTGCATGATACTCGGGAGGATTGCTTGGACACTTGTTGTAAAATTGAACGCGCTACAAAGCTCCAGTTTCTTGGAACCGTGGTCAGACTTTTTTTCAAGAGGCGATAAGAGGCTGATAAACATTCAGCAGCTCCTTACAACACCATGAGAAATGACCATAAGCAAAAGCAAAAGCAAAAGCAACAAAAATTAAATAAATAAAACCGGTAAGATAATAACGTTAAGATAACGTTTATTTATTTTATTTTTATTTTTTTGGGGGGGGTGGGAGGGTTGTCTTAATAGGTAAACACAAACACAAACAAGTATTAGCAATGGATTTGTGTTTATTTGATTTATATATTTATTTTTGTGGTATAATTTTATTAATTGATTTGTCTAATTTCATCATGGTTAATCAAATTACAGATATCAACATTTCAAAAGATAAAAACTATTTTAAAAAATACCGGAATATATATGAATTAATTAATTAATCAATACATGAATGAATAAATAAAAATAAATAAATGAAATATAAAAATATATAAAAAAAATGCATTTAAAATAAAATGTAAAATGTAAAAATAAATGTGCCTCCTCATCTACAAGTTTAAGTCTTCCTTTCCATTCTTCTCTTGCAGTTACATAAATAGTAATAATAAATGTTAAGTGTCTGAGCTTGACCAAAACATATTTACATATCATTCTTATTAAAATACTTCCTTAAATTACAACCCTAACATTTTTAAATTAATTAATTAAACTTATTTTAACATTACTAAGATGTATTGCATAACAGGATTGACTCTCCACAGCTCATTCTGGTCTGGTTCTGTTCTAAGTGTTTCTAATTTCATCTATAGTCAATTTCATAAATACTAATCTCTCCTACTTTCATCTGTATTTTCTGCCATTAGTCTTCCATCAAACATCATCAGCCCTTAAGTTACCCACGAGGGGGAAGATGGGAGGAAATTACAGTAACCTAGCAATAAGCCCAAAGAGCTGCGACAGGATGAACAGATGGAGGACAGAGGAGAAGGATGAAAATGTAAGACTCTTTTAGCGGGTAATCATGGCACAGAGACTACTTTGAAGGAAACTGTGTAGCATACAAGTTTTCCAGCATGCAGTAACCTGAAAAAAAAAAAAAAAGCAAATGACAAAAGTAAAAATAAATAAATAAATAAAAATGCAACACTAATATATATATATTTAAATATCCTCTCTTTTGCATGCAATCAATAATTTAAAAAATAATAATCATGCCCTCAGAATATACTAACTAGCATGCATTGATGTGCTATAAGCATAACTACTGTACAATATGATGATGAATGATGCTTTGTGGTCATTTTCAGATTGAAGAGAGCCATCAACAATGGCCTGCAGATGTGATTCGAATGCTGAACTGCGATTGTGAGCGAAGTCTACGAGGGTGAATACGATTAGACGTCGCTTGTAACGAGCCTCTGAAAAGGTTAAAGAAATCAATCAACAACACAACGAGCCACACTAAATACTGTCAGCTACTCACAGCTACGTGGAATAACAACTGTGTAACTCATTTTCCTTGGAATAACATTCATTTTCACAGTCTGTGAGTGCCGATGAAATGTATCACAGCTAAACAAGTGAAGCAAGTTTACACAACATCATTTTCCGATTTGGAATCACTCTTAGGAAGTTGGGAGGGGAAAAAAAAAGGGATAAAACGGCATGGAAGTAAACGCTCAGACTGTCTTATATGTCTTGTTGAGTTGCTGGCGCAATGACAGAGATAATTTCACAAAGAGTCTTACAACAAGCTATTTAAAGTTGCAAATAAGGTTCCAGCTGATTTGATTATTAAAACTTAAAGCCTTAAAATGGAATGCAGAATAACTAACAGAAGAATTAGGGAGAAATAAAACAATAAATAAGCAGAATAAATTGCACAGGGCCAAAAAATGCCATTTTCATTTTAACTTTTAATGTTAAACTGTGCAAGTTTTTGCAACAAATATATATATATATATATATATATATATATATATATATATATATATATATATATACTGTATATATATATATATATATATATATATATATATATATATATATATATATGCAAATAATATTAAAAAGAAAACAAATCTTGCTTTTTTTTAGCCCTTTGTTGCCCCTGTGTCAAATATTCTGAGACCTGTAGCAGGCATCAAATTTGTAATGAGCTCATTTTGTGCATAAAATTGTAAAATTTCTCAGTTTAAACATTTGTTATGTTATCTATGTTCTATTGTGAATATTGGCTCATGTGTTTTGAGTAGTCTTTTAATAGATTACTAAAAGTGTCTGGGTCTATCTGTGTTTTCTGTTTTTATCCAGGTTTTGGTGGAGAAACGTGACCCAGACGTGTGTTTGTGTCTGTATACTGGAGTTTCTCTGTATGTATTTGTGTGTTTGTGTGTGTTTGAGTGCGTTTGTGAAACGAAGGCAGAAGGTTGCTCAACTTTGACTGCTGTTCCACAAGCAGCTGTGTGCTTATCTGTGATTCTCACTGTATGAATGTGCTTTTTTTTCTGGGTGGCTGGTCAGCACCGGTGGGACTCCACTATTGATTTCCGCAAAGCCTTGTGGGTCTGGATAAAGTGTGTGATACAAAACGGAAGCACAAACTGAGAAAGGGTCCTGTCACAACAAAGAAAATGCCGTTCCACATGAAACGAGGCCTGCACTTCCTAAATGACAAGGTATGTGAGGATGTAAGTGCGCACAGACTCACACTCCAGATTTATGTACAGACAAGAAGGATTTGTGTTTCAGGCTAGATGGCAAATTCTCTCCACTGACTCAGATAAAGAGGAAGAAAGAGAGCGAGGGAGAGAAATATGTCACAAGTAGCAAAACATGGATCCTCGAAGCAAGAAACAACTGTTATGTGTTAATGGTAGATAAGACACATGCTATCTACAAACCTGCAATGTCATCTTGCTGTTATAAAAATTCCCTACAGGGATAAAGCTGACTAAACCAGTCAAGAACAGCTCCAGGGCACCCCAAAAGAAACAAATAAATAATAATTATAAAAATAAATAAATAAACAAAAACAACAAACAACAACAACAATAACAATAAAAATAATTAAATAATTAAATGTAAAGTATTGCATTCCAAAACGTACCAAGACATGGCTTTTTTTGTCTGTTTGTTTGTTTTTATTTAGAAGTTTGTTTGATAACATGTAAAAATTAATCAACATTAAGTTGAAAATGTAAAATTAAGTAACCTCAAAATTCAATACTCCAAAATCTGTAAACAGCTTAAGGTAAGTCACTATGTGTGTATATATATATATATATATACATACAGGTACATCTAAAAAACAAATTAGAATATCGTGAAAAATGTTTTTTTTTTGTAACTTATTTCAAAAAGTGAAACTTTCAGGTCAGGCATGAAAAGCAAATCAGCATCTCTATAAAGCTTGTCAACAGATGGAAGCATAAAGTGCTCCAAAATCTCCAGGTAGACGGCTGCATTGACTCTGGACTTGATAAAACACAATGGACCAACACCAGCAGACGTCACGACACCCTAAATCATCACTGACTGTGGAAACTTCACACTGGACTTCAAGCAGCTTGGATTCTGTGCCTCTCCAGTCTTCCTCCAGACATTGATTTCCAAATGAAATGCAAAATTTAAATTTATCTGAAAAGAGGACTTTGGACCACTGAGCAACAGTCCAGTTCTTTTTCTCCTTAACCCAGGTAAGATGCTTCTGACGATGTTTCTGTTTCAGAAATGGCTTGGCAGCCCTTTTCCTGAAGACGTCTGAGCGTGGTGACTCTTGATGCACTGACTCCAGCTTCTTTCCACTCCTCGTGAAGCTCTCCCAATTGTTTGAATCGGCTTTACTTAACTGTCACGAATCTGGTCCATGCTCTCCCTGTCAACCACCACTAGAGGTCACCCGTTCACCAGAGTGACTTTTACACACACTGCACATTGGACTCCATTTCCCACAATCCATTGCACTGACGACATGCACAGCTGTTCACCATTATCTCACCCACACCTGATTATCATTTCACAATCACTCACTCACTATTTAAGCCTGGGACTTGCTCTTGCTCTCGGCCGAGTATTGTTAGCGTTTATCACTCTCATAGCGATAGCTACTCTACGGAGCCCTAGTCGTAGTCTTGCCTAGCCTGTTTACCTGTGTTTTTGATACCTGCCTTTGTTTCCTGGATTTACCCCTTTGCCTTGCCGTTTGGACTGCGTTTGCACCTCGTTTGGATTATTGCTGTTGTTCCTGGATTATCTCTCTGCCTTGCCCCTTTGGATACTGTTCGCCGATCCACACTTGCTCCACGGATTGCTCTGTCTTGCCTCTGCCATACCTGTTTGCTCTCTCCCGACCCTGCCTGTATGACCATGTCTTATAATAAAGCTTTGCAAATGGATCCGCACGTCTCACGTCTCGTCAGCCCCGTAACACTTAACAGTATTCTCAAGCTTGCGGTCATCCCTGTTGCTTGTGCAGGTTTTCCTACCCAATTTCTTCCTTCCAGTCAACTTTGCGTTTAATATGCTTTGATACAGCACTCTGTAAACAGCCACTCCTTTCAGTAATGACCCTCTGTGACTTACCCTCTTTGTGGAGGGTGTCAATGATTGTCTTCTGGACCGTTGCCAAGTCAGCTGTCTTCCCATTATTGTGGTTTCAAAGAACAAGAGATACCCGGAATTTATACTGTAGAGATGGTCGTTTAATGAAACTCAAATATAAATATTCTAATATTTTGAGATACTGAATTTTGACTTTCATGAGCTGTAAACTGTAATAATCAAAATTAAAACAAAAAACTTTTGAAATGTTATACTTTACATGTTATGAATGTAAAATATATAGGTTATAATATATTTATATATAAGTTTAATTTTTTTAAATAATTTACATTATATATATATATTTATATATTGTTTTTTTTTTATTAAACTACTTACCCAAGATTTACGAATACATTTAAATATTTGAATATTAATGTATTTACAATATTGCTGCTTGAACAGCTTCACGAACATTATGCTTTGTGACTATCAGCAACCATTTACTACAGTAAAACATCTGTAAAGCGATGCTTTGAGTGGTTTATTGCTTAATTTAATCAAAACACAGGAAGAAGTGCTATTTTGTGAATATAGTCATGCTCCCGTGGACATGGACTAGAAGTACATGGACCTGTGGGTTGTAGAACATCTAAAAATCTGTGAGACAAAATGAGCCGGTGATATCTGGGAAAGCAGGAAAACTCTGAGACGCATAATTTTCGAACAACTAGTAGCGTGAGCACCTGGACACTTTTGACCTGACCAGGACAGATGAAGCAGCTGTGCCGTCCAAAAAGGCCAGATCAGGATGTACTTTGAGAACAGACTCAGGTCTTTCAGCGAATACAGCTTTTTCTCATTTTCCTACACTGTAATGTGCTGAGGGAGCAGAATTGTCCAGAGCGACTCCAAATGCTCAATCGAGCAGGCCAACTGTATTATCAGACTCAAACTGGCCTCACTGGGGGCAGCGCTGCAGGATGTTTGGGGTAATTGGACTCCACTAGGAGCAGCAACACCGTATCCGTCACTGGAGCTGCCTGATTGGCCGATCAACATGTAAATCTGACTCTGTGCGACTTCATGGACTTAACCATTCGCTTTGACTCTGAAGCACAAACGGGATCGAACGAGCGCATATTTACATGACATTATGACAACCCAACAACAACAAAATGTTAAAAAGATGAGCTCTTTACATCACAGTACTACAAATAATTAACAATAATGTTAAAAACAACAACAAACAAAGTTTAAATTAAGTCAGCAAACAGCAAAACAATAATCATATAACAGTAACTGCATAATTTAGTCATGCTGCAATGCATGCTGGGAACTCTCAAAGCCTTAAAGGGCACCAATTATGCCCCTTTTTACAAGATGTAATATTGGCCTTGGGTGTCCCCAGAATGTGTCTGTGAAGTTTCAGCCCAAAATACCCCACAAATAATTTATTATAACAGCTGGAAAATATAATTTTGGGGTGTGTCTAAAAAAGAGCTGATTTAGAGTGTATGGCTTTAAATGCAAATGAGCTGCATATTCTGCATCGCGTATACGTCTCTCTGCATTGACCTCAGATGTTGAGAGAAAATGAAGACTCTTATGTTTCATTCTTACATCCAAACAAAGCAAGGGGATTGCTTGCAAGACATCGTTGATGCTACAGAACAGCTTAACCGCTGAGGGTGGAAACTATAGCAATGCAGGGCTGTCAATCAACCCCCGTGGCCCAGCCCTCTGAAATGTGATGTCACACTGCAGTGAGAATCAAAACGGCAGGCCTAGTGAGACTGACTTGGTTTTTAAAGGGGATTAAAAAATGAGGAGTGGGTAGATTTTTATTATTGTTGGGTGGTTGTGTTCACACACATTTATGTCCAAACATCATGTAAAAGTAGATTTTGTATAATAGGTGCCCTTTTAAAATTCTTTGTCCAGACAACTGTGTTTGACTAGTTGGGACACTATTTATAATTATTATATTATATTATATAATTATATTGAGCATTGAGCACTTTATTTCACTCAGCACAAACCTTATTTCACCTCAAACTACAATTCCCATAATCCATTGCACTGACGACACACAGCTGATTGCACTGATTACCCATTTTACTTAAACCATGGACTTCCTCTTCCTCTCTGCCGAACTTGTTTAACATATATCCTAACGATAGCTACTCTACAGAGCCCTCTCAGTTGTTGTAGTTTTGCCGTGTTTGATACCTGCCTGTGTTTCCTGGATTAACCCTTTGCCTTGCCGTTTAGATTTTGTTTGCACCTCGTTTGGATTATTGCTGTGTACCTGGATTAGCTCTCTTGCCTTGCCCCTGTTGGATATTGTTCGCCGATCGAAGACCCACGCTTGCCCTAGGACTACTCTTTGTCTTGCCATTTATATACCTGTTTGACCCATGTCTGTTTGATGACCTTGCCTTTGAATAAAGCTTGCAAATGGATCCGCACATCTCCCGTCTTGTTCGCCCCGTAACATTACAATTATTAATGTAACAATTTAACGTAACTGAACATTTTATTTAAAAGAACATCAGATACAAATGCTCTGAAATGTTGCAATTCATTCTTGCCCATTTAATACCACTTCATGAGCACATTTGATTGAAAATCATGCTGTTCAGTCAAATTTCCTGCTCATATGGGACAAAGCTTGAACTACACAAGAAGCTACTTTTTAATATATCAAAATGTAATGTCTCCCAGCATGCAGCATGATTTTTATTAGCACTTTTATGCACTACCAAAGAGCCTTTCTCTGAGAAAAGGTAATTATGCAGCAGATGTTTTAGTATTGCATAATTCAGTCCAAAATTGCTCTATATGAATAAACTCAAGTCCACTTTTGTTCTTTTTGTTTTGTTTCCCTAACCTGTGGTCATCTGAGCAAGAGACCCCATTTGAAAAAATCCCCCCGTTTCTCAATTCAGCTCATGCAAATTAAATCGAGCTGCACCGAGGTAGATAATTAAACAGTTTTAATTGTGTTTGTAGATGGCTCTTCTTTGAGGAGCTGTGCAATTGAGAAACTGACTTGAAGTAGACCTTTCAATGTCACATACTTGTGGAAATCTCCTGTCATCTGCCACAATGACATTGTGCACATGCAGAGAATTAATGAAAGTATAAATTTGCATTAACCTTGCAACTAAAAGTAAAAAAAATAAAAATAAAAAAAGGGAAAAACTAAAATCATGTTGAAACAGCAAAAATATTTTTTCTTCTTTTCTTTTTCTTTGTTTTTTGTTAACAACTGTTTAAGTTTTAATTTGTGGAACAGTAGTACAAAACAAAAAGCAGCAGTACAAATTTAAAACCCACCAAAACCCATTCCACCCCTTGCTAGACTCAAAAGATAAATAAATAAATAAAATAATAATAAACACATGAATTAATATTAATAGATAAATAACAATAAGATAATTTTTACAAAGATTTTAGAAAAGAAGACAAAACATTAAAAGCTGAATGCCATGAATTTACAGAGAGAGGGGCACTCCCCCCCAAAAAATACAAAAACATGCCTAAAACTCCTTGGGAACAGAGATTACACTTTATTACACAGATTCATATAAAAACGTTTCATTGGAGTCAAGTAAACCCTATTTCCAATGAATCATTTGTTGATTAGGGTTTTTAGAAGACAACTTAAACATAACCCATACCTGATCGGAAAATAAAACATACACATCCTCATTAAGATTCTTAGCCCAAACAGTTGTAATAGATAAAGGTTTGTATGAATGCTCAAGAAGAAAGAGATAGATGACTGAAGCAGAGGAGGGAGATTCCTCAGAAGGAAGGATTAGTTTGCGCAAAGGGTGAACAGGCAGTTGAGATTTCCAAGGCACCCCATACCACTATCATCATAGATATGTCCCAGAGTGTTTACTTTATTATGAGTCCATTGCGGACAATGAAATGGAGTACTGCCTGACAAAAGGTTATTATTGTGGAAAATAGGTGAATGCCTATGTCATTTTGTAACTAGTTGTGAACGTCTTTCAACATCCCTCCATGTGGAGAGGAGATGGGTTACAATGGGACCAAACTGAGATTTACACTGTCTAAGCGGAACTCCTGAAAAAACAAGATGCTTCAATTTATACAGATAAACGATAGATTCCTCAATTGCTCTCCAAGAAACAGACGCGTCAGGATCAAACCAAACTGCTAAAGGGCGGAGGGAAAAGGCTTGAGCATACAGACTAGAATTAGGGAAAGAAAGACCTCCATGTAATCTACATCATTGTAAGGTAGTCAGTTTAATACGAGGTTGTTTCCCATCCCATATATACCGTGAAACACATGCATCTAGTTTATTCCAGTAGCCAATCGGTGGAGCGAGAGGAATCACGGAAGAAAATAAATGAATACGTGGGAGAACATTCATTTTAATCACCGATATACGGGCCTGAAAAGAAGTAGGAAGACGAGACCAATTTTCCAAATCTGAGGATACTTTGGCTAGAATACCATTATAGTTTTTTGAGACGATTTCCTGCAGGGAAGGAAAAACATCTATCCCCAAGTATACCATCTAACCATCTGTATCACAACCTTTATCTAAAATAGTAGTAGTAGTAGAAAGAAAGACAGCGTTGCTCCGTCTGAAGTTTTCACTGGGGCACGAAGTCTGGCAGCCCACAGAATGAGCTCCCTGTCTGTGTACCTTAGCAGTTTAAAGATGAAAACCCGTGGTTTAGCGCGATCTGAGGAGAGCCTTGTCGGACGGGAGCCACGTCGATAGCAATCTTTTCAAAATGCCCATAGGGTCGTCCTTTTTGGAACTTTCAGGCAATCCGACCAGATGCAGATTGCTGCGCCTATTGCAATCCTGTAAGTCCACAACCTGTTGCTCGAGCGCGGCAACGCGTCTATCGTGATCTGCGACAACTTTCTTTTGTTCTCTCATCTCCCCTGTAAGAAGATCCAGTTTAGAGCATAGCGACTGAACAACTGACATGTGAAAAGCGAACTCGTTCCGCATCGCCGTCAACTCGGTTCTTAGAATGTCCTCAAAGTGTGTAACTATGTTCGCCATCTTGTCCATCATATTGCTTGAGTTCGGTGACTTGGGGTTCTTCTTAATCGAAGAAGCTGACGGAGACAACTCCTGCTGTTTACGACTGCATGCCATCAGGTAAAGCACTACCAATGAATAAAACTTAAATCAAAATGAAAGAAATCAGCTCTACTGAAGTGCGACTAGGTTCATGAGCACGTCACGTGACTCCTCTTTTCTTTTTCTTTTTAATTTTTATGTATGCATGACTAAAGGATATATATGTTATATAATTATGAATATTTATTTATTTATTTTATTTTATCAAATTATATATATATATATATATATATATATAAAAACAAACAAACAAAAAACACGTTCTAATGTTGGGCAAATGCAAAATGTATTTTCAAAATCACATTTTGGACAATATAGATTAATAAACATATTAAAAATAGCCCAAATATATTTGAGGAAATATAAGCAATTAAAAAAAGAATAAAACAATTAATGTAAATATATTTTGAAAAAAAAAATTTATATATATATATATATATATATATATATATATATGTATATATATGTGTGTGTGTGTGTGTGTGTGTGTGTGTGTGAAGAGTTTATTTGCAGAAACAGATAACTCCGCTTTTTTTCTTTTGTTTTTTTAATCTTGTTTTTATTATGTTATCATGTTTTTTTGTGTTGGAATGCACAATGAAAAAAACATGATTTCTCAGAATTGTTAAAACGGAGTTATCTGCCTTTGCAAATTAACTCTTCATATATATTTGTCGATGGGATATGACGCGTCAATTTTTGAGTAATTATAAACTATAACTTAAAAGGTAAATAGGAAATATCATCCTGATTGATTATTAAATGTCTCATCCAAGAGAGTGTTCTCCAAGAGAGTCATTTGCAACAACACTGATGCTATTTTCAGTCATATCTGCTGGTTTTCCGGCTGTCCTCGTCTCCAAACTCATCTGCTGGAGGCCTGTGCAGCCCAATGCAGGGGGAAATACCCGGGAAACACAGGAACCGTAGTGACTGGAGCTCATTAAGGAAACCAATACGTCTGTGAAAGCGCATCAGCATTCTTGCATGATAAATGTGCTATATTTGTTTTCTATGAAGTGAAATTAACTAATCTTTTCATGGCAGAGAATGTTTGTTGAGCGTGCAGCAGTGGTGTTTGTTACTCATCACATCCTCCTGAACTCAAGATTGAGACTATATTCAAGAAAAGTTGAGAAATTGACTGTGGATCCTTCGCAGACAAATTTAAGAGGATTAGTGACTTTATGCCTTGATGACACACAATCATTCTCAATCTGAAAGCTCCAACATAAGCAGTGAAATACAAACAATTTAGTTAATAAGTTAAAGCAGTTACACGTGCTATTGTCAGTAGTTCAACGAGTCAGAAGAAAGAATTGCAAAAATAATCACCCTCAGCACACAAAATTAAAGCATTTCATCTTGCATTCATAAAGCTATAACAGACTTTTAGGTATTAACAAGGGAAACACTCATAAATGTACAATACCAGCAGCTGGCATTTACCCGAGAGGGAATTTTTATTGCGTAAAGGTTGCTCTGTCATAGCCGGAGATACTTTATCAACCTCTCTGTTATGATTCATTGAAGTAGCAACTTTGCCTCAGATGTTTCTTCTAAACTTCCTTAGGAGAAACAAAACAAAACAGTTCATGTGGACTGCATAGATAATTCAGTCTGAATTCATTAGTTCTTATAGAGATTCAGAGTTTTGGTAAAAAATCTTGAACACCGTTTGAGAAATTGAGATCTCTAATGATGATAATACAGAGGAAACGGTCTTTTGTTCTGGTGAAAAATCAGAAAAGTGAAGTGAAGTGACATACTGCCAAGTATGGTGACCCATACTCGGAATTCGTGCTCTGCATTTAACCCATCCAACGTGCACACACACAGCAGTGAACACACACACACCGTGAACACACACCCGGAGCAGTGGGCAGCCATTTATGCTGCGGCGCCCGGGGAGCAGTTGGGGGTTCGGTGCCTTGCTCAAGGGCACCTCAGTCGTGGTATTGAGGGTGGAGAGAGCGCTGGACATTCACTCCCCCCACCTACAATCCCTGCCGGCCCGAGACTCGAACCCACAACCTTTGGATTACGAGTCCGACTCTCTAACCATTAGACCACGACTTCCCCTAAAGTATTCTACTGCGGTGAGACACGCTTGCCGTTCGAGGAGGGAAGCAAAGAGGAGCCTTCCTGCAATGAAAGCATGAATTGTGGGTAATACTGTAGATATGAGTTACATATCATACCTCAAATTCGAAATCCAATGTAATGAAAACAGTTGAGTTTTTATAGGTGAGCGAACATCCAGAGATAAATGACTAGCAAATTAATCAACTTACATTTATTTATACTGCACTTTATACCATACAGGGTAATTGCTTCAAAGCAGCTTCACAGTCATAAACAAGAAAATAACATCAATATTAATGTGGCAAAGTTCTTCAGTTATGAAACTAATTAAATATCAGCTGTAAAGCAGCTGTGAAAAGACATTGGTGTCATTATTCAGCTCAATTCAGATCAATGTTGATTTAATTTAATTCAATAACTTTGTGAATGTTAAAGTTCATTATGAACTCAGTTCAACACAGAGGCGTCATGCCCATTCAAAGAGAGGGGTCACGTGCCCCTTCAGATTTCTGAGCCAAGTGGATTTTGAATGCAGCTTCCAAAAGTTCCTAAATTCAAACCTGTGTTCGCGCTTTGGCTGGCGCTGAGCCAGAGACAGACGCGTTTGTACAGCGCTGCATTATAACCAATCACACACAATTCTGTTGAGCTTATGAATGCAATGGCCAATCAGAGACGTTCAGAGGAGTCATCACTGAAATGCGGTGTTTTGTTCACTTGATTGCTTATGAATGTAAGCGCGATATTCATTTCACAGTGTAAACACAGTGCTTCAGTGATTTTAATGGGAGTTTTTTCAGAGTGCCTGAACTCTGGCTAAACTGAATTAAAATCTTATTTGATACATGTTTTTTACTCTCTGTAAAATAAAAGTGTTGTTATTAAATTCACATGAAAAACAAAGGCAGTCGTATTAAAAACATCATGAGTGCACGATGCTCCTGGTTCAACTATAAAAGCAGCTCTACAGAAAACAATTGTGTTTTTTTTTTCACCTAAATTCAGTTTTGATTCAGTTTAGTTCATTACTCCAAAATTCATACAATTATAAAAGAAGCTCAATTCAGCAATAAGCAGTTCTAGAAAAGACAGTAGAGTCGGTACAATGTTGATTCAGTTTAGTTCAGTGACTGCGTTGATGTTGCAGAGTTTAACCATTATGAAACAAATTTGATTGAGCTATAATAAACTCTACAGAAGACAATAGTGTCATTATCCAGCCCAATTTAGTTCAAGTTTTGTTCTCATTCAATACTGTCAGAGCAGTCATATTGATATTACTGAATAAGTAATTAATTTAACCAAATTAGTAACTGGGTTAATGATGACTGTTGAACTGGATAAGAAAAAAAGTGTAGGCTATATATATATATATATATATATAAAAACTCCTTTAAAGTACAAAGCAGTTCATGATCATTTTACAGTTCACCTTCATCTGACTGCTATATTTTGCCCTTTTCTTATACTAGCAGGATAATTAAACTCGCTCATGACAATAACACATCATTATAACTCCCAGGTGATCTTATATAAAGCTGGCGTGTGATCTGTGTGTAAGAGCTCATGTGTGTGAGTGTGTGTGAGTGTAAATGCCACACTGCCCACCCAGCGTGTCACACGGAGCAGCGGTGACGTGATAGGCAGGTGTGACATTTACCCTTATAATTTCATCCTCCCCTCTCCCATCCATCTATGTCCATGTCACACACACACACATCTCTATCTATCTATCTATCTATCTATCTATCTATCTATCTATCTATCTATCTATCTATCTATCTGTGTGTTTTCATATGGGTCAAAAAAGCAATGTCCCAATTTTGGTGACTGCACCAAATGTACCAAAAGTATAAAATTGATTTTATATATATATACATACATAAAGCATACTAAATACAAAATAGCTTTTGTTGAAAACAAAATGTCTAAAAATGGTTGAAACAATGTTCAGTAAGTCTAACACATATATATTTATGAAAAAAATAAACACTTATTCTGACTTATTAATAATACTTATTGTGCTTATTAAAATAGGCCTCCCTAAAATAATAATAACAAGTAGTAGTAGTTTTATTTATATAGCGCCTTTCCAGAGCTCAAGGATACTTTACAATAAACATGGTATGTTATGTAATGTAATGATCAATAAGTGATCATACTAAATTATATTATATTTTAAATTATTAAAAACGTTTTGCTGACAACTGGGTAAACCCTATTGGTCTGATAGATAGTGGCAAAGAATTAAAATGACAATTAAGCCTTGGTTCTTTAATGTGTTGTGGACGATCACTGTACAGCACAAAATAAACATGAATGAACATCAGAAGGTATCTTATTTCAACCATGTAAAGATTTTTCCAATTTCAAGTAACTTGAGGCCCTCCTGGCTGGTTTGTTTGGGTTTCTGACAAAATGCCAGATTTGGTGTTATGATTGGTCAAATTGTCTGTCAATCAAACCCCTTGTGAAGAGTGACTTAATTAGTTATTTAGAGCTGCATTTTAGGACAAAAGAATGTTTGACCCAGAGATAGATATTTGAATAAAATAACACACACACACACATATATATATATATATATACACATATATATATATATATATATATATATATATATATATATATATATATATATATACACAGTATAAGTGCTGTCAAACGATTAATCGCATCCCGAGTAAAAGTTTTTGTTTACATAATGTGTGTGTACTGTGTATATTTATTATGTATATATAACACACGCATACAGCATATATTTTGAAAATATTTACATGTATATATTTATATTCATAACATTTATATTATATATAAATATATTAAATAGGGATGCACGGTATTATTGGACTGATATTGAAATCGGCCAATAATGGCTTTAAATGTGAATATCGGGATCGGTCCGATATGAAAAATGATGCCGATATGTCTTGCCAATAAGAGGAATATGGTAACTCACATGTGCTCAGGGTGTGCTAGCGATTAGATCACGTCGGGAGGTGTGGCTCATTCTTGAAGCAAAGTTTTGTCTGAATGATGATTAAATTCACTCTTTTGGATCTCTGCATTTAATGTGTGAAAGCACGCACAGATTGAAGCGTTCAGTGTGTCATAGAGTCAACAGCAGCAGCAACAGTGACAGCCTTCCCCGGGTCCTAAAGCCCGTTCAGTAAGGAGTTTTAATCTGTAGGGGCGCTGTTGGCCTACTTCTAATTAAATTAAAAGTAAAGTCGTAAAATAGCCTGGCCTACACAAATAACATTTAGACTGTGTTTCTGATTAAATAAAGCAGTAATTGATGACATACAATAATGAGTATGTTTTCATTTAAAGGTTAGAAGCTATAGCTCACATGAAAAATAAAAATAAATAAAATCACAAACATGACACTTTCAAATTAAATAATTTTATATATACGGATTTTTTCAATAATGTGTAATATGTTTTATTTTTTAAACAAATCATAAGCTCTAAAAGACTTTTGCTTTAGACCATCTACAAATGTTAAATCTTAAAATGAAATGTTAGGATTAACACTGCATCTTTCTGGGGGACAAAATGCAGTGATTGATATATAGTTTATTTATAGTTATTTTCAAAGCTTCAATGTACAGTCAAAAAAACCTTCATTATTGTTGAATTTATTCTAAAAAGTAGCCTATGTTCTTGTTAAAATCTAACCAAAATTAAAATATTTTGCTTATTATTTCTTGTTTATTATTTTCTGAAATATATGCATGCATGTGTGTGTATTTATGTATACATGATAAATATACAAAGTACATACACATATACTATGTAAACAATAATTTGTATTTTGGATGTGATTAATCGTGATTAATCATTTGACAGCACTAATATATATATATATATATATATATATATATATATATATATATATATATATATATATATATATATATATATATATATATATATATATATATATTAGTTATTTTATTTTGAAAATATTATAAATAGTTATAAGCTAACACTGAACCATCAGCCCTAAGTTTAATGTGCAAACACCACTCACATTTTCGGCAGTCTTACTTAATTTTGTGCTTTAAAATATCAGGGTGGATTGTTGATGCCGTTGGCCTGTTTTGCTGTTAGCAGTCCAGAGGCTGTTGTTAAGATCTATGGCATAATGAATTCCACCAGGTGGCAGCTACTTCAATATTTCAGCCCAAAACCTGACTGTCTTGCCAAGAAGGTAAAGGCCAAGATAGTGACATTCATCTACACATAGTTGTCAACACAGAAGTACAAAATCAATGTCAAAGTCAACTGATTGAAGAAAACCGCACTGAATAGAGCTGGAAGACAAGCTACAGACTATCAATAAACAATCAATGGCTGTGTTGACACGCACAAAAATATTCAGATGTCAAACCAAATGTTAATCTGAATGCAACTTGAATGCTGACACCAAATTAGTGTTTTAAATTAAATAATAAATACATATATTTTTTTATTTTAAATATAGAACATTTTTATCAATGTTTATAAAATAACATTTTATAACATACAATTGCTATAATTACTATAAATTGTATCTACACAATGTTTATAAATGTATTATTTTATTTATTTAAGTTTTTGTTCATTACCATGTATAAATAAATATTCCAATAACTGTGGAGTACTCATCCTCACATCAGTCTATCTATCCATCCAAATCTCTTTCACAAAAGGAAAAGTTTAAAGCAGATCTTTACAACACTATAGCATTCCTAGTAACCACATCTGTGATTCTCAGAATATGGACCTTAATCGAAATGCATGTCAACATCGATCAATGTCTGTCTCTCTAAATATCCAGAAATGTATTAGTTGTAAAATAGCTTCAAGCAATATGAACACAAAGCCAGTGTGGGTGGCCTGCTGATCTGTTTCAGCTATTGTGGATTGTTTCATAGTTTTATTTGGCACTCTGTTGACAGAGTTTTGGCAGCTTTGAATGCGATGAACAAAGCAGCAGCAGTGAAGCAATTTGAGTGAGCGGCACCAAACACAAAGTGAGACAGATCCAGAGAGAAACATTTTGGAAAATAAGAATTCTGCTCGTATGACTTTTAGGGACTCGTCTGCACCCGGAGGAAAGGGTGAGGGGCTTTAAAAATCCAGGGCGTCACTCTCAATTCCACTCAATTCCTTCCGAATGCGCGCTGCTTCTGTAATTTTGCATGATTTATTTACTTTTTGCCAGCGGGTGAGGCAGAATGCTCAAAGATGAATCCAGAATCCCTGCCTTTTTCAGCCAGACACCAGCATCTAATGCTTCATTGCATTAGAAAGACTCATTTATAGAGATTTGATAGTTTTAATTTGACGTTTTAATGTAATTTCCCAAATAATACGCTTCTGTCGTCTAAGGAGAGGCATTTAACCCTTTGAGGTTCAGGTATAGAATTTTCTTCAAGTTCAAATATTCTGTTTGAACAACATTTAACCTTTAATGCTCATTTTAAACCTTAATCTTTATTCTGAACCTCATTCAACCCCAAAAGTGAATGAGTGAAATCAGTCTGGCAATGAAAATTCAATGCAGCAAATAAATAACTGGAAAAATTATATATTAAACATATTTCTGAAAATGCAATTTTTTGAGCCTGTGCGTGAAACAGTTTTTTTTTTTTTTTTTTTTTTTTAATACAATTTTCAGTTACAGATAAAACAAGTAAGATGTAAATATGACTAGCAATTGCTATGATTAGCAATTTGTGTCACCAAGCAATTGAACAGGTGTACTTAATAAAGTGGCCGGTGAGTGTATACACACACACACACAAATTATATTATAAATAAATATATTTAACATATAAAAATAAAATTTTTATGAAATATACACATGTATGTGTGTGTATTTATATATACATAACAAATATACATATATATGCCTTGTGCGGGTAGCGTCAGTAGGCTAGGCCGCGGTCTCGAGGTCCGGCTCCAGCAGTAAACAAAGGCCTCGTAGCTTCTCAGTAGCCGCCGGCGAGAGTTGGTGTTTGTACACGTTGCCGATATCCAAAAGGCTTTGGCGATCATATGCGCGTTTTGGAGTGATTTCCTTGTGAGTTAGCGGTAATTTTACACTATTTGGAGACGAAGAGATGACATTAAAAGACATAAAAGCACCGTCTTTGGGACCCGGAGCAGCCGCTGCGTCTGACCGCGCCACCATCTTGGATCAAATGTGCCTTCTGGGCATTTCGTGCACATAGCTCATAAGTCATTATATTTAAGTTATGTTGTATAAATAACGAAGTGTACATGACAAATAATGAGTTAAATCTCACTGATTAAAAACCTGCTATCAAAAGCTTCATTCTACTGGTCATCTTCAGCACGTGCAGCTCAAAACAGAAATGCAGAACATTAACAACAGTCATATACATAATAATGAGAGCACTATTGTATAACATGTTGTGAAGTCTTAGGGTTTTGCTGACGTTTAATGTTAACTATCTTTTAATAAAAGCATAAACCATTATTTACCCAATTTGTATCTGCGAGGCACCCGATACACATCTTCCCTGTGTGTTAACGACAGTAATTATGACTGGCTTGACTCTTGGTAATGTATTTTTCCCCGCCCTCAAAACATATGATTTGACTATCAGTCGAATATTGGCAAGATTCGAAAAATCCGATTCGACTATGAAAATCCTTAGTCGAGGACACCCCTATATATTACATTATGTTATTATAACCAAAATCTAAATTTTATCAAAGAAATTGTTTGCCAACCACGTTTTGCTTACTTCACACTGTGTTAAAACCAACCATGTTTCTTCTCATCTCATGATGAGCATTATTAGAGGCCACCATTGTTGTTTACTAAGTGATTGCTACGTATAGTGGAGCACAGAAAAAAACGACAGGCAAATCAATTAGCAAAAAGTGCAAATTGCTTCCTTCGCCTCTCACATGCTAGCTAGCTAATCCATTTGGATGATGAATCCATTGTTTACACTGCTCAAAGACATCTCGGATGGATTATAAAAAAACACACAAAAAAAAACTAATCTAATTAACTTTTTACAGTGTTTCCAAATCAGAACCCATTCACCACTTTCTTCTTTCTCTCTCCTCCTTCTTCCATGTCCCTCTTTGTCTCTTTCCCCGGGCTTCAATGCATACGCATATTGCCTTCAGACTGCCTATTCTCTCTTACGCACCATTTGAAATGAGTTCTTCAAAGTTGCAGCCTAATATATTCTTTATTAGCTTCCTTAAAGTAATTACTCCTCCAGGGCCGAGCCGCCACACTAAAAAGGAAATTAAGGAGAAGTCGGAGCACTGGGATCTTTTCCTGTGTGTTCTGTGACTCCATCGCTCTGCTCTTTGACACGGTTGATTTAAAAGCGCTGTTTATTACGCCGGCCCTGACATCGCACTTTTTGGTTCACGTCTAAATGTCGACTTAGTTTAAGAAGAGTTTGCCCTCGTCAGACTTCATCGGGCAACTTCAGGTTTTTATTTTCTTCAGATTGTCTTCCCTTTGTTTGCTTTTCTGAGCTGTTAATGTAGGCTTATTTGAAAGCACAATTTCAGTTGAGTTGCTCTCGACTTCTTCTCTCTGGTGAGATTTCTGAATCCTCAGAGCTATGATTACTGCATTATATCGACCCGGCCTGTTAGTATTTCTTCTTCGAAATGGTTGTGGTTTTTACATTTTCTGAAAACGCGAGTTTTGAACAGGGGGTCAAAGTTCACTTAGCATGACCCACTTAGCTTTGCTAGTTGATAACTACATCATCTGGCCCAAAAAGCATCTTTCTCCTTTGATGGACATTCAAAACGTAGATGTTTTACCAGTTTTTGAAAGTATGAAATTGACTTGCACTCTTTAGCATCACATTACTGAACATCCAGACTGTGCACACACTTTTGATGTCATCAGTCAATCGGTGCTGTCATGATGTCATTTCCTGCTGCTCTAAATTGATTAATCACTTGACATTTACAGCTCAAATCATAGGCTCAAAATAACCTGGTTGCAGAAAGAGCAGCACGGTTGCAGTAAATTGACCAAAATGGACAGTAAAAACAGTAAAAACATTTATAATGTTTTAAATGTCAAAAATGCTAGCAAGCAGTGCAGATGCATAATAAATCTGCCAGTAAACGTTATGAATACTTACAAAGACAAATGACATCTTGCTGATTTAGTAGCAAACATCACCAAATAAAATCACTGGAGAAAAAAGACAAACAGACTAAATGATAAAGACCAAACACCATTAACCCTATCATTTAAAACTGAAAGCTTATTTTGCATATACTTTTAGGAATAACAGAGTCATCTCTAAAACAGATCAAGGTCACAGATGCAGATCTACTGGCCCTAAAAAAAAAACATTTCAGCACAGATATATTTCAGTGCTCGTGTTTGTGAGAGTCTGATGCCTTTGGTTTGACTTTGTTGACTTACTTTCACCGCTCCAAATAAGAGACAGGCACCATGACAATAGCATTTCATTATGAAGCTTCCATCACATAACTCTTGAACCCCAGAGAAACGGTGCTCCACTTTAGACGACGCTTGACCTGAACCTGAGTGGAACTATTAACAGAAACAAATGGATAAAAAAGTTCTATTCACAGACAGGGATGAAATGAAGAGACGTAAGTTCAAGGAAAGATTTATCTGAAAGTGAAATGAGAAGGAACTTTAAGTATGCATGGTTTAGAATAGAAATATTCAAGGTTATTTGCAGGCTGCATTTTGATTTAGCACATGCAACACAACACAAGTCAGTCAGGTTTTGAAGAACCTGATGGTGAGGAAATGATGACATAAGTTTCATGTGTGGGTGCAAAAAAACAAGCTTCGCATTTCTATGAAAATAACCTAAAATAAAAGTAAAAAAAACTCTGGTGAACACAAGCAAACCCTGGGTAAAACATGACAACTTTGCAACATCACAGTCGATAAGAGCATTCATCAATCTGCGTGAGGCGATGCGAGTGCGCAGTTCCTTTCGCTGCACTTTCATCTAGAGCGCACTTGACAGAGAGCAGCAGTATTGACTGCTTCACATGAGGTAAATCTTAGCAGCAACAGCTCACAGCTTTTAGCCAAACAAAATACATGATTGATGGACACTGCTGGTAATGAGGATAAAGAAGAAAGTTACAGCTGAAGCATTGCCAACTGCACAGATAAAGGCAATTAGAAAAGAAAGTCAAAACAGCATCGGTGTGCACTGCATGAAGCGTGAGGCCTGTTCCAAAACATAACGAGCTCCCTCGCTGTCTGCTGCCTATATACTGAAGCTAAAGTGGAAAAGGAATCTCATAAGAAACTGATTTGAAACGCTTTTCATTGGTAGAAACTTTCACTCAAGTCTCAACTAACACTCACACTTCCAGCAATGTACCCTGTTAAGGTAACTGCACACTGAGTCAGAAATGTTCGCACGTTAAAAAATAAATACGACCTCACGTTGTGTCAATCATGTTTGCAGATTTCATTCGTCCAAAAAAATTCGGATCAGGTTCGACTTTCTGCGTTTTCGCATCCGTAGCATGCATTTTGATAAGAAAGGATGGGGAATTCGAAAAAATGGAAAAACGCATGTGAAAATTTCGGACTCAGTGTGCAATGACCTTTAGCCCGGATTTTGCATCTAATTAAACAATTTATACAATTTAAATATTTCAGTTTTACTGCATTACTTATAAGATATAAGTATATTCTAATTTGTAGACATATTTGAACCTGTGAATAAATTTAAGTTAAATTAACTCATTATGAAGTTTATCTCCTGACCACGCCTCCCCCACACTGGTGCTGCGAGTCAGTTAACAACGCCATTTTCATTGAGATTGTGTGTGAATTCAAGGAGCTGTGGATGAGGAGGTGGAAATTTTGTATTAGATAGTACTATGGACGCTCTTTCCCGCTATTTTGTCTTTCTGACAGGACATTTCTCATCCGTTAGCTAGGTAGTTTTCTCACTCATCTGCAGCGGACATAACCGCGCTTGAACCCCTGACCAGCGAGTTCAACTGACAGTTTTTCTTCTCCTTCTTGGTTTTTAATGGCGGCTGGCAACCAATGTAAATAGGTGCATTACCGCCACCTTCTGCTCCGGAGTGTGGAACAGAGTTTTATATTCTATTTATTCTATCCATTTTTTTCTTAATTCTTCTATCATTTTTCCTCTTTCTTGTTCATACTTGCTACATTCAATAAATGCATGAGTTTAAAATCTCTGATTTACTTAATGTAACTTGTAACTCTATTGTTTCTCTCTGTAAAGCTTCCTTTGCTGATTTATCCACTTCTTCGTTTCTCCTTATTCCTACGTGTGCTGGGACCCATATAAAACTGACTGATGTATCATTTTGAACAATTATTGAATATATTTGTAGGATACTAAAGATAATATATTGGTGCCTTGATTTAAAAGTTCTCAAACTCTTTAAGACTGCAACTGAGTCAGAACAAATTAAAACATTCTCAGGTTTGTGTTCCTCCACCCAACCCGGTCTCATCCCAAGTCGTCACATATTGACGCTTTGGTTTTGGCATCGTTTTTTGTCGCTCAAGGTACCCCTTTAGCGTCACTTTTCGGTGTGAAGGGAAGCGTAATTTTTCGGCGTCGATATGCTAACGCGCTATTGGGAATTTTATCGTCATAATAAGGTTGGCATTATTGCATATATGTAGAGGTGTGATTTTTGAATGTAAACAGTCAAAAGTGACTTACCCCCCCCCTGCCCCTAAACCTACCATCTGTGAAGAAAACACAAGATATAGGAGGCAGATGCATCTTCCTATTAATATACAAAATATTCCTTACCCTTTTCCAGAGAGCCCCGTCATCTGCAACTGACAGTTTTTCTTTCTATGATTTATTTTTCACTTGAGGAGCTGTTGTTTGTGAGGAGTGTAAAGTGTAAATTTAGTTTTAGTCATACAGCAGCCGCGATTCCAACGGAAGAGAGACGATGTGCTAATATGGTGAGTGCAATAATTTGCCACGTTTAATTTAGATATGGCTTGTGTTTTAAAGAGTAAGTTTAAGTTAATTAATGGTATAAATACAAAAACCGATGAATATACTTCTGTTCTACCTAGGTATAGAACCCTCTTAACGACTATCTTGTTTTAGAAGGAAGAAGAAATGGAAGAGATGCTTTGACCTCTGCACCCAACTGCTGCAGATTAATTTAGGTGTTGATAGTGTTACCATAGAAACGCATAATTCCCGGTCCAAGAACATGAACAGCTCCAAGTAGAACGTCACAATGTTGTCCTCTCAGAATTACAGTAATTATGACATGGTGTGAACGAATCATATGACCTTGACCCAGGTGAAAAAAAAAGTGCACTTCCATAATATACTTAAAGTGCTTTATTTTCTCTGACTAATTTTGTATTTAATATGCTAAAAATTATTATGTAGTACTTTTTAAGATAAACCTAAGAAGTGTACTCAACTGTGCTATTTTGGGACACCATGAATATAAACTAAAATGTGCTTTTAACATACTATCTCTGTGTTTAAAAAATGTATTTAGTCACCACTTGAACTAGATTGACTCAAGTGTACTACAAGTGGTGACTAAATGCATTTTTTAAATACAGAGATAGTATATTAAAAGCACATCTTATCAATAAATGCAGGCATGACTAAACATACGTGTTTATTTTAGCACTTGCGTCCGTGAACACGGCAACACGCAGACTGCAAAACACTAGGCTATCAAATAAATAATACAGTTAAAAAAGAAAGTAGCCTAAAACAAGTAACATTAGCCTAAATAATTCATAGTAACTGCATTCAAATGCTGGAAAATCTGTGTTGCCCTGATAACAATTAGAACGTAAATACTAATGCTTAAGCCTACCTTGGCTTTTATATAATGTAAAAATTCCTTGACAGAAAAACAAACATGTTGATATTGTCCGGTTTAAGGGAGGACCTCATTGGTGTTACTATGTTTCTAGCCGCACTAAAACACGCGTTCAGATGGTGTGCTTGTTGCGTAAATACAACATGTGGGGGGTGGGGGGGGTCTCTCCTCAACCACCACCAGTGTGCAGCATCCACCTGGATGATGCGACAGCAGCCACACTACAACGGCGCCAGTGCGCTCACCACACACCAGCTACAGGTGGAGAAGAGAGACAGTCATTGAGCCAATCAAGTGTATAGGGATTATTAGGAAGCCATGATAGACAAGGGCCAGTAGAGGGAATTTGTCCAGAACACCAGGGTTACACTCCTACTCTTTACGAGAAGTGCCATAGAATTTTTAATGACCACAGAGAGTCAGGACCTCGGTTTAACGTCTTATCCGAAAGACGGTGCTTTTTGACAGTATAGTGTCCCTGTCACTATACCGGGGCATTAGGACCCACACAGACCACAGGGTGAGCCTCACTAACACCTCTTCCAACAGCAACCTAGTTTTTCACCGGAGGTCTCCCATCCAGGTACTGTTCAGGCTCAACCCTGCTTAGCTTCAGTGGGCAACCAGTCTTGGTCTGCAGGGTGATATGGCTGTGTAGATTATATTATAATGTTATATTCAATTGTATAATTAATATATTTTGTTGAAAATATTTTGTTAAGTATGATGTTGAAAAATATATATTCATTGTATTTATGCATCAAATAAGAAACAATATTAATATTATTCTAACTTTTTTTTTTTTTTTTACATATTTTGAACTGTATGATTTCTATATTATTTTCTATGTTAGACTTTACAGGGTTAAGAAACACAGCATTTCCTGTTAATAATTTTCATTACTGAATTAATAACTAAATTTGAAAAATCCATGTTGCCTTTGCTGGATGAATTCAGATTAGCATTCCAGCAAACTGCTCTTACTGTTTCTTACTATTTATATCTATTATGAAAAACTTTATAGAGACCTTGTTGCACAGCATTCTGGCATTGCCTTTTTTTTTTTTGCAAAGGATGTAGTGCTGCCTTCGATTTTGGCTGAAATGAGGCAACTTAAAAACAGCATAATTTAGCTGCTGTTTGCAACAGCCTTCACGTTGGGAGCAAACCTACGATGCCTCGGCTAGGTGTTGGAACAGAGCTGATGAATCACAAGTCAGTCAAACTGTCAGGAGAGTTTTAGGTCATGGAGAGAAAGCCCTGAAGAACGGTGTTGATATTACATTACACGGGTCAAGGAGGAGGAGGCCAAAAAATGAACAGCAAGCTCCAGCTCTGCTCTCCAGTCTAATTAACTGCTGAACACTTGTCATATCCTGATCCAGAACTTGGTCGATATCCAGTTATTACCACGTTCAGCAACGGACCACAGTCTGATATAATTGTGTGTGCACGACTGGGACACATGAGCGTATCTGAACCCAGATACGAGCAATAATTGAATGCAAAAGTAAAGCAGCCATTACTGAAATGTCTTTGGGAGAAAATCATTGCATTAACAACTTTCTGCAACCATTTAAACTTTCAACTTGCAGTTCATCCAAAAAATGAACATCTTGACATCATTTACTAACTACTATTTTTGTAATCGACTAGTTGTTGGGTTGTCTGTCGAGTATAAATTGGCAGATTTGGACGTTCACACATGTTCTTGTGTTCAAAAACAGCTGAACGGAGCACAGCAGACTGGAAGAGAACACAGCGGGCTCCTTATTCAGTCAAACACAAAAGAAAAACTACTGCCGAATGTCCAGATAATGGGGATTGGGGCTGTTCGACTCCAAAAAACACAATAACTTTATTCCAAGTCCACTGAAGCTTTTGTGTGAGAAAAGGCCGATACTTAAGCCATTATTTGCAGAAAATCTCCTTTTTCACCTCATCTTTCAAATCCCATTCAGTTTAAATATGGCAAAACGTCTATTTCTTAAAAAGAAAAAGCAGTGTAAATGAGATCAAAAGCAGGCAGGAAGATTTTCAGCAAATACTGTAACTTTTGATCTGTTCCTCGCACAAAGTTATGGATTCAAAAGATCCTAAATATAGCTAATTAGTTCTGTGAATTACATTTATGGTGTTTTTTGTCATTTCTGAATACATTAATGAAAAAAAAAATATTCCGAACATTTTGCTATATTTTTTTATAAATAGCATAATTGGTAAATTATGCAAAATATTATTATTTATTTATTATTTATTACACTACTGTTCAAAAGTTTGGGGTTGGTACGATTATTACATTTTTTTGAAACCTCTTATGCTCACCAAGACTGCATTTATTCAATCAAAATACATTGAAAACAACAATATCTTGATAATTTTTTACAATCTAGAACAACTGTTTTCTATTTGAATATATTTTAAAATATAATTTATTTCTGTGATGCAAAGCTGAATTTTCAGCATCATTACTCCATTCTTCAGTACCACATGATCCTTCAAAAATCCTTCTAATATGCTGATAAATTGCAATAATATTTTGCAACATTAGCATTTATTTTTCTGTATTTTTGAGCACAGAAATGCAGCTTTGGTGAGCATAAGAGACTTCTTTAAAAACATTTAAAAAGCATACAGTTCTCAAAGTTCTGACAAGAACTGTATTGCATAAATATATGTTTTTATGCCTGCAAAGGCGCCACACAAGCCATGCTATCAGTTTAAAACAAGATACTAAGCATCACGACAATGGCAAAGAGTAAGGCGGCTCTGGTGCTGCGTTTACACAGAAGCAAACCCTAAGACCTAACCTCAACTAAACTTTAACACCATTCATTTTCTGCCCTGCAGGCACCGTTCTTCCCTTCAGCAAATGCATCTGAATTAACTTGAAAACCCAAATTCTAATCACAACACATTTTTTGCCTCTCTAGGCCCCAGACTCGGCAATGAGGGATGAACTGTCTAAAAACACAGCGGTGAAATGTCACATCTTGGTGTGGGGACACATCAAAGTGAAGAAATTCAAACTTACAACACCAGAAACAATAGCTACCCGATGCTGCCGTCCCAACCATATTCCGAGGCTGACAGCTTCAGAAGTGTAAAATGAAATGAACACAACTAGCAAAGAAAAACACAGGCGACAGCTTTTCAAAAAAAGCTCCTGAGGTAACGGCCCCAACATGTCGCTTATTGGCAAACTGTCAAAGCAAACTTGAAATTATACAGGAAATGGGATTAGAGAGAAGGTACTGCGAGCGGGATCATTGAAATTAGACATTATAATTATGGCTCCCAGCATGCTGTGGCAGGAGTCTGTGCTATTCACCACGGGACTGTCGAGGTGAAGGAATCACACACCACAAACAACTCGCTGAGTGTCAACCAGAATTATTTTCTACCTCCAATTTATCGTTATATTCTTACAATTTACCTGTTTATTTACTAATTTGGTAGAACGGCCACCACCTGCTGCACAAAAAAAGGAAAAAATATACTAGTGCTCAAGTAAAAATAAACAGTGAGAGGAAAATCTATATAAAAGGAACATCCTACTCTACTTTACTTTCAATGTAAAAGAAAAAAAGAAATTGTAAATCATTATCATATAATATCAATAAAATTATAACAAATTATATATGATACTATATATAAATTAAAGTATAACATATAAATTATAAAAAATATTAAAGTAGACAAACACATTATATTATCATATTAATTGTATATTTTATTGTAATAATATATACATATATATATATATAAACTTGTCATTTTATTACAAGTTTAGACACTTTATATTGTACTACAAAATATGCATATAATAAATTGGCAGTTAGTGCATGCATCTAAAACATACTCACTATTCTCTCTCTCTCTCTCTCTCTCTCTCTATTATTTGAATGTGATAATACAATAATTTTAAATCTATTATATTATTTGGTAACACTTTATTTTAATGTGTCTTTGTTACACGTTACATGTACTTCCTGTTATAATAACAATTAAGTATACATAATTGCATGCAAGTTACCCTAACCCTAATCCTAACCTTTTTTTCATTTTAAGATATGATTTTCGTTATAAAGTACTGATTCAAATTAGTAACCAATAATTAATTATTATTCCACTACTCCGCGCGCCTCCCCTGACATGCTCTCGCGCACCACACAATGAAGTAGACCGACTCTGCTTGCGTTCATTCACGTGATTGGTCGAGATGAGAGGTGATCCTGCTTGGGTAGTGTGATTTATATAGTTTCTATATAATTTCTAATCATATATATATATATATATATATATATATATATATATATATATATATAGCCTAATCACCCAGACCCTGACGATTTTACTCTGAGTACCGGCAACATGTCAGAAGTGCCGTTACGCACAAAAAAGTGCAGGTACTCTAAAGGCTAAAATATAGAAGTGCCGGTACAAGCACTGTGAATAATTACACTGTAACAAGGACACCTTAAAACAAAGTGTAACCTATTATAAGATATTCTTTCTATTCCAAAAATTATACACTATACAATGCATTTATTATACTGTATATGAGAGCATACAAAAGTGCACTTTTTTCAAATGACTCATGAATAAGTTTTGAAGCATTCACTTAAATGATTCACTCAAAAATGCTGATTCATTCAGGAACGAGACAAAGTACTAAACTATGATTATGACTGAATCATTTGCTCAACTAAATGGATTTGTTCAAAAGGGCTGGTTCTCAGACAAGCCACTGTCGTTATGAGTGAGTTATTGAATAATTTATCAACCTTAAATTGAACTAGAATGGGGGTTTGAAGTGTAGAGTCATGTTCGGGTCAGTTGTCATAGTCTAACTCTGGGTTTCGAGTTTCTAGTTCATTTTAATGCTGGTGCAGAGCTCTAGAACAGGAGAACAGAAGATCAAGGAATACTGATAACATGTGCAAATGGTTCAAAGAAAAACTAGAAGAATATAAAATAAGTTCCACATCTCTCTCTTTCCTTCTCTGCTGTTCATATGGCAGATCATTGCATATTCCTTTTGTTTCCAGAGGGATCATGACAAGTGTGAGCCGTCACACCCCACGCCTGTCAAACCAGGTCAAGATGCCAGCACTTTACAGACTAAAAGTAAAAGAACAAGGAACAGAACTCGGTTTCAACTTATTTTCTTTGGACTTTATTTTCCTATTCTATTTGATATGTCAAGATTTGAGTATCATGACATCCCCGTCACAAATCAGATCTATTTGTGACCCTGGACCACAAAACCAGTCTTAAGTCGCTGGGGTATATTTGTAGCAATAGCCAAAAATACATTGTATGGGTCAAAATTATTAATTTTTCTTTAATGCCAAAAATCATTAGGATATTAAGTAAAGATTATGCTCCATGAAGATATTTTGTAAATTTCCTACTGTAAATATATCAAAACTTAATTTTTTATTAGTAATATTCAATTCTTATTTATTCAGCTTTCAGATGATGTGTAAATCTCAATTTCGAAAAATTGACACTTAAGACTGGTTTTGTGGTCCAGGGTCACATTTAATATTCTTAAACACCCATAGTTTCCTAGAACAGAATATATATATGTATATGTATATATGTATATATGTATATATATATACACAGTATATGTATACGCATATATACACATACACACACACACACACACACAGTATATGAAGTATATTTAAAATGTTAATTATTTTAGCATGAATTACAATATATATAAATTATAATAATGAATGTTATAACAATATAATTTTAATACATTTTGGTTTATAATTATTATGCAAGTAAATCAATAAAAAAAAAAAAATCTATTAATTAAATAGATTGTCTTTTATTTTTGAGATAAATAACATTTTCCAAACCTCTTCAGAGCTACTAATCAACCTATTGAAGCTTTTTTACAAGCCCACAAAAGACAAACTTCAAGTAAACAGATTTACCTACACTTTCAGTGAATAAGTGTTCCCTCAAAAAGATTGAAAGCAACAACTCTGTACTGTATGTCTGTGTGCAGAAACCGAGGGCTTCCATTTAAACCCACCAAGACACAGACCAAACGCGGTCACCAAAAGCACTGTCAGCATGCATGTGGTCAGCCTTTCATCAGCAGTATAGAGCTTAACGGTCACACACTAGGGTCTCATAACATCACGTGTGTGTGTGTGCGCGCTCAGTGGTGTTAACTCATGTGTTACTGAGAGACACACCTGGTGATGTTTGTCACATCTCCAGGTAGATGAGCTTTCCTTTAGGGAAAGACCAAAGACAGTTCCTCAGCTGAGGAGAGAAAACTCTACAGGGCAAAAATGCTAAAAGGAAAATGGAAAAACAAGGGACATACTTCTCAGAAACAGGTTTTTATCATGTAATGTAAAAACTAATTTTATTAGCCTCAGAGTGAATGTTTAGCATTATCATGTCCATGTGAAACACAGTTGTGGATTTCTTCCCAATGTTCTTATTTTAAAAACAGACTTCAAATCATGTTATTTTGGCTTTTCCAAGTAGAAAGATTATGCTGAATCGAATGCAGCTCAAAGTCTGTTGACAGACTGTCAGTCTGTGCATTAGTGGTGGGGATTTTTACACTGCTCCACCAGTAGGTGATGATAACCACCAGTAGGCCTTTTATTATGAGTGAGTCATTTGAAGCATTCACTTACAGGTTTCGTTCATTCAGGAACAAAACAAAGGACTGACTTTATTTATGACTGAATCTTTGTATTATTCCCTTAACCAAACCACTTTGTTCAAAAAAAAATTATGAAACATGAAACATGATTGAAACAAGGGGCGTTCTTTTTGAGTGAATCGTTCACTCAACTGAATCGATTCATTAAAAAAAAAAACAGTGGTTCATTCTGGAACCAGACAAGCCATTGCCATTATGAATGAATCATTGAATCATTTATTCAACCAAAACATTCTGAAACATTGATTGCTTTTATTCAGCAAGGGTGCCTTAAACCCACCAAAAGTGAAAATGAAGACCTTTCTAAAGTTAGAAATGATTTTCATTTCAAATAAATGCTGTTTGTTTGACTGTTCATAATCAAAACCTGAAACACAAAATGTTGATATGAAGCAGTGCAACTGTTTTCAACATTAATAATAATCAGAAAAGTTTCTCGAGCAGCAAATATCATGTGACACTGAAGACTGAAGTAATGATGCTGAAAATTCAGCTTTGATCACAGAAATACATTACATTTTAAAATATATCCCAATAGAAAACTACTTTTTTTAAAAAATACAGTATTCTATTATAGTGCACATTTTATGCTACGCAAAACATGACAAAATAATGCTTAAAACTGTCTCTGATTGTAGACCACTTCTACCTTTCTAATGTTAAAAATATCACAGACAGCACAAGATCTTTCTCTATTAGAGGTCAACTACTGCTCAGAGAGAGAGAGGGGAAAAATATCAGAGCAACAAGACTAAAAGAAATAGATTTGAGCGTCCTCAAATGGAGAAAGTGTGTCTGTATTTAGCTGCCGTTTGCTCACACTGCCTGTCATCTCCCTCAGGAACGCTTGTGAAAAAATTCACTCGGCTTTATCCCTCAAGGTAAACCGGTTTTTAAATCGCTTTTCATACATTTTGTATGGCAGTTATATTTGCCCCTGTTCATTCTTTACAAGAACAAAATGTCACGGCTGGAAATAACAACTGTCACAGCAACACACACTTATCAAAACACTGTCTGTCCAGTAAAGCTGCTGGTTGACAGACTGAATCAGTTAAATAAGAAGGTTTTAGAAATGTCAGAGAAAAATGTGCTAAAAGATGTACTCAAAGCAAATTATAAACACTGAGGGGAGAGGGCAAGTGTGTGAACGACTGCTTTTGAACAACTGTCTTATATGCATTAATAGGTCTGATCTACTCTCTGACGGGGTCACGCAGAGGTCACGACTAACAGCCGTCGACTGGTAGATCATGCCTACAAGCACTGCATCGATCTTTGCCCAGTTCTCCATAGAAACATCTCCATAGACGCTCAGCCTCTCTCTAATCATTCAGTTATAACAGTTAAGTTAAAAATACAACTGGTCATTTCACAGAGAAGTGCACAGATAAAGGATGGGTTAATTTTACATAATTTCAGTACTACAAAAGGTGTGGGTAAACTTTTATTTCAACTTTTCATTTACTTGACACACCTCAGGAGTTTTTATTCAGCAATTATGCATGATTATAAAACCAGAAGTTGCAACCGTGAGTTAAAACAATTCAAAGAGTCATACTGTAAATTAAGTCACATTTTCATATTACCAATCACAACATTCATGATTATGTTAATATTATACTATATTATATATCATGCTATATTATATTAGTTCATATAGTTCATATATTATATAACACCCACCCATATATACCCTTCCTGATTTATTTTTTATTTTTTTTTGCATGTTTGTCACACTTTAAAGTTTCAGATCCTCAAACAAATTTAAATATAAATCAAAGATAACACAAGTAAACACACCATGCAGTTTTTGAATGAAGTTTTTTATTATGAAGGGAAAACAAAATTCAAACCCACATGGCCCTGTGTGAAAAAGTGCTTGCCCCCTAAACCTAATAACTGGTTGGGCCACCCTTAGCAGCAACAACTGCAATCAAGTGTTCGCGATAACTTGCAATGAGTCTGTTACAGCGCTGTGGAGGAATTTTGACCCACTCATCTTGGCAGAATTGTTGTAATTCAGCCACATTGGAGGGTTTTCGAGCATGAACCGCCTTTTTAAGGTCATGCCACAGCATCTCAATAGGATTCAGGTCAGGACTTTGACTAGGCCACTCCAAAGTCTTCATTTTGTTTTTCTTCAGCCATTCAGAGGTGGATTTGCTGGTGTGTTTTGGATCATTGTCCTCCTGCAGAACCCAAGTTCGCTTCAGCTTGAGGTCACGAACAGATGGCCGGACATTGTCCTTCAGGATTTTTTGGTAGACAGCTGAATTCATGTTTCCATTTATCACAGCAAGTCTTCCAGGTCCTGAAGCAGCAAAACAGCCCCAGACCATCACACTACCACCACCATATTTAGGGGGCAAGCACTTTTTCACACAGGGCCATGTGGGTTTGGATTTTGTTTTCCCTTCATAAAAAAAAAACTTCATTCAAAAACTGCATGTTGTTTTTACTTGTGTTATCTTAATATTAAATTAATGTTAAATTAATATTTAAATTGGTTTGATGATCTGAAACATTAAAGTGTGACAAACATGCCGACACTTTTTCACACCACTGTATATAATATATATATATATATATATATATATATATATATATATATACATACGTATGTATATGTATGTGTGTGTGTGTGTATACATATATACATACACACACACACACAGTATATATTATTAGTGCTGTCAAACGATTAATCACGATTATTCACAACCAAAATAAAAGTTTATGTATACATATACATACAACAGTAACAACAACAACCAATAACATAAAACAATTATAATTGTTATTTTTATTATTAATTTTATATTTACAAATATAGAAGTATTAACATATAAACCATAATAATAGCTACAGCACAGTCCCAAAAAAATAATAGCTACTGTTGTTTATATTACTATTTCTATATATACTTGAATATAAGAAACAACAACAGCAACAACAAAAACAACAACAAAACAAAAACAATTATTATTATTATCTATTTTATATTGTTGATATATAAACAATAACTACAACAACAATTAATAATAATAATAATAATAGTTGATTTTTTGTATTATCATTATTATTATTATTATTATTATTATTATTATTATTATGTATACTAAAATTAATACTTCCATATATACTTTAATACAACAAAAAATATAATTCTTAGTTTATTTATAATAACTACTATTAATATAACTATTCATAAAAATAATAATACACATACATATAGGCAAGGCAAGGCAAGTTTATTTACAGTATACAGCATATTTCATACACAATGGCTATTCAAAGTGCTTTACATAAATGGAAGTAACATAATCATTAAAAATTATCACAACAATAAATATGTGATAAATGTGTGATAATCACAACAAAAAAAATCACAACAATAAATATAGACTAACATAATTGGTATATATAATAAAATAAATAATAACCTTTATATAACATTAACTATATTAATTTATATAAGCTTTTTTTATTAATATTTAAGTATTAAATCATATATCGTGTGTTGGGTATATGAATGAAATGTGATTTGGTTAATTTATATTATGTATGAGTCTTCTGAACTATTTCAACACATGGTTGTGATCATGACTGATATCTGGTGCACCTTCTGGTTTAATACCAATGCACAGCTGCTGAATAAACACTTCTGAGGTGGATATATGTATACAAGTGAAAGTATATGTGAAAGTATGAATTTACAAATTTAGTCAAGAGATATGTACTCTTACAGAAATCCCTTGCTGAGTATGTGAACACTACATTGGGACTCTGAGCGTCTGGATGCAGTTTCACTGTCAGCACACAATAAAAAAGAAGATATGGCCAAGAAAGGACAGGTAATCTTTGCAGCCATTCTGTTGAAATTCAAAAGCAGTATCTCTCTCTTTCGCTTTTCACCTCTCCTTGCTTTGTGAGTTTGGGGTATTTATTTGGGCACATCTATCTCACTCTTTGTTAGTGACAGCGTGGCGCTCACTGAACCTGACGATGAGTTTAAGCTGAGGACACACCATATTTTTTCCACTTCCCTCCTCATAACAGTCGTTCTGCTGTGACAGTGTGTTGTTTTGTTATTCTCAGCCAACTGCAGAGCTGCATCTGTTCTCCTCTGCCTTGTTAGTGGGAAGGCAAGTGACAACAAACCTCTACCCCTAAGTATTAAACTTCACATTTTTACACACAATTCACCCGTCACCGTAGATATGAATGATACTGCAGACTATAAATGAAGACTTTAGACTGCTGGATTACATGATACTGGACTGGTTTATACACTAAAGAAGTGTAGCGTCTGCGTAGGCTCATTGATGGTTGATTACACTTGGTTTTAAGAGACCCTTTTAGCCTTTTGACATTTACATATAAATTACTGACCTGGCCTCACCGTTTACATTTATATGGGTGCTAAATTGCCAATGGTTTTTCCCCACTATCAAAAAGATGCTAAGCAGATGACCTCTCTGGTCTCCCTATCAAACTTCAAACACATTCTGAAGAGGAGTGAATGACCCCTGTGCCAGGCACCAACGGCCTGACTAGACCAGTGGTCCGTCTTCACAATTCCAAATGCACATCACGCACACACATAAAGACATTTTCTTTATTTAGGCCATAATTAAGCAGTGATAAATGTATCTGGTATATGCATGTGTTGTATGTATATTCCTCTATTATATTAACCTAGTTACAAATATTTACTTGTATTAGTTAGACTTTAAATGCTTATATTCAAGTGTATCTCTGCTTTAATATTTTCTAGGGGTTACTTTCTTGGTATCAAAATGATCTTCATTTTATTCCTCGAACAATGATGTACACTATGTGATCATGAAATGCATCATACAATATTTACTATGCTTTGAAATAAAACTGCACCAACTCTCCAGACCAGCAATAAAAATGCAAATGGTCCATAAACGGAGACAAAGAAAGTTTCTCCCACTCAAAATTCATGCCTCTGATTGGCCACTCCACCCAAAAAATGGGTGCGGCTATGAACTATTAAAAGTTCAGAACTCAGACTAATCTACGCTCCAAACTCTCCTCTTGAGTTTAACCTTCTGCCAGTTTTACCTTCAAGGTAAAACTGCTGTGGACTTTCCTATCTTCAGAAGAGCCAGAGGAAAATCTTTAGCTCACGTCTAAAGAAATCATCAAGAACCTCTTGTCTACCGCATCAAGACTCTTATTCAGAAACAAAACCAATGCAAGTAACCGTTTACAACTATTTAGATGCGTGTTTAAGTTTGAACCCATTTTTAAGGTGAATTGTGATTCTTCTCATTTAGGTTGTGGTTATTTGATGTGAAATACTGCCATTATTTTGCTCTTCTCTCTCTTTTCCTTACTTTCCTTCATTCTGTATATATATGTTTTGCTTAGTTTAGTTGTATGTTAGCTATAATTTCATTTATTAAATCCCTTATATTCACAATTGATTGTCTCTGTGTTCTGCTCACGATTCGAAGTCACTGAATGCTGCTCCTTGCTACATGCTAAATTACTGCTAGTATGGTTTAAGTAAGAAGGCTATTGTTCCTTGGCCAGGAAAATAATCTTTCCTAGAACTGATAAATAATTATATTGTCTGCTCGCTGGACAGACAGATCAAATAATTGTAATATCGATTCTGCTAAAGTTAATTCTAAGATCTAATCTAAATATTTATTATTAATTATAACCAGTTATAATTAATGATAAATATTGCCCTTTTGAGCTAATTTTGCTAAAGAAGAGACTTGAACCATATAGAGACCTTTACAGACTTTACTTAAGCAATCACATCGAAGCAAACAAACAAAAAAATAAAAATTAAGAAATTAACAAAAACATTCCAAACACTTTAGATATACAGTAATGTAACTTCCTAGCAACCCCACATAAATGTGTTTAAATGGGTCCTATTATGCCTTTTAACGAAGTCTTGATTTAGATTCAAGACTTCGTAAAAAGGCATTAAAAAACGCATTATTTTTCACATTTTATATTATTGCAGCGCCTCTCTTCCCAGTCTGTCTGGAACACACTGTTTAAAGGGGTCATACGATGCGATTTCAAGTTTTCCTTTCTCTTTGGAGTGTTACAGGCTGTTCATACATGGATAAGATCCCTGAAGTTGCAAAGACTAAAGTCTCAAAACCAAAGATATATTATTTATAAAAGTTAAGACTTGTCCACGCCCAGTTAATTAAAACAGTTAATTAAAAACATGCCCCCACATGTCTACGTCACTGTGTGGAAGATTTGCATAACACCGTCAAAATGTATATGCAGAGAAAGAAGGTGGAACTATTATTCTCGTTGTAGTATTGTTGCTGCCGCCAGCACCATGTCGTGGAGACGCTGTGTTTCGTTGTGAAAGTGAAAGTACTTTGCTTGGGCTTCCAAAAGAGGACACAACTAGAAATCAGTGGTTAAGTTGTATTTACAACACTGTTCCAGAACAGTTCAACCCAAATTTTTGAGTGTGTGCAGCGCATTTTACAGAGGACTGTTTCCTGAACCTGGGAGAGTAGCCTACAATGCCAGATGTGCACAAAGGCTGTTTCTATAACGTGGGGCAATTCCAACTTTGCAAGGACAGTCTGGCGCTTCTGACTCACATCCTGTATGTGTGTTTTCTTATTTAAAGAATTTGCCACTGACGATTCAAACGTGAATTTTGGTTAATGTTCACGTGGCGCGATGCAACGCAATGCGTAAAAAGACAGTATAAGTCTTAATCATCAGTAATTATGTCCCCACTGGATGCAACAAATGCCTCGTTTATAATGGGTTTTATTGTTTTTGGTGTCGTCGCGCCGGGACATCGCATCACAATACGGTAAGGGGCGTAACATTTCCGACTCACGCTTGAGGTATTCGGCCAATCACAATGCACTGGATAGCTGGCCAATCAGAGCACGCCTCGCTTCTCAGAACGACGAGCTTTGTAAAAATCGACATGTTTCAGAAAGGCGGAGCATAGAGGGGCAACAATAATGTACAGTATGTGGAAAATAATCTGATAAAAAAAGTTATCATCTGCTCAGCTGCAAACATTAACAATGACGTCAATTTTGCCAAACCAATTTCTGAATCGGCCTGCGTCCCAATGTGAATACTATCCATCCTAAATTCTATGTGATATTAGTAATGTTCAATACTATGCTAAACTTGCCTTACTATTTAGGGCAAATAGGGTGGATAGGGACGCAGGCCGATTCAGATTTCAGATGCACCAATGCACTCAACTGTCCCAGCTTTAACTACTTAGCGGAGGGGGAGGGGCTATCAGACTCAGTTTATGAATGACAATAACAATAAAATTCATACACTAGACAGTTGAGTACATAGTGTATAGTGTGTTATTTGGGATCCAACTTATGGTCTCTAGTGCAGCTCAACCAGCTTAACCTTTGCCTATTCTGTGGGCGGGAATAATTTTTAATGAGCGACACTGTGACTTCATAATATCCGGAAGAAGAGGAACTGCTTATTGAAGTTCTTGAAAAGTGTTTTCTGTTAAAGAGAATATCTATTTTTTTAGTGGACTTTAAGCTTCGTAACCTTGCAGATTATTTTTTTATTCTCAAACATCAACATTAAACATGAACTAAAAATGAAAAAAGTGAAAAAGAATAATAGGACCACTTTAAAACACTCAGAACACTCAAGCGACCTCGTAGCAATGCACCTTCAATTACCCACACCTTTCTAAAAAGTTGGCAGCAACTTTATAAGCACCACTTGAATTTTCTTCAGAAAATAAATCAGGTTGTGAGTAATGTCTGGCCCAAGCACCTGTCCTGCATGGGTTGGTTTGGGAATGCTTCCTCACTCTTCAGTCAGTCTGTGCTTGGACTGGAGAACTTTTACCACATGGTGATTGTAAAACTTTAAACAGCTCTCTGGGGCCTGGGTCATTTCCTCTATCCTCGCAGACTGTGCACAGTGCTTTGTTATTCCACGGCTTTTAGCAAAGCTCCACCGCAGCCACCATCTCTCCCTCAGGAGAACCAGTACAATGAAACAGGCCTTGCAGAGAAGCAAAAATTAGACCAGCTCTATGTGTGCACATACAGTATGTGTGTGTGGTTTGATGGGGTGATAAATGTCTTACAGTGGTGCTATATTGCACAAATTAACCACTGTTTTACACAACACAGATGCTGCCCATAAGGAAGGTACATTTTCTTGTCCCCATCCATATATGGCATCAACTATTAAACTTACATTATTTAAAAATGGAAGTCATATTAGTTAGTTTACTTACAGCACAACAACACAGTTAAATGAACATATGGTGGATTGTAAAGTTTTTCATTAAAAGCTAGAAGAAAAATTAAGAAATATTACAGGTGTTTCCTCACTTTTTCCTTTCTATAATCAAATTGTTTAAAATAAATGTTGTTTTAATTGACAACAGTCTACAGTATAAGCTTCTAGGTCCTGAATATGATTTCTGAATATAATGAAGTGACATAATTTGGGGGGGTTAATTGCAATTAGACAAATCAAAAATATGTAAATAAATAAATACAGTGAAATAAGTAAGCTAATATCAAAGGCACACACACACATATATTATATTATATTGCATTATATTATATTATATATATATATACACATGAAAATATATACACACATATACATATATATATATACATATATACATATATATATATATATATATATATATATATATATATATATATATATATATATACATACACATATATATACATATATATATATATATATATATATATATATTTAATTATTTTTTATGTAAATTATTCCTCTGATGCAAAGCTGCATTTTTAGCATCATTACTTCAGTGTCACATGATCCTTCTGAAATCATTATAATATGCTGATTTTCTGCTTAAATAAAAAAAGCTTTAATTTTGTTTGAAAAAAAAAAAAAAAAAAAAAGCAGCAGCACAGGAATGGTTCTGCAAATTTCCTTTGGCCATGTATCTGGAGTGTTGCTCCAACAGAGCTGCTCTTCAGCTGGTCTGTGATGGAGCGTTTCCCTGCCTTCACCTCTCCACACCATCTGATTCTCACCTGCTGTGCCTCTGATGGCCATGCCACCTGCCATACTCCATCAACAAAAGGTCCAATTATCCCATAAGCCCCTGCACTCACCTTGGTATCCCACAATCCCTCTTTCCCACACCTGTCCACTCACATTAAAGCCCTCACTAGTCATCATACTGGAGTTTATCACCTCAGTATCTGGGTGCAAGAACACGTTTACTTTGATGACCACTTTGATGGCAAACTGTTTTGATGAAGCAAGTTCTTCATACTCTGCAAAATGTAATTAGTTGATCTAAAACGTTTTCCCTCTAAAAATAGAGACCATTTTGACATCATATAAGCTGTTTTGCTGTGCATTAGAGTGGTTGCCAACATAGTGAGCCATTTTCAGATCATATGACCAGCCAAATGCTCAATTTATCTAGGTAAAACCCCTATTATTGGACAGTTTTGGCAGTAGAAAACAATACAAATAGATATGCAAATACAATATATATATATATATATATTTTTCCAGTTATTAAAATCTTCTGTTTCAATGCTGTATCCATGCCAAATTTTGTCAGCATACAGTCAAGACCAATGTCAAAATCCTCGATGTCCATGTTAATGTCAATGTAAAAAAAAAAAAAAAAAATAATAATAAACCAATATCTTGGCAAAATAAGGTGGCAATATAATTATTTATATGCCAATGAGATGTACACAAAATCACTGAAATTATTTGCCAGCTAATTACTTGCCAGCTAAAGTTTATGTAACATCAGGGTACATTTCAGCATGATGACAAACACATCTGCTGATGGGAGCCACCGGGGACGCCGGACCAGACAGTGACTCTGTCCCTTCTGTTCATAAAAGCCCACCGTCACTGCAAACTGAATCAGACACAGACACACGTGGCCTGAAAAGAGCTACATCTAAACAATGGATTAAAAACAACTGTGATTGCTTCTAAATCCACTGGCTTTAAGAAATAAAGGGATTTCTGATGTGAAATTTTGGAAACATTTTGACAGAGGACGAAATATAAATTTCAAACAATTATAAATGAAATGCATTTTAAAATCTTTTACGGAAAGGCTTTTTCAATAAAGCCTGTTTTTAATGAAAGAAAAGATCAAGTGAACATTTTTCCCACTCATTATTTATCACACACAGTATTCTAATAATTCATTTGATTTTTGTGTTAAATCATGCTGCGGGTGGAGGCATTCAGTAGCTTTCTTGGAATCCATTTTTTCCAGTTCCATGTATACTCTGTATGGAGAGCATCTCACTTATCATTAACAATTTACTGAGACTAAAAGGGTCTTCTTCTTATATCACAAGTAACTGAAAGCAAAGGTTCAGTGAATGAGTAAGCAGACTTCCATCTCATTCTAAAAAAAATATTTTCTCCCTGGGTTAATAGTCTTTTGTTTACATAACAAATATAGAGAAACGGAGCACAGCTGGGCTTCTGAGGTAATATTCCATTAATTTTCTCAGAAGAGAAAAAGATTTTTAAAAATAACTGAACCTTTCAAGACAGATCTACATAAGCTCTTAAATTACTAAGCAATCGTATACTTCAGAAGAAGCCACAAGTCATGGTTTTGACTTTTTAAAATAAATACCAAATAATATACATGCCAAGCTTCACTGCTAATGAATATACCAAAGAAATCTAGGCATGGCAATGTACAATTTGCATTGAAAATGTTGCGGTTAGCTTGGGTGAGTTTCAAGAGAAATGAAATACACTTCTAACAATAGAAGCTGCTGTCTTTACACACAGTCTTATTTGAAAACAAATTGATAATGCAACAATAATGCATTAAAGGCTTTTAACCTATATTAATAGTAAGCAGAGGGAAATGTTGTTGGTCAAATGCCTTCAAGTCTATTTGCGTAATTATAGAGGAATAAAAAGCGTGGTTTGCACTGATGTTAGGCTTTGATAATAACCGTAGGGAAAGCAATCTGGCATTCTTCCGTCGGGCTGGGAAGTGCATGACAGGCGACCGACTTGACATAGAGAGCCTTCTCTTAATGGATTTCCTGATGAGCTGTGTTTGCAGGAATTAAAATGCACGATCTGCCACTTTTGAGGCCCCGAAAATTCACGAGTGTGAATGCTAATTCATTCAACCTTCACTCCAGTACAGGTGTACCTGAAGGTGACAGCTTTGATTTTAGCGCCTATCTTGAGACAACTCAATTAAGCCAACTGTGATTTCTGATGTGCCGTCTCGATTAGGTGGGGAATGAACTTCCCACCAACAAAAAGTGTGAGTGCAAAGCTGAACTTGTGTGGTTTGTATGCATTCATGATGTTTTCTTTGTCAGGTAAATGACAAACGTTTCTCATTTCCGATAGCAGGCTGACCCACTTTTTATTTTAACTGCGAAATGAAGTGAAAAAAATGATACTGTATCGCATCAACTTGCAGCAAATCTCTCATTTCCATCTCTATTAAGCCCTAAAGCACCACATACACAAAATAATGTTTTACAATGTCAAATAAATCTTTTTCCCTCTATGTTTTCTACAGTGCACATACAATGTTTACCCTAAATCATTGCATCTGAATATTGTGGTAGGATTTACTAACAAATCTTCTGCCAGTTTGTTATTCTTTAAAGGGTTTGCGCACATGAAAATTAAAATTCATGGAAAAAAAATAATGTATTCCAAACTTGTACAATGTTATTTTCTTTAGTGGAACACACACACACAATTATTATTATTTTTTTTACCATGCATCTACATTATTTGTGTGAATCATGATAATAAAATAATAAATAAATGAATAAAATAAAATATAGACAAATGAATACAACTAAAATATATAAAATATTTACATATATGAATCTAACATATATGAAGTTAATATATATTGTTGGTTTAATCTGAAAAGATATTGTGAAAAAAATATTAATAAATTATGAATAATTAAAATAATTGTTAATATAGTAAATTATACAAATATATTAAATAAAATAAACATAAAATAAACAATGAAAACTAATAAAACAGCAATTAAAGCAACTCTGCACCTGTCTTATATAATCAAATTATTTTTATAAGAAAAAAAAAAATCAATATTTCATGTGCATTTATTTGTTTGTTCATCCATCAAGCTCGGAAAATACCAAAAACACCATAAAATTTAATTTTCTGCTCCACGGAACAAAGCAAAAAGAAAAGCAAAATATCATATGGGTTTGGAAAAACATATATCTCTCTGCCTGAACTCTGCAGCGACGCTTCAGTTTCCCTGATATAAAAAAAACATGGCACTACATGCCGTGTACTGCCTCATGGGCCCGTGACTCTGCATCTGCGATGACCTTTACGAGGGGCTTTTATGCCTTAAAGTCCAGAGCGCCTCTTTCACAGATAGGCAGTCAAGATGCCCTGAGTGAAATGACCCTTGAGTCAGATACGTATTAAACCCCAGAGTTCTCACCCGTCAGCCAAAACCACTTGAGTATCCGGCAAATACAGTCACACATATTCCATCAGATCCTTCATAAACTGTGAGAGCACATCTGTCACTTACAGGCTGCAGCATCCGAATCAGTGTTTCCAAAAGAGCCAGAGATTACAGGATAGACTTTGGGATCACAAAAAGGCAATTTTAACAGGAAACAAGAATTATCTTACGCATCAGTTCACAAATTGAACCATTCCACATTAAAAATCATTGGATTGGAAAGAGTCAGTTAGATGCTTATTGGATTTCTCATTTAAAGGCCACAACTTTTCCATTACGTGAATAGTTTGAAATTTGCATTTCTTTTCCGTTTTTAATCACACTTTATGCATTGCTTTTCTTTTCTTGGATCATAAAAAAGTAAACAAAAATCACACAAATCCTCTTTTGTATATTATGCTTCCTTTTTATTTGTACTTTTTTAATTAAACTTTCACTAACATACTGTCTTTCCTTGTTTATTTTTCTTAGTTTTAAAATTATTTTTTAATTTGCTTTGTAAAGCACTTTGAATTGTATAAAATATGCATGAAATTAGATGCTTGTTTTGTAAATGTTTTCTTTCAACAATATATATATAAAAACAAATATTTTGTATATAATTCTTGATTTTTTAATTCTTAATTAAAATGTTATATTTCCTTATTAATATTTATCATGTCATTTTTAAAATTACTTTTTGTTTATTATTTTCTTTTCTTGGTCTGTTTATTTTGCTTTGTATAGCACTTGTTTAAAATATGCATGAAAAATGCTTTATTAAACATGCCTTGTGTTTGAGTTATTACTTTGCACTAAATTAAAATAGGTTTCCTTTAAGATTTTGGACTTTGTACTAGTTAATATTTATCGCAGACAATAATTTAACTCATTATTGATTAAATTGTTTAGAATTACATACAAGCTTGCTGCACAAAGAAAATGTGTACAACTTGCAATATTCATTTGCAGGTGCAACCGTAACACTTGCATGTAAACTTACATAAACCAAAAGAAAGGTAATCTGCTAACATCCCCATTAATCTCAATAGCACTTGCTTGGCTGGTCCAAAACCCCTTAAAGAGATAGAATCACTTACCAGCCCTGTCTGAGCAAACTTACATCCAATCTCTCAAAAAAACAGTTGATTTAGCTTGGAGTCAGCACAAAAAATAACGCTCTTTAGAGATCACTTTGGTAACACATAACCAGAAGTTGTCAAAAGAACAATTTACGCTCAAGTAAAAACTTTCTATAGTTTTTACCAAACAATTTATGTAGGTGTTTATCCAAAAAACTTGCCTGGTAGACTTCCATTGTAAGCGTAATACTGTACGACTTAAAGACAAGTCTGTGGTAAACAACATCGTGTAGGACTGAAAAAGCCCAGAATCCTTGAGGACACAGTGAGTTTGTTGGTATGTAGATGTTTACCTCAATGAAAAAAAAAAAAAAAACGGCTACTTCACTGCCAAGTTGTGACCCTGTCATGAACTGCCACAAACTTTTTACATCTTGTCCTATTCAATTAGTACAGCGCTACCTGAAGAGACGTCTTTGAGAAATGTTCTTCAGTTCTCAAGTGGCACTGCTGTGATCTTAAATTAAAAACCTATTCACTCGCCTCACAGACATGGATTCACTTATAACTCCAGGCATTAGTTCTACTTGTTCTCTCCTGCTCTACCCATTATGCCGAAAACGTTTGAATTCACAGCCATTCATTTGCGTCTGTCGAGGGCCTGACGCTGCAGTTTCTTTCATCCGAATCATCCCCAATAACAACTAATTATAGGCCATTGTGCGTTCTCAATCTGACCAATTTACATTTACCTGCCTTTGCAAACATCTCTTATTTGTGTTTTTCCATCTTAACGTGTCTGTAATTAGTTAACAACGATTCAGGTAATTACACAGAACGGAAAACACTCTGAACCAGCCTTTTGCATTCCTCAAATTTGATCAGGTTTTTTTTAACAGAAAACCTCAGGAGTGGGTGGATGGATGAATGGACAGATGAATGGAAAACTTCAAAGAATGGATGGACTGATGGATAACCTCAGAGGTGGATGAGTGGATGGATGGAAAACCTCAGAGGTGGATGAGTGGATGGATGACACATGAAATAAGGTAGAGGTAGTTTTTAAATATTCTATTAAAATTGTAATATGAATTTCACATTTTCATACTCGTATCTAAATGTACTTACATTTAAAATTAAATGCCAAAAATTAACGATCTGATGGGTTCATTTAATATGAATATGAAATATGTGTATATATATATATATATATACGCACACACACACAAATATTATATATATCGTGCCTATATACTTGTGTGTGTATATACACATAAACACACATAAGTATATAGGCCTACATACTGTATGTACACACACACACACACACACACACATACAAAATATATACAGCAATAAACCATGCCAGGCCACTTTCTTTCCTCTCATATAATGGACAAATTTCAACTAAAATCAATATTTTATGTCCATTTATTTATTTATTTGCTAAGTAGCCGTGTAATCAGTTTCATGTCTGGTTTCTGATCGCTCTGTCTGGGTTTATTCTGCAATAATGACTGGCTGATGGCACCTTATCTCTTATGTATATCTAGCAAAGCACAATTAATTATTTAAGCACTTGTTTGATTTTGTAGTCTCAGCGTATTAACATTTGGAAAAAGCAAAAGGATTTGTTGAGAATACAGGATGCCTCCACACCCAGACGGGCAGACGGGCGTCAGAGCTTTCCGCACATGGCAGGAAGAAAGCACAAGCAATGTTTGGCCAGTGATAGGCTCCTGCCATGTTTAATAAATGACTTGGCAAAGTCTTCGATGGGCCGTGCCATCCAAAAGCTTGCAAGCTTGGCTGTGGTATCGTTACGAAATTGCAGAGAGCGGTGGGCCAACCGGCGGTTCACCCTCTGCTGCAGAGACATGTGAATGGAGAAAGGCCATGTTTGAAATCCACTCTAACAGCAAATGAATTCACAGAGTGCACTTAACCTTGTTAAGAAAGCATTTCTCAGTAAGAGTAAGAGTTGATCTGGGTTTTATGCAGGGACAGACTGGGAGTAAAAAACGGCCCTGGATTTTCTCCCAAATAGGCCCACCACAACGACAGTACAAATAGTCGCTATATCTCACAATATTACAGCAATCCTGTCGCATTTATGGCAAATAACATCACAAAACTCATGGTGACCCTGCTGACAAAAACAATAGAAACCATCGCAGAAATTCTAATGATTTCCACTACAAATACCATTACAAACAATCAACTTTTAACCATTAAAACAATTAAATAATGGTTTCCTGCAGTGTATTTTGGGACATATTACATTAGGATCCAGTGTTTTTTTTTTTGTTTGTTTTTTTTAAACGACCAATTACCAGTAGAGACCAACAGGCACCATTACAGTTTCCATTAAAACCAATACAATTTTCATTATAATCAGTAAAACCATTACAAATTATGTGCTGGGTTTTTTTTTAGGGGAAGTCGTGGCCTAATGGTTAGAGAGTCGGACTCGTAATCGAAAGGTTGCGGGTTCGAGTCCCCGGCCGGCAGGGATTGTAGGTGGGGGGAGTGAATGTACAGCGTAATGTACTCTCCACCCTCAATACCACGACTGAGGTGCCCTTGAGCAAGGCACCGAACCCCCAACTGCTCCCCAGGCGCTGCAGCATGGCTGCCCACTGCTCCGGGTGTTTGTTCACGGTGTGTGTGTGTGTGTGTGTGTGTGCATTTGTTCACTACTCACTGCTCATCCAAGTGTGTGTGCACTTGGATGGGTTAAACGCAGAGCACCAATTTCGAGTATGGGTCACCATACTTGACAATACGTCACGACTTTTTATTTTGTTTTTTTTCAGCATGGGATTGAAATAAATATATATTATTGTATGAACTAAAATACTTGAAATCTACATAAAAAGAGCAGAACGCAAAATGCATAATATGAAAATGATAAACATAAACCTAGAATCTAGAAACCTTAAACAACAGAATTCTTCAATTTCATTAAATGCCTCTTTATATGTCTAGTATATGTGTCTGAAGGCGACTTCATTTACTGGATTTTCTGCTATTTATACTACTTATTGCAAATAGTGGCAATTATCTGCACTTCAGTATTGTAATACATTATAAAACAGTATGCAATAATTTATTGAGTGTAAATTTTAATTTTAATTCAAATTATTAAATGGATGCCACTTTATTGGGACAATAAAGCCCTTCCTACACTTACCCTACCTGATACTTTATTTTCAACTTTTTGATTATTTTCTTAATTTTTATTAAAAAATAAATGTTTTTCTGATGTGATTTGAAATTTGAAAAGGGAGAAAAAAAAGTTTGCCAAAAGGCAGATTCGAACCCGGGTCGATCGCATTAAAAAGATCATGACAACTGCGCTACTGGAACTAACGATTAATAGCCGTCCTTTGTAATCTTGACTGGCCCAATTACACGTTGGTGGGCGGAGTTAGTGTAGGTAGACACTCCGCGTCACTTACCCCCGGTTTTACAGACAAGGTTTAAGCTAGTCCCAGACTAAAATGCATGTTTGAGCTGTCTAAACTGAAAATATCTTGCTCTGACCTATCTTAAAATAATATATGTTTGTGAAACGGGGCCATAATCTGACACTTTTTCTTTGATGATGAACCAGCCAGGCCGACGGCCGTTCTGGACTTCTCCATAATGTTCAGATGGCCAGTCCGCCCTGGTTTTAGGTTCATTCTACCTTGAGTGATAGCAAATGCGACGTTGAAAAGCAAAACTCCAGAATCAGAGCTCTTATAGTGATGAGTGTTTAACTTGAATATCTAGAAGTCTCAGAGCTCATGATACTGAAACCAGGAATTGTGTTTCAGTTCTCACAATCCCACACTGAGAGCTCCGTTTGACATTGTGGACCATGTGAAAACAGTTTAATCACCTTGAGAACAAGATCTCCTTCTAGAGCACTTTCAGACTGATTTAGCACTTATTTATACACCAGAGAATATTGTCCTAGTTTCGATGTGTATGTTTCTTATTAGCACAATACTGTCATAATACATTAACATATAATCATAATGAACTAATACTGTACCTCCAACAAACAGTATGCCTATCTATCTATCTATCTGTCCGTCCGTCCGTCCGTCCGTCCGTCCGTCCGTCCGTCCGTCCGTCCGCCTGTATGTCTGCCTGTCTGTCTGTCTGTCTGTCTGTCTATCTATCCTTATAAATACAGACTCAGAATGTCTGTAAATGAGAAAACTCAGTAACTGCAAGCAACATGAAACGGGATGCGATGATTAGGGCAGGATCTGTTTGTTCGACCAAAGGCAGTGTAAAATGATACATTTCACCTTCAGCTTTCATGATGTGCCTTATTTCCGAATTAATCAGAAAAAACAACAGTGAAACAATGTAGGGCGCAAGTTGATTGGATCCTGAAAAGTTAGACTATCATATTACTATTCCACAGCTGCATGGTCTTGGATATGTCAGCAGGAAAGAAAAGTCATTTCAGAACCCAAACGTACTACATTTTGATGAAATATGATCAAAACAAACATATTTTTCTTTAGAATGATGCACACTGATGAAGTGTGCCCAATACGGCCTGGGATATTTACACACACACACACAAAAGTATTTTCATGCATGAAATCAATTTCACGTCATCTTGAAAGAAATCAGAAGTGTGCAAATTTTATGACACTGTCTATTTTTCTAACATGTTCATTTGTATTATTCTCCAGATTTATTGAAGATTGCATCATGCATTCATGTTTGTTAAGTCTCATGCAAATAAAAACAAGAATGGGGATTTTTATTCCATCACTCATAGAGAATATGGCAAGGCTTCCGGTCTTTAATGCACTGAGAGTAACTCGGCTCCATGTACTGGAAAGATTATTCATGTGTAACAATTCAATTTATCAGGATGGGGGTGGGGGTAGATTGAGGGACGTTTTGTTATCCTCTCACTCGGGCCATCAGGTGAGGAGGGGAACAGGACCTGGTCATCTCTCCAGAAATCAATCAGTGTAAGAGAGTACAGATCCTTCTCCCCGCTCTGCCTCGCGGGCCGTCTGAACAAATCAATTTCCCCTCATTCATTCCTGTGGCCTCCTCCCGGGGCATCTGCCTGTCAGAAAATCTGCATCTTTCACCTGACAGATTACCATTGAGAAAAAGATGCGAGGAAATGAGGAAAAAAACTCAGGCTCTCGGTTTGGAACTGTGTGTTGCCAGGGAAACCATGAGGGGAAAAAAGATCCTAAAGAATCTCTTGATGTGAGAAGACAGAGATTGACATGTCTTTAAAAAATAAAATCGAGTATTAAAGTTTCAATTACCGTGAAATCAAAACTGGAGTTACGTCTGCTGGTTTGGATGCCACCTACATCTGCATACATAGTGTACTCAAAAAATATCAACAAAAATCCCATCAAAAATAATACCAAGGTAATTTGAGATATGATTCTCATGATTTTATAAATCTTACGCTGGTGCGCAGTAAACAATGGTACTTTAAAACCACATTGCATGCTAAAATATTAACATACCGAATTGCATATAGTAAACTGTCTATGTGTGTGTGTGTGTGTGTGTTTCTCAGCAGGACGCTAAAATCAGTGGCGAGAGAAAGAGAAATAAGCAGTGGGTATTCATTACTGCTGGACTGAGTCCTCAGCGACTGATCGATCTGGTAAATGAGAAAGTTCAGAAGTGAACTCTAAAAGACTTTCAGGGTGAACGATCGGATTCTTACAAGTTTTACAGCTAAAGAAAGACAGAGAGAAAGAGAGCACACTATTACACAACAAATACTCTCTCACACACACACACACACACACACACACACACACTACCATTCAAAAGTTTGAGGTCAATAAGAAGTTAAAATATATAAAAAAAAATGCTTTTATTCAGTAAAGCTGCATTAAATTTATTAAAAAAGTGGCAATGAAGAAATTTCTAGTCTAGATAAACAGTTAATAACCATCACAAAAATATGAAGCAGGACAACATGTTTTCAACATTGATAATTACCAGAAATTTCATGAGCAGCAAATCAGCATGATTATATGCTTATGTTATGTATGTAAATGTTTTATGCATTTTTATGGCTTATAAAATACAAATAAATGTGTATTTATGTTGGTATATGTTAAGTATGATGGTAAAGGCTAAAAAGAAAGAAAACCAGCTAAACCTGTTTTTCTTTCTTTCTTTCTGTTTACATGCAATTGTTTTGCCCTATAATCGGCCTCCCATATGAAGTATATATAATTGCTGTTTCCGTGATTAACATTTTAACTTCACCGTGATCAATATTTGCAGCTTGAGTTCGTCCTATGTCGGACCCAAGTGAATTCACTTTACATGCAGGCCATGAAAACGAGCTCCAATTATTACTGTAAATATTTGAAAGACCTTGAAATCGCCATATGCTTCAATAAAAGTCAAGGAGCAAGACTTTCAGGCATGCATTCCCATGAAAAAAAACAACAACAACAGACCTTCAGTCCACAGAACACATGCCTTCTGTTAGCGTGCGTTCATCAATATGTCGAGTAATTGCTCGAGTGACCTTTACTGATAAGAAACTGTGGCTCCCCAAATCTCTGTCAGGATCTCTTTTAGTATTCCTTCTCCTCTATACATTCAATTTATCTCTGTCATTTCCTCAGTCTCCCTCTGGCTTCTAGCTCTTCCAATCACATAAACAAAACAAAGCAGGACTTGAGCAGATAGTCGAGGCCTGACTAGAAGAACTCTAGATAGCAACTTCACTGTGACTGTAAACAACAACACTGGCCTGGAAAGTACATGATAAACACAAAGGCAAACATGCAGGCTGTAAATGCACAAGGGTAAACAATGCAAAAAGATCACCTGATAACAATATACACCTAAAGACAGTTGGGAAAGGCTATTAGTTTGTGGATAGGATGTTACGCACACACAGTGCATTCAGACTTGACTTCTTACCTTCATATACTGGAAAGAGAATGAAGACTTGTTCAGCATTCAAACACCAGGGATCCAATGAATAAAACAATATCTCACAAGAAATGATGATACTTCAAAATAAAAAGCAAACTACATTTCAAAATAAAAGACATGGAACTGACACTTAAAGACCTGTACAAAAAGCATTGCAATGTACAACTGATTTTACCCATTTATTTATTTTGACATTTGTCTTGTAACAATTGTATAACCTGACCCAAACCATTAGATTATTATGTTAAAGGTGCAGTAGGAGATCTCGGAAAATGCTAACTTTAGCCTGATAGCACAGAAATCGAACGTCCCACCCTCCCTGAAATCGCCGTCCAAAGCCACGCCCCCTGAACGCACATACGCTCAAAGAGCAGAATACTCAATACACGCTCTGCACATTTCATATGTATATCTTATAACATCAGACGGTTGTTCTGTTCGACCGTAAGTTATAAGTGCTCTGCGAAGTGGACATCACCAGATATTCCGCCATGATTCCAGTTCAAAGCGAGTGTATATGTTCCATACAAAGGGCATTAAAGTGTGCGAGACGTGAATTTAAATTGTATTTATTTACATTGTTATATTAAGTCACACGTATGTGTGTGAAGATGCTGTGCAGCGAAAAATCCGTGAATAAATGTTCCGAAGTGGAATAAACTTCAATGGATTTTCCCTGCTCAGGGAGTAGGGAGCAATGAACACTGCTCAGGGAGCATGTCAATCGAAACACAGTTCATGCGTGTAGCTCTCTTCTAACGAGCTGGTTATCTGAATCAGGCGTGTTAACTAAGACAGACATGCAAAATGTGCAGAGCGGGGGGCGCGAGGAATAGAATTGGGAACCGCTGGGTTACATCGTGTGTCATTCACCGGTGAGAAAACTTTATAGCACAGTTAGTAAAAGTACTACAATACCAGGAAGGAAGATTGGGTTGTTGATGTTTGCCTGCCATTTCTTGCTCTGTCTGCACAGCGTGCGTGAACGTGCTGATGACGTATCCTGTCTGCACTAACAGGGTGCGCTGAGTTATGCAAATACATACGTTGACAGGCAGGTAGGAAAGCCAATTAAAACACTCGGACCGAACATTTTGATTGGACGAACATTTCTTAGTCCTACACCTTCCACAGAATATATAAATACAGATAAATACATTTAGACCACTTAACTTAATGATTGCTATCAGGATGTGAAGAGACTTTCAATCAAAAAAACTTAAATTTTACTGAAGACAATCACATATAGTACCTTTAATCCATATATTGTTTATTTTATTGCTTTAGTTTTACTTTGTTTATATTATTATATTTTAAGTGAAAACATGTTTAGGGCATTCTAAAAGTTCATAAAACTTATCTGTCCAAATCAGTCTGCTAATGCCAATATTTAAAAACATTAACATATATATATATATATATATATATATATATATATATATATATATATAAGTGCTGTCAAACGATTAATATTGGTCCATCCATATAATAAAAGTTTTTGTTTACATAATATATATGTATGTGTACTATGTATATCTATTATGTATATATAAATACACACACACACACACATGCATGTATATATTTAAGAAAAATATGTTATGTTTAAATATTAAATATATTTATATATAATATAAATTATATGAATATAAAAATATACATGTAAATATTTTTAAAACATATACTGTATGTGTGTGTATATTATGTAAACAAAAACATTTATTTTTGATGCGATTATTCACGATTAATCATTTTGCAGCACTAATATATATATATAATTTTAATGAAAACATATATATATATGTTTTGAGTATTCAAAAATATATAAAACTATCAGTCCAAATCATATATATATATATATATATATATATATATATATATATAAACTTATATTATAAAAATATGTATAAAATAATATTAAAAAATTATAAGAATTTAATCAATAATACTATATGATCTCCGGTGTATAAATGTGTGTGCGTGTTAGATAGAGTTTACAGTGTGTTCTTGTGCAGTCCAGTGAAGACATCTTCACTCTTCAGTAGATGACAAGATGAGATTGCTCACTGTGTCCTCTCGATAGTCCATCAGGCTCAGCCCTGATTGAGTCCGGGCCCCTCGGGCCCCTCACGCCACCAGAACCCTGATTACACACGTTCTGCTTCTAGGCTCACATTCTTCTTTCAAACTCCTGGACCCTGATGATGCTGTTAAGATTTTAACAAGCATCTCACGTCCTTGAACAAATACAGTCATAAACTAAAACAGAAACTCTTTAGCATGGATTTATCAAGCCTCATTATTTATGGATTGTTTTTTTTTTCTTTTTTCGCTGCTGTAATTTGGCTGTAATTGTCAATTTTTATTACTTTTTTTAAAGGCGAGACTATAGGTGAATAAGGTTATTTTTATTTTTATTTATTTACTAATAGATATTACCATACTTGCCCCAGTTGATTATTCACAGTATATTAAGTCAACTGTTTTGTATTATAAATCTAAAATGTCACATTTCAATATGAAAATAAGGCATTATCTAGTTAAACGTTCTAATTTACATATATTTAATAGAAATCTGAAAATTGCAAAGCCAGGTTCAAATCAGAAAATACTGTCAATAGATAGAAAAAAATCATCAAATTTTAATACAATGTTTGGAATAGAGATTTTTGGCTCAGTGCAAAAAAAAAAAAAAAAAAAAAAAAAAAAAAAAATATATATATATATATATATATATATATATATATAAACAGCATTTAAATAAACTGAATTGAAATAAATACTTAAATGTGTACTTAAATAAATAGTAAAATGTTTAGAGGTTTTATTTTCACTATTTTGAAAGAAGACACATTATGTAAGCCAAAATCTAAAAATTGACCAGTGAATGAAAAATGATGGTTTTAGCGTTGCCTTGAATGCTAAAATATTACTGGGACCTTTTTTATCTTATGCTCCAGTAAAACTGAAAGGTTTAATCAATGAAAAATGACTCCTCACCGATTTACCATGTTTCAAAATGGTTTTGAAATGGTTTCATTTCATCAAAGGTCTGGAGAATAAAAATGCTGTGTAATATTTAGTTTTACTGCACAGTAAGTTTCTACAGTTTCATTTATTGAATTATTTGTGTTGCTAATGTTAATGTTTTTCTATTGCACAAAATCGATAATGCTCAAAAGTGAAATCAAGTCACATTTTTCAGGATCGATCATTACTGTCGCTTTCCTCTTTTGGTCCTTCCACAGGCAGTGTTCAGCTGAAGTACTATTGTAATGGTGTTTGTGAACACACGGCACGTCTTTATGGGCCGTTGGCTGCTGATGTCAGACTCAGTGTCTCTGTGGTCAGGTGAGGAGAGCTGATTCAGCATCCGTTCGTCCGCCTGCAGACTCCTGACTGTCAGCACTCAGCTCGTCCCCGGCCTGCTGAGAGCCTCGCTCACATCCTCACACATCAAACCTCACTCGCTCTCGCTCTCACTCTCTCTGGAGTCTAATCAATCCTGTACCATTGTTCTGCTTGAATCAGAGCAGCTCAGTCTGAGAGGAACAGGAAGAGAGAACACATTTTAGTCTCTCTCAAGTGTTTTTCATTTACTCTGCCTTATTGGTACGACAAAACGGCACATTTGTTTAGCCAGTGCAGTGCACAAGAACAGTAGTGCAGACAGTAATGCTAACAAATGAAATGTAATTTGTAGATTTTGTCTAGAAAACATGGTGTTTGGACAACAAAAGCTGTCACCATAATGTTTTGTCGATTTGCAGTACTGAAGGTATTTTACTAGGTATTTTAAAGACTCTTTTTGATAGTAGAGTGCCTATATGGCTTGGGTCACATCTTCAACATAAGTCTATTTATAGGCTATGCCTTAGATTAAAATTGACAAATATATTCCCAAAAGCATGTCATTTCTAAATGATAACTCAGAACTTCACCAAAATAGGTAAGCAAATGTGACATGATTCTAAACAAATGTCATAACAGTTGGAAGAAAAATAACTTGCAAAATAACATGTAATATATTTTTAAGCATGTGTAGACACATACATACAAATAAATAAATAAAATACAAATATTGAATGTTACAAAATAATTGATAATCATTACCAAAAAAAAAAAAAAAAGAAAGAAAGAGAGAGAGAGAAAAAAAAACGCCTCATAACTGATGGACATTTGATTTTAGCTGCATATGCTGATGTAATAAATCTTTTTGCAAAAACGTCACAATATATTAGGGGTCTAGATATTGCTCAGGTATGACCTTCAACAGTAATCATCAACATAATAATAATAATAATAATAATAATAATAATAAAAAAAAATCTATTTTATTATTTATTATTATTATTATTATTTTATGTTGCTGATGTCAGACATAAAACAATAAGTGTGTTTCAGAAGATGTATAAACTTCATGGAAGAAAGCAATATAGTCTCTTTCTCTCTGTCTCTCCATTCAAAGAGCTGTATCAGCATTACTGTTGATAGTATGATAGTGTTGATGGCATGACTTTATTGGCATCTCTCTTTCTCGCTCTCCATCTTTGGCTTTTAGACTGCCGGCTAAATTAATTGCATTAATGCACTGGTCAGGCTGTAGGCAGTGCTGAGTCTGAGACACAGGTACCAATCTCAGTAGAATCCATTTCCAGCTGTCAGGCAGCCAGCTGTAGAGAGCAGATGGGCCCTGATGCAAGTCCCTCCAACTTCCTGTTCACCAGGCTTTGTGCACAAATCTAAATACCCGCATGGACATCTGCTGCCCCAGTCTGTGCCCACAGAAGACAGGTGGGCAGAGACACAGGCCTGGCTAACATAAAGAAACAACAACAAGAGAGAGAAAGTAAGTGACAAGAGGAGGCTTTCTTTCTTTATTTCTTCTTGTGCTGCACCTGTGTAACGCAATGTGGAATATGCATAAAGCATCCCAAGTAAAGCAGTGATGTCGCCCATATGTCCAAATGAGTTATTTAAAGCCTTTCTTAACGCTTTGGGAAACAAAAGCAATGGCAGTTTCCGTGTCCTGCTGGTGCATTATGGAGTGTGCATCTGTTTTGTCAGTTATATTGGTGTCACGTCTTATTTCCTCCTCCTGTGGGCCAGACTCATGCTGGGAGTGATGTTCAGTTCCAGGTTTAAGTCATGCACTGTAGTAAAAAAAGACCTCTTAAGATGTGTCCGATATTTTATAACTGCATTGACATATGTAGCTGCCTGCTAACCAGAACAAGCTGCAAAATGTATGCTTCATGTTTTATATGCTTTATATTTGAATTCATATTGTTTCAATATAAATTATGAATAAAACACACAAATATATTGGTTATTAGAGGACTGTATGGAGTTCCAATTCAAAAGCCTCTAAAAGCCATCTAATGATACTGAGTGAATGCTCTCCACACATAGTATATGTTCATCAAGTACTTTCACTTCAAATGCGCTAAATCCCAGCCTCAACCCATTCAGACGTACCAGTACTTACATAGAAGCCTATACATAGTACCCAGAAAGAAATGCTAACTTTAAAGATAAATTAGCATTTCTTTCTGGCTACTATGTATAGGTTTCTATGTCAATATTATTAAAATCTTTTTAATAGTATTGAATTATATATATATATATATATATATATATATATATATATAATTTAATATTAAAAATATTTTCAGTTTCTTAGTCTTTCTTTTACTCACCAAGGCTGCATCTTTGATCAATAATAATAATAATAATAATAATAAAAAATAATAATAAAAAAAATGTAGAAATTTGATTACAATTTAAAATGATTGCTTTCATTGTTTTCTGAGTGAGGGACAATTCAAAGCAGGTTTTATTAAAAAGTTAAAACTCAAGGAAGGAGCAGTACCCATTGTTCATGATCCAGCTGCACCTCCAGAAGAAGTAAGTCTCACACTTTATATGTTTTATGATTATTTGCGAATCGCCTTTGCTCTTCCACAGAAGAGAGGGGCGGGATGAGCAGAGCTCATTAGCATGTAAAGAGATATGCAGCGAAACAAGTTGCTGTGAACAGAGCTGTTTTTGACAGGGTAAAAAGGGTGTTGTTTTTCACGACCACTGAGACCATTTCGAGAAGACCTTAAAGAATCATACCAACTTGTGGAAAATGGGCATCCGATGTCCCCTTTGAAGCACAGCCACCACAAAATCAGACTTCCTTTAAAATCAGTCAAATACAGATTTAAATACAGATTTAAAATCATAAGATATAGTTTAATAGATATGATACTGTTTTTGAAATCAAATCTTTGCATAGCTATGACAGGAAATACTGGAATCTAACATTGCCTTAGAAAAAAATCTTAATCGTAGAAAAAATAAAGCATATACATAAACCCATGTAGGAAATATAAGAGTTATCAGATAAGCATGTTACAGTATAAACTTCTGAAACATTGGTGTTTCATATTTTAGAGGAATCACTGCAGAAATCAGTTAAATCTGTATGTGGGAGTGTCTGTGAAGAAAAAAAAAAATGTAACCCCTTTGTAATCTTTAACATTTTCATAAGTAACTGTAATTCAATCACACATTTTTTCTTAGTAAGTGTAACTAATTACAATTACTTTAATTTTGTAATTAAATTATGTAATTCCATTACATGTAACTAGTTACTCCCCAACGCCGTTGATCAGCCCCCTGGAGTCGTCAGCCCTTCCTCCACCATGGCTCCACCCTCCGTCAGCTCCACCGTGGATCGCTGTTATGGCTGTGGCCTGGGTCCCACCTGGCATCACCAGCTCCAAGCCCCTCCTGTCTCTGTCTGGTCCGCCCTGGCTCCTCCCTCCTTCGTCACCTCCCTGGACTCTGTCTACCGGCCCCCTCCTGGGTGTCCTTCTTCCTCCTGAGCCTCCTCCCAAGTTTCCACAAGTTGATGAAAGTTCAAAATAACAGCATTTATTTGAAATAGAAATCTTTTGTACATATTTGAATCTTCCTTTTGTTCATATATTGAAACATCCTTGTATGTACATTTCCTGCCCTATCAAAACAGTGAGCTGGAAAAATCATAACCAGTCTGTTCTCCAGGCTCTCACCATTAAAGGTTAAACGTCTTTACATACCAACATCTTAGCCATGCTCTCCGGTAATGACTTGGGTTCTTTAAATTATTCAAATCAGGTGTTGAGTGCCAAATACTTGAGAGGCCAGTCGGGCAATTAAGATTAATAATAGAGCAGGTAAATTAAATCAGAACAAGAGTAGCACATTTGGAGAGTGTGTAGTTATATTCCATAGCAGATTTGAAAAGCAGTTCCATGAATTTGTAATGTCAGCCAGATGATATTTACTTGAAATGTCAGTCTAGCCAAGTGTTTTTTTCAAAAGAGTTCATGATACAGAAGCTAATTCGACACATTATCAGTGTTTCTGAGTGGGTGGAACCACCCTGCCGGACCCCGCAGGAATTAAAACTGGGAGTCTTTGATAGTAGGACTGACCACGGGTTCATATGAGCTAGTCGCACAAGATCAAGTGACCAAATTGGGTTCCGATTGCACACTTTACAGTGAGCACTCACTTTTCCTGTGGCATGAGTCCTGGAATTACATAACGGAAACTGTAAGGCAGAGAAGAGCTACTAGTAAATATATAAATGGGACATTGTGTAGCTTTCAATCAGGTGACTGAAGTTACAATTCACAATCATGTTTAAGTAGCTAGCTAACATCAGAAATCCTACTGTATCTAGCGTCATATAACCTCTAAAATAGGTTTAAAAAAGAAACCATTTCAAAAAAGAATAATTCACCTAGAAGTGAAAATTTTAATGTATTTACCCTTAAATACCCTTAAATTTAAAGGCCAACCATGTAGATGAATTTGTTTTTTAATCTGAGCACATTTGGAGAAATGTAGCATTCTATCACTTGCTCATCAATGGATCCTCTGCAGTGAATGGGTGCCGTCAGAATGAGAGTCCAAACAGCAGATAAAACCATTACAATAATCCACACCACTCCAGTCCATCCATTAACATCTTATGAAGTGAAAGGTTGCATATTTGTACAGTGTTTTTAAGGTGTTTTTGAGTCCATAATCTATAATAACACTTGCAATTGTTGTCTCTCAGATCAAAATCTATAGAACTCTTTCGGACTGTGTCACCAGTGTTTGATCTGTGCATATTTCTCGCCTTATTCAGAAAGGACAACTTTTTTACTAGAGAAAGCAATATTATGAATAGAGGAAGTTTAAAAAGGAAGTTAGACATGCGCCTTAATGATGGATTTGTTTCTTACAAACATTACAAACAAAACTGATGGACTGGAGTGGTGTGGATTATTGTGATGTTTTTATCAGCTGTTTGGACTCTCATTCTGACGGCACCCATTTACTGCAGAGGATCCATTGGTGAGCAAGTGACGAAATGCTACATTTCTCCAAATCTGCTTTGACTAAGAAACAAATTTATTTGCATCTTGGATGGCCTGAGTACATTTTCAGTCAAATATGTGCCCTTGGTGGTGTAAAACTTCACTGAGAATGTGGCATTTTTCATATATATATATATTTTTTTTAAATTACAAAATCAAAACTTAAAGCTGCAGTGACTTATAGCATCTGCATAAGCATATATTATCATTTATCAACCTCTGAGCTTTGGTTCATCTGTCTTGAGAGTTTATGTGTTAAAAATCAATATGCTAAAAAATCAATTTTGCTTTGGACATTTTGAAAGGCGTTTTTATATCCAGAATAGTACCATTGAGTTCTATTGCTGATCTATACGAGGAACACAATCAGTGTACTCAAGGCCACAGCTTTTGTTCATAAACTTTTGTTCAGCTGTGTACAGATTCTCAAACAGAATACCTGAGTTTTGCTATTTTATATTGACATGCACAGAATAATATTTTTTATTTATTTATTTTTGTCTTTTTAAACTCTTGCCATTTCCTTGCATTCTTGCTGGGCATTAAAAAAGTTTTTTTTTTTCTTTTAACAGAAGATTTCAAGAGTCGCGGAAGTTATAAAAAATATGCAAAGTCATGCAAGGTGTAAAAACTTTTTGCATTATAATTCTAATCCCATCCTAAACAAAACCAGCTATAGTGCATATACCGTCATAGCACACAGTAAACTTTAATTTGAACAGTACCTTGAGATATTTTCTTCATGCAATATTTATACCACATAAAATGACAAACCATGAATTCAAGTCAGATATTTTTTAATAATCACGGTGGAGAATTAAAAGGGCAAGACAATTATGCAGGAGGTGTGTTTATTTCCAGCCTCCATGAATATATGTGGCAGCTTAATAGTGAGCGATCTGGGCTGCTTACACAAAGGTTGTCTGTTTAATTCCAGTAAGGTCAGCCAGGAATTACAAAGTTGCTGAGATCACAATCATAGTGCCTTTGAGCAAGGTACTTAACCTCAGGGTGGTCCAGAGGGACCGGCCCTACAATTAGTGAACTGTGAGCTACCTTACATGAACAGCATCTGTTAAATGACTAGTAACTAAGTAAGCCACTTCAATCTTTTAAATAACAATCAGGAACCTCAGTCCTTACAGTGAATGTTCACTGCTGTTGTCTCCTATGCTTTGTCTTTTCAGTTGTGTATCCCCAAAGTATACATACAATATCGATTTAATATACTTTTTTTTAACCCAGCCAAAATGAAAACTGCATTATTTCAATATAATATGTGATTTATCTCTGACTGCACCGAAAAACTCCAGCATAATTTATGACAGACAGCGATTGGCTCAACCTGGTATTTTTCGCCTCTTATTTGCATAAAATTCAGCTTTACATCGGCTTGATATAAAGGCTTTATATCAGCTTTACAGTATTTAGACGGGGGAATAGTTTGTCGAAATAGTGCCATTCTCCTTTGGCCAGACAAAATCAGCAGTTTAAATCTAGGCTAAAGCAGAATCAGATTGTGTAAAGGACTCATCTGGTTCCTGTGGTCTTGTCCCGATGGCCGTCTTGGAGACAGGGTCTTCACTGGGGATCAGTCTCTTGGGCAGTCTCTAGATGTCCTGGCTGTAGAGGTCATCTCTAGGTGCTGATCTACCATCTGATCTGGATACAATCTGGATCTGGGTGGCTACGGTGAACTCGGAATAAGAAAGAAACAGACTAATATTAGCGTAGATGCCATGCTTCTAACAATGTAACAAGTACATCAGGTGTTTTGGGAAGTGTTCCCGGTTCCGGTTGACCTCATTAATGCAGCCTAACAATCCTTTAACGGATTTGAATGATATGATAGAAATGCGATAGTGTATTATGTGTAAACCAGGTTAAAGAGACGAGTCTTTAATCTAGATTTAAACTGACAGAGTGTGTCTGCTTCCTGAACAGTGTTAGGTAGATTGTTCCAGAGTTTGGGTGCTAAATAGGAAAACAATCTGCCCGCAGTTGATGTTGATATTCTAGGTATTGTCAAATGGCCAGAGTTTTGAGATCGCAGCGGACGTGAAGGTCTATAATGTGATAAGAGCTCACTCAAATACTGAGGTGCCAAACCATTCAGGGCTTTATAGGTAATTAGCAAGATCTTAAAATGTATACGATGTTTAATAGGGAGCCAGTGCAGTGTTGACAGAACCGGGCTAATGTGGTCATACTTCCTGGTTCTTGTAAGAACTCTAGCTGCTGCATTTTGAACCAGCTGGAGTATGTTTATTAAACCTGCAGAGCAACCACCCAATAAAGCATTACAATAGTCTAGCCTCGAGGTCATGAATGCATGAATTAATATTTCTGCATTTGACATTGAGAGCATAGGTCGTAATTTAGATATATTTTTAAGATGGAAAAATGCAGTTTTACAAATGCTAGAAACATGTTTTTCGAAGGAAAGATTGCTATCAAAACGTACGCCTAGGTTCCTAACTGATGACGAAGAATTTACAGAGTGATGTTATTTATTCTATAGAATACAAAAGGAGAATACTTTTGTGAAAAAAAATAAAAAGAAAAGATAATTAATCTGAAGGCAAATACACTACAGTTCAAAAGTTTGAGGCCAGTAGGATTTATTTTTCTGAAAGAAATTTCTGCGCTGATCAAAAGTGACCGTGAAGACATTTATAGTCTTACAAAAGATTTAGATTTCAAATAAATGCTGTTCTTATGAAAAAACTCACACACAAAAAGAAAAGTATGACACATATCAGCATATTAGAATGATTTCTGAAGGATCATGTGACACTAAGGACTGGAGTAATGATACTGAAAATTCAGCTTTGAATCACAGAAATAGATTACATTTAAAAATATAATAACACAGAAAACTGTTATTTTAAATTGTAAAAATATATCACAAAATTTGTTTTTTTTTTTTCTGTATGTTTATCAAATAAATGCAGCTTTGGAGAGCATGAAAGACTTTTGTACTTTTAAACAGTAGTGCAATTCACCATGAAAAAAAAAATAATAATAATAAAATATGGATTTGAAATTCATGAACTATTCTTTTAGCGCCAACAGTTATTAAAATCTCACCCAAACCAGAAATCCTCTCATTTTCTTTGGAGTCACAATGTCATGTGACCGTAAAATGACTTTATAATCACCAGCTAAGACAGAGCCCATCATGCTAACGAGGGTTCAGGGTCACTGAGGAAGGGACGAAAGGTTTCCTTGGCAAGTTCGTACTAGCATTTGCAGCATGGAAGGCAAATTGTCCAAGACAAAAAAGGTTAGATTAGGGCACAGCGAAATTATGTTAACAGGGAACTGCAAATTAGACCGAGTAGCCATGTCTAAATTGAATGCCCCAAAGTTTATCAGCCAATTTCTGGAACTCTGTCTGGGGTGTAAATGAAAGTGTGTATCCAAAATCCTCTTGCAATAACTGGAATTGGCTGGAAAGGTTATTTAAACCCATGAAAGGTTTTATTTAAATATGACTGCCTTAGTCCGGTGTCCTGGTGAACAAATGAGTCATTAAAATGCAACCAAAAAAAGAGTTGAGCTCATTATTCCACTTTTCGCTGCCGTCTTAAAAATATCAGGGAGTGACAAACCCCGGTGCGTTAATGTGGCAGATGGGAGGACAGAGAGGAGAGAAAGCAGCACCTGCCCTATGGAGAGTTTCGACAATCCATTCGTTCTCCGATGCAAACGAGGACGTGGGATCACCCGCCACGACCCCGTGAACACCGGCGGCAACTGGACCGACATCAGAACCGCCTGCGACAGTCGGCTAATGAGAAGCTTGAAAGCGTGCACACAAACAATGTAGAAGATAAACAATAATAACAAACGCGAACAACGAATGAAGGCTCAGAGAAATAATGAAACGCCTCGCACACACACTTGCTTGATCCTCCGGCAGCTCCGAGAGCTGAAAGGACCCCTCCGATTTCTCCAGCAGAGCTGCAGTCATGCATAACTGTTCAAGATGGGCCCCTGTAACACTGCCAAAAACAGCTTCCTTTAAACACAGTGAAATCTAGGAGAAAAAAAAAAACAGACCAAAAAAAAGGGGGGTATAAAACATCTACTTCTACAATTACGGCACAGAAAAACAAAAACTAATGTTCAGGGGAAAACTGTATACAAGCTTTGGAGTAAAGCAGACGTCTGTGAACAATGTTTTATGCAAAAGATAACAATTTAGGTTTTAGGCTTTCTTCATACCTCTGATGGAAAGGTTTGTTGAACAACACAAGTTTGGTTTGCAAAACTAGTTTTATGAAGAGAAAAAAAAAAAAACAGGAGGCAAACAGTTGGTGATGTGTAATGGTTACATTTTAGAGGGGTCCTATTATGCTTTTACAAAGTCTTGATTTTGTTTTGGGGGTGTACTAGAACATGCTCTCATGTTTGGTGGTTCGAAAATCGCATTATTTTTCACATAATTTACATTATTACAATACCTTTCTCCCCAGCCTGACACAAATGACTTGTTTAGTTCTGGGTTTGATGAAGGCCCGCCTTCTGAAAAACTAAATGTGTTGTGATTGGTAAACAACTTAGACGGTGTTTCAGTATTGCCCCGCCCCTTGCCAGAACAGCAAGTTCAGACCCGAGAATATTGAACAAGAGGATCGTGCAGAACCGTTGCACGCACGGATATTGCAAGACATATTAAAGTGGTAAAATCACGTTTTAGATAGGATGTCAACAACAGCTTAAAAATAACTGCATTAACCATGTACAGATAAGTGCAACGGTAATATGTATTATGTTTATTGTTCTTTAATTCTAACATTATAACATGAATTGCACTGAAACTGTTATACAGTTGAATTTATTTAAACCATAGTCCCACAGATTTACACTATTTGTGGCGGCATATATATGCAAATTAATTCTCTGCCAGCAGAAGGCGCTATTGGAGCGGGAGAGAGCGAGATTTCCCCGGTAACGCTGTACACAAAACAGAGCTCCGCTCACAAATGTTGCTTTATCAGACATTATATGCAAGATTAAATGAAAATGACATCCAAAATGTTCTGAAAATAGTTGGTTTCCATCAGAAATAATGTGATATAAAAACACCCGCACCGGGTTTCGATTTTGAAACATGCAGTGCTCTTCAGCCCCCAACTATTCAAATTTCTGTAGGCGGGATTTACAATTTGTGATGTCATAAATACAGGAAAACAACTTTGTAGTCCAAACGAGCCGTTCGCTGTAGTTCTTGAAAAGGGAACGAAATATCTCTCTTTGGAGTGGACTTTGAGATTTGTAACTTTGTAGATCGTTTTATGCCCAAACATACACACTACACACTGACTAAAATTCAAAAAGTGAAAAAGCAAAATAGGACCCCTTTAAAGCTTGTAGCTTAAACAGTAGAATCAGCGTTAGCAGCGTGAAGGTCTTGGGTTCGATTTGCACAGAAAGCTAGAACTCAATTTAATCTGAATGCAAATATGTCACCATTTTTTTTATGAATCCCTCTGCCTAGTGGCAGTAAAGGCATTTAAAATACAGTAGAACAAAAGATTTCTACTCAAATAAATGCTATTTTGAAGTTTCTGTTTATCAAAATCCTGAAAAAAACAACAACAAACTATATATCACTGTCATGGTAATGCCTGTGTTAGAGGAAGGAGATGCAGGAGAATCACCAACCGTCCTTTAATGAACCAAAAATAGCAGGAGAACACACATAGAGCAGGGTGAAGACATTCAATACTGGACAGGAAACAAGGGGCAGAACACACTATAAATATTCGACTAAACGAGGGGATGACAAGACACACCTGGAATCAAATTAACACAAGGAGGACCAGAACAGGAAAATAACCAAATATGGGCATATGACGGAGGAAAGTACAAGACACGGGTCTGACAATCACAGTTTCTACAAATAAGCAGCACAAGTGTTTTTAATACTGATGATAATAATACATGTTTCTTGAGCAGCTAATCAGCATTATATGTTTTCAAAATCATTTTATTTGATCATTTACTTTTATAGGGAAGGAGTAGGATGGATGTTCTGGTTAAAGATTCAGTTTGACATGAGGATGAGTAAATTAGTTTCTGTGCGTGAACTACGTGGGATCCTTATTTTTTAGTGATGAGTTCTTTGTAGTACGTCTGACTCATTTTTCTGAACTGAACCAAATCTGTCCCTTCCTGAACATAATGTTTTTGAAAGAAGGGACAACATGTTTAAGCAATTCATCATTATTTCACTGAATTACCAAAATTGCCCTGTCCCTGAAAAAAATAAAATGAATAACCTCAGAGGGTTCAGTCATTACTTGCGTTGTAATAAGTTGTGACACTGCATCAGCGCAACATAAAATCAACGTATTTTATTTTTTTGAATAAGTTGGGAATGGATGAGCCTATATTGTTTAAAATGTTGGGGTCAGTAAGACATTTATCAAAGATCCTGAAAAAAATGCAATGTTAGTCAGTACTGGAAAAAAGCATTTACCAAATGCTTAAATGTAAAGCTTACATCACGATAACTATCACTGTAGTGAATATATAGTGTATGTATTTTGAATTCTGTTAGGAAGTCTGGAGGTTGATCTGTACTGTGATATGACATCTGTTTGTGTGTGAGAGATGAGCTGAGGGAAACGGGTGAGTATTAAACTGACCAAAAGGACACTTGGGGGGTCAGAATGTTTGTCATTTAAAATGGCTGCTGTGTCATGTGATTTATCTGTCTGCTGTTCCATATTCTCTTCAATCGCTTCCTGTCATTGCAGGGGCTGGAGCATCAGTAATTCCAGACAGTGCCAGTTTGTTCCTGTCTAAAAGGAAAAAAAATGGACAAATTCAGCCAATACATCAAGATTTAACCACGAAAAAGGGAGAACTTTGAGAACAATAAGAACTTTCTGGAAAACTTCTGCGGGAAGACAACATCACAGATATACTGATGTACCACGGTGTTCATTTACAATAACTGCTTTGGGCGCGAGTGATCTAATGTTTAGTCATCTCAATTATCACCAGTAAAGTATGGAGTACCACAAGGATCTGTCCTAGGTCCTGTGCTATTTTCAATATACATGTTGCCCCTTGGTAATATTATTAGAAAATACGGGATTAGTTTTCATTGTTATGCTGATGATACTCAACTATATATGTCAACAAGACCAGATGAAACTTCTCAACTATCTAAGCTAATAGATTGTGTAAAAAATGTAAAAGATTGGATGACCAATAATTTCCTCCTATTAAATTCAGATAAGACAGAGATATTAATTATTGGACCAAAAAACAGTACACAGAATCTCTTGGATTACAATTTGCAACTAGACGGATGCACTGTTACGTCCTCTAAAGTAAAAAATCTGGGTGTTATATTAGACAGCAACTTGTCCTTTGAAAATCATATTTCCCATGTTACAAAAACAGCATTCTTCCATCTTAGAAACATTGCCAAGCTTCGAAACATGCTACCTGTTTCTGATGCAGAAAAGCTAGTTCATGCATTCATGGCCTCTAGACTGGACTATTGTAATGCACTGCTAGGTGGTTGTCCTGCATCTTCAATAAACAAGCTACGGATAGTCCAAAATGCAGCGGCTAGAGTTCTTACCAGATCAAGAAAATATGATCATATTACCCCAATTTTACAGTCTCTGCACTGGCTACCTATTAAGTTCCGTATCATTTACAAAATATTATTACTCGCCTATAAGGCCCTAAATGGTTTAGCTCCTGCGTACCTAACTCGTCTTCTACCACGCTATAATCCAACCCGCTGCCTAAGGTCACAGAACTCTGGACTTTTGGTAGTATCTAGGTTAAGAAAGTCCACTAAAGGAGGTATAGAGCTTTTTCACATTTGGCTCCCAAACTCTGTAATAGCCTTCCTGATAACGTTCGGGGTTCAGACACACTCTCTCTGTTTAAATCTAGATTAAAGCCACATCTCTTTAGCCAAGCATTCACATAATGCATCTTATATTCTTGTACTGCAGTTATATCTGATCAAATGTATATTATTATTATTCTTTAGCTTGGGTTGAACAAATAATTTTTGCTTAGATGGAACAGCAGCTACGCTAATTATGTCTCTATTTGTTTATCTGTTTCTGTCACGGGATTAACATCCTTCAGTCTGGATCCAACCCTTAAATGATGTGAGATGACCGAACACCTGAGAAAAGATGCCAACCCCTCAGAGGACCTCAGAGGATGCAAATGCTCAGACAACATACAGAATTACCAAATTTTGCCATAAGTTAAATATATTAAGGTTCTGCAATATATAAATATATTGTGGAAACTTAATTTCCTGTAGAGCTGCTTTGCAACGATTTGTATCATAAAAAGCGCTATACAAATAAACGTGAATTTATTTTCACTGAAGTTATGACTGGACCTTCTGAGGTCATTTATAGTTTTTTGGAGGACAGGGCAATTTTGGTAATTCAGTGGAAATAATAACGAAGTGTATACTGTCCCTTCTTTCAAGAACATTGTGCTCAGGAAGGGACAGATTTGGTTCAGTTCAGAAAAATGAGTCAGACGTACTACAAAGAACTCATCACTAAAGAAATAAGGATCCCACATAGTTCACGCACAGAAACTCATTTACTCATCCTCATGTCTTACCGAATCTTTAACCAGAACATCCATCCTACTCCTTCCCAATAAAAGTGAATGATGAAATAAAATGTTTTTGAAACAACATATATATACTGCAAATATTACATTATTGTAATAGATGTAGCAGTAGTGTTAGATATTATATAGATATATAGCAGAAGTACAGATTGGGATTGTGCATATTGTTTGGCCAATTTTAGAGTAATAGCATAAAAAACGCTTGATGGAAACACAAAAATTAAAAACAAAAGTTCCTAAAATTCACACAACAAATCATGTACTGTATATACTCACTTGAGATGGATAAAGGCATTTTATCAGGTAAAAAAAAAGTGCATAAAGTTTAATGTAAAAATTTTCTAAGGCAAAATGTGCATCAAAAAGTCTCGTGACAACCATTTGCGCTTTGTTCTTCGTGATACTTGTTGCTGGTGTTTTAAAAAGATTGTGATGGTTAAAATGCACAGCAGTGTTCAGACTCTTGTCACTCGAAACTGAACACCGTAACATCTCTCCTAGGCCAAATGCTCTCTATAGGCCTGATGGAGCTCAAATCTACACCCAAATGTAGCATGTCTCCAGGGTGATGGCTGGAAGCTCAATAGTAATCACACCAGTCTGCCAGTCCCAGCAGGAGTGTTTCTCCAGCGGCCATCATTACAGGCCCCACGCTGTTATTCATTCCTCCTGTCCTGAGGGAGCTCCTGTTACTTTAGGCTCAACAAGCTCGAACACAAAACATTTAAATCGCTCTCAAAAGCCAAAACTGCAGAGCCAGACAGACATTCAAATTTGTGATTATACAAAGCCAAACAGGAATGCATTCTGTGGTTGTTATAACTAAATCAAGCTATTGTGACTAAATCAATTCATAAGAAAGAAAAATCACGAATGAGATCTCCTTAACATTGAGATTTATAAAATTTTATTTAATAATCTCAAAAGTGATTCAGAAGACATCAAATATCTCAAATTTGCTCAAAATGAAGATCTTAAACTTAACTCAGAAATATACCATACTATACTCCTAGTGTACGTCAACAAATATTTATTTTTTGTCTAATTAACTTGACATAACTAAAAACACTGAACAAACAAGCATTTGATACTATTCAATAATCTAGTCCTGCAACTTACATTGTCTAAACCATCAATAATGAATTTTGCATGGTTTTACACTTCCGTCATTAATAGACTTAATATTTCATTAAACATTTCTTCAAATATATTAAAAAGGCTGCAAGTGCCATTGAGGCAGTGCTCTAATTATCTTCACGGACGGCTCCAGGGACAAGGCCTGATTGTCTGAGAACACAGTGCAACTGAACTTGTAACTTGGCTCCAAATCAAAGTATCAGGGTCCCAGGGTTCAGGCGACAGGAACAGTGTGTATTTCTAAAATTAAGGCTGTTAATATAGCAACATGAGTTCAGTCCATAGCAAGCTAAAGACAGATAAATTACTGTAGTATTAAGAGGAGTAATAATTCACAGAGTGAACACATAGGAAAACAAGTTTGTGTGCATCACATACTTCAATGTGTGCTTGAATCTCAAGGCTACAAGGAGGCCCCTCCATTATTTTGGCCTGTGAGAGTAAAATAACTTTTAATTACGAAGCCTAAAAGCTAGGTAATTCAATTTGCCTGTTTTAAAAGATGCATATATTAAATAATATGGAAGGTAAATGCAATGTAAATGAAAACAAACTAACATTCATATTGATGGTCTGATTTAGCCGTAATCATGACTCTAAGAGCTGCCTAATTATAGTCTCAGCCTCAGACGTCACGCCCACAGAACGTTGGCTAAACGTCTGATGCATATGGCACACTTTTCTGGAAACACTTCAGGAGTGTCAAAGTCATCATCGGATTGGTTGAATTCTATAGGATTTCCGGGAGACGTGTGTGTCGCGTTCTTTAACATTCCGCCTGAAAAACAAAGATGCCGTGATGCCAAACCCCCTCACGCAAGAAGAAAGCTGTCGTGTTTACAACTGTGACGACGAGCGCTTATCAAGATCAAATAAACACTGGATTTTCAAAAGTATGTGAAATATTTAAAGTTCGCAGCATACAATCTTTAAAATACATCCGAGAGTTTCACACCGGTCTGTTATTGTGGTGACATTTCCATGCACCGAAACGTGACGCTGAACGAAACGAACTGTGATTGGTTGTATGACATATCGGTCAAACGGCCTCATGGGCGGGCCTTGGCCAATGAAAGCTACCATAGATTCCAGACCTTCAGCCGTCAGTCTGAAGGTCTGGCTACGTGAGACTAGCCTCATCACTGCCATGCTCTTGTAACCAAAGACAACTACAATTTTCCACTGCACTTTTATGTGTAACTAATGACACTTAAATACAGCCCACCAGTAATATTTTAGTATTTACTTTTTTTTTTTTTTTTTTGTCAGAGAATCAACTGAAATTATGTATTATTTGATGCTCCAGTAGCACTTAAATTTGTCTTGGAACACTATTAGCAAGTCTTCAGCTTGTTTTAAGTTTTGTGTTAAAATCTACCATGCATTAGTCAGTCTGTTTTGACATTTAACTACATTCATGGACTGCAAAACACTGAACGATTGACAGACCTGTTTCCAAACAAGTGCATTAACTGAGAACAAAAGACACATATTGAACTCACACGTTAAACGTTAACACTTCCTGTCTACGTAAAGCGTCACGTCAAAAATGGCGACGCTAGAATTGTTTAAATAGCGATTTCCAATTCGCGAATGAATTACTTTTTTGAGTCTGTTCCTATGCTGTGTGTTGGCACAGCGGTTTGAATTGGTCGCAAATCAATTAGGCAGCACTCGCTCATGTGGTGAATCGTTTGAGGTTTCAATGCTGTGTTATTCATAGATAGGTATTTATGGTGCTATTCACCTCATTTTGACGTACATTATAAGAGCGGGCGTGGCCATTTGTAATTTAAATGTGCGAGACTTCCGGTGTCATTGGTTTCCAGTTGTACTTACTCATACAAAAACAATAAGAACTTGCCATTTGATATCACAAACTGGTATATGTTTTCATGTTAACTGAATTCATTATCATAACACACTGTAACTGTAACTATAACGCAGATAGTTTTATATTTACTGCACTTTTTTATTATTCTATTTATTTGCCTATATCCACCGTTTTCCTGATAACAGACAAGGGCCGTCATGTTGGATTATTTTTGGATGCTGTTGTATTCCTGTAATTAATTAAACTAAAAGTCTGTAAGCCTCACACATTCATAGAAAATAGCTTACTTTGAAGTTGCAAAATAAGGTGGATAATTTACAACGCAGAATGAAAAAAATGTGCTAAATCTTTTTTCGGAAGTAGCGCAAGTGTAGTAGCCTACCTCAGAAATAAAATGGATCAGTTGACTGGCAGCAACTCAACACAACATCCAGACAACCTGATTATGTTTTCTTTTGATGCAACGTGAGTTTCCACTGTAGAAACATTGTTAAAAATACCATTACATATACAGTAGCCTACCGTGTCTTTTTTTAGGATATATACACTATTAACAGCATGGTGCATGAATACACTAAACACTTGGTACGATGATATATATAAGTACAATAGAATTGACCTGCCATCTGATAGAATCACTCCATGATGTACTGTGATTGATGGGATTGATAGTTTGCATGACGCTACCTTAGTAGGTAGCTGCCTAGGCAGTTGACCTACTAAGGTATCTTTTCTCTCTCCCTTTCTTTGTCAATCCACTTCACTAGTTTCTGTGCATCAGCCCTGTTGCTTGGGGGTATTTTGTTGTTAAAAAAACAGAACACAATATGCTGAATGACAACATCACTGAGGATACGTTAATGCTTTGCATTCTGGTGACTGAAATAAGCTGATTGTGAGAGAGTGTCCTGCCCGGGCTCCTGGATGTAAGCCAGGCAATTTGAGATGCACACTGAGCACTGACTGCTTGTTTTGGCAGGCAGAACTGTTGCAGCCAGCACCAGACAATATATTGCACACACAAGCTCAAAAATAAACATGTGCTTGCTCATTTAATGGGGGAAGAGAGCATCAAAATTACCTTGAAATGCAAAATGAAGATGTATTCTTCAGTACAGTGAACCTCTACAGAAGCTCAATGACGTCAAGCTATATCAGTGTGTGCTGATATACTCCCGGCACTGGAGGCATTATGGGTAATCTCACATGCTTTACTTCACAGAGCCACCGCTGTGTTCCCAGCTGGTCCTCTGAGGGTAGGCAGGAATTTGTGAAGATCATGTGTGAACTAATTTGAGCTGATATGCTGCCAAAAATAAATGCACTTGATTTCCTAGTACTAGGACAAACTGCAGTTTCGGGTGGTTGCGTGCAAAGCTTGGAACCATGATGCTGGTTGGTTACCTAGGTCAAATAGTTATGTGATAAATAGATAAATAAATACATCACACACACACACACACACACACACACACACAGATGTATATGTACAGTATATATGTATATATATGCATATACATATATATATATATATATATATATACATAATATACTTAATATTTTTGTAGAAACCATGATACATTTTTTTCAGGTTTCTGAAATGAATTTATTGTATTTTAGTTATTTTTTGAAATAAAAATGTCATTGCGACTTTGTCTCAAAATTCGGATTTATTTTCTAGCAATTATGAGTTTACATCTCACAATTCTGACTTTTCTCAGAAATGCACTATGCAAAGTCAGAATTGTGAAATATAAACTTGAAATTCTGAAGTCAGAATTGGGAGAGAAAAATCAGATTTGTGAGTTTTTGAGGACTGATTTTGAAGCCGCTGCCATCGATCTGGACCAGCTCACAGAGACTGTAACATCTTATATCAGTTTCTGTGAGGATATGTGCATTCCTAACAGGACTCATCTAATCTACAACAATGACAAACCATGGTTCACTGCAAAACTCAGACAGCTCCGTCAGGCCAAAGAAGATGCTTACAGAAAGGGGGATAAAGTCTTGTATAAACAGGCCAAATACACACTGGAAAAGGAGATCAGAGTGGCAAAGAGGAATTATTCTGACAAGCTAAGGGATCCTGCTTCAGTGTGGAAAGGCATAAAGGATATCATGAGTTACAAGGTACCATCCCCCAGCACTCTGGAGAATCAACAACTAGCAGACGACTTGAACGAGTTTTATTGTCGTTTTGAAAAAACACCCCACACCCGCCCTGAACACCTCGCCACACAACCATTAACACCTCCAGCAACCCTCCTCTCCCCCACACCTACAATTCAAATCAGCGAAGAAGATGTGAGCCAGGTCTTCAGAAAGAACAAAAGAAGGAAAGCACCAGGCCCAGATGGTGTGTCACCGGCCTGTCTGAAATCCTGTTCAGATGGCCCCCACCTTCACACAGATCTTCAACAGATTACTGGAGATGTGTGAAGTCCCCTCATGCTTCAAACACTCCACCATCATCCCAATCCCAAAGAAACCCAAATTACTGGACTGGAATCATTTGAAAGACAGGTTTGGCTTATCTGAAGGACATCACTGGTCCCTTACTGGACCCCCTACAGTTTGCCTACAGAGCAAACAGGTCTGTGGATGATGCAGTCAACATGGGACTGCACTTCATCCTGAAGCATCTGGACAGACCAGGGACTTATGTGAGGATCCTGTTTGGGGTCTTCAGCTCCGCTTTTAACACCATCATCACGGAAACCCTTCAAAATAAACTAACCCAGCTCTCCGTCCCCACCTCCGTCTGCCAGTGTATCAACAGCTTCCTGACAGACAGACAGCAGTTAGTAAAGCTTGGTAAATTCACATCCAGCACTCGTACCATCAGCACTAGAGCTCCTTAGGGCTGCGTTCTCTCCCCACTGCTCTTCTCCCTCTACACCAATGACTGCACATCTAAAGTCCCCTCTGTCAAGCTCCTGATGTTTGCAGACGACACCACACTGATCGGCCTCATCCAGGACGGTGACGAGTCTGCTTACAGACAGGAGGTTAAGGAGCTGGTTGTCTGGTGCAGTCTTAACAACCTGGAGCTTAATACGCTTAAAACTGTAGAGATGATCATGGACTTCAGGAGAAACCCCCCCTGCTCTCCCCCCACTCACCATCATGAACAGCACTGTGACTGCAGTGGAGTCATTCAGATTCCTGGGCACCACCATCTCTCAGGACCTGAAGTGGGATATTCACATAGACTCCATTGTCAGGAAGGCCCAGCAGAGGTTATACTTTCTTCGCCAGCTGAGGAAGTTCAACCTGCCACAGGACTTGCTGAAACAGTTCTACTCTGCCATCATTGAATCCATCCTCTGCACTTCAATAACTGTCTGGTTCAGCTCAGCTACCAAATCTGACCTCAGAAGACTACAGAGGGCAGTCCGGACTGCTGAGCGAATCATTGGTACAACCCTCCCCACTCTGCAAGAACTGTACTGATCCAGAGTGAGCAAAAGGGCTGGTAAAATCGCTCTGGACCCCTCACATCCAGCACACTCCCTCTTTGAACTGTTACCGTCTGGTCGACGCTACAGAGCTCTGTGCACCAGAACGACCAGACACAGGAACAGTTTCAGGAACAGTTTTTTGTTAATTCATTGTGAAATTTGCTGGCAAATTCTGATTGAAAACTTGTTTCTATAATTGTTTTGTTTTTTTTCAGTGTATTTATACACACACACACACAAAACATACATGCTTTGTATGTGTTACAGAGACCTCCAGAAGGGGCAGCACTGATCCTGGATGAGCAGAACTCTCTATACATTTCATTTCATGGGAAAGAGATTATGCCATCATTATATGATAGATCAGGTCTCTGATGTCATAGATTAACGCAATTAGACAGACGGTACATTGGAAGAACACAAGGGGGTCGTAGTGTCTCCAGCAAACGTTTGCCCCAGCTGCTCTTACTGGCACAGATCCGCCCCTCGCCCGCCCCACTCATAATGTGAGCATCTGTCCGTACACCTTACATACTGAGATACTGCTGCCCACTGCTCAACAGTGAGTGTGCCGTTCATCCACAATTTGTCTCTTGATCTGTTTTATTCAGCTGAGGTTTTCCCGTGGAGTGGGTTAAACATCACATCGAATTACTCAATTGCTTAATTGTTGTTAAACGGCCCATCCTTTCATTGCAATTAATTTATTTGCCTAAAATGCAAAAAAAAAAAAAAAAAGCATTGTTTAACAATCTTATTAGTCTCACTTAACAGCTGTTCATTACTAATACAGCAACTTCTGAAATCAAATGAGCTAAGATAATGGATGATGTTTAAAGGGACAGTGCACCAGAAAATGAAAATGTTGTCATCTTTTACTAAACATCAAGCTGAATTTGTATGAATGTCTTTCTTCTGTTAAACACAAAATAATATATTTTTAAGAATTTTGGTAACCAGCTGTTGGTCCGCATTGTGTGGAAGCTTGTTTTCGCCACTGAATAAAAATAAAAAAGGTAACTGCAACTTTTTGTCTCGCAATTCTGACATAATTGTACTATACAAATTTGCAATTGTGAGATATAAAGTCAGATTCGCATGGTATAAGCTGCAATTGTGTTTTTGTAAAGAAAGAATTGTGAGATATAAACTTGCAATTAATTGTAAGAATAAAAAGTCAGAGTTTATATCCCACAATTCTGACTTTATAACTTGCAATTGCAAGTTTATATCGCACAATTTTGATAAAAAAGTCAGAATTGTGAGACAAAAAGAAATTGCACTTATTTTTTAATGTTTTATTCAATGCGAGAAACAGGCTTTTATACCACTGACTACAACAGTATGAACAAAAAAATATATATTAAGCAAATAAATGGGGAGCAGTAACTGGTTAACCATACACAAAAGAATGAAACGCATACAAATTTGGAGCAACTAGAGAGTGAGTAAATGATGACAGAATTTTCATTTTTGGGTGAACTATCCATTTACTTTACTTTGCTCTACTCTACTTTTCCTTTATTGTCCACAAGTGGAAATTTGTCTTTGGCTTCACAACACATAATAACAAGACCAATATACTAAAAGCACTTAACACAACTAACTAACTAAATAAATAAAAATACTATAGGCTCATTTCTCTTAGCATGCATTTAACGTTCTCCATATACAGGTGCATTTCAAAAAATTTGAATATAGTGACAAAGTAGTTTTTTTCTTGTAACTTATTTCAAAAAGTGAAACTTTCATATATTTTAGATTCATTAAATGTAAAGTAAAAAATTTCAAAAGTTGTTTTGTTTTCATTTTGATGATCAGCGCTTACAGCTCATGAAAGTCAAAAATCCAGTATCTCAAAATATTAGAATATTTCCTAAGATAAATCAAAAAAAGGATTTGCAAAACAGAAAAGTTCAAGTTGTTTAAAGTATGTTCATTTATGCACTCAATACTTGGTCAGGTCTCCTTTAGCACAATCTCCAGCATCAGTGAGGTGTGGAATTGAAACAATCAGCCTGTGGCACTGCTGAGGCACTATTGAGCCTTCAGCTCGTCTGTATTGTTTGATTGACTGTTTCTCATCTCCATTCTCATTCCATATGGGCTTCAGGTCAGGCATGTTGGTTGACCAATCAAGCACACTAATATCATGGTCAGCAAACCACTTGGAAGTGGTTTTGGTGCTAAAGTCCTGCTGGAAAAGGAAATCAGCTTCTCCATAAAGCTTGTCAGCAGATGGAAGCATAAAGTGCTCCAAAATCTCCTGGTAGACGGCTGCATTGACTTTGGACTTGATAAAACACAATGGAGCAACACCAACAGACGTTACAGCACCCCAAATCATTGCTGACTTCAGAAATTTCACACTGGACTTCAAGCATCATGGATTCTGTGCCTCTCCACTCTTCCTACAGAGTCCAGACCTTGATTTCCAAATTAAATGCAAAATTTACTTTTATCTTAAAAGAGGACTTTGGACCACTGAGCAACAGTCCAGATATTTTTCTCTTTAGCCCAGGTAAGATGCTTCTGACGTTGTTTCTGTTTCAGAAGTGGCTTGGTAGGCCTTTTCCTGAAGATGTCTGAGCGTGGTGACTCTTGATGCACTGACTCCAGCTTCAGTCCACTCCTTGTGAAGCTCTCCCAAGCTTCCGGTCATCCCTGTTGCTTGTGCACCTTTTCCTATCCAATTTCTTCCTTCCAGTCAACTTTGCATTTAATATGCTTTGATACAGCACTCTGTGAACAGCCACATCTTTCAGTAATGACCCTCTGTGACTTACCCTCTTTGTGGAGGGTGTCAATGTCTTCTGGATCATTGCCAAGTCAGCAGTCTTCTCCATTATTGTGGTTTCAAAGAACAAGAGATACCCGGAATTTATACTGTAGAGATGGTCATTTACAGAGATGGCAAAAGTGCACACATCCTTCACTCAAGTAGAAGTATAGATACTTGTGTTTAAAAATACTCTGGTAAAAGTAGAAGTACTGACTACACTTTTTTGCTCAAGTTAAAGTAAAGAAGTATGGGCTCTGACATGTACTTTAGTGTCACGCTGGTAACTGGACCTCACGTCATATTGACACATTAATACAAAATAACTTACATTTAATATTTTGTTAGCTAATGAATGTATCATGACTGAACAACCACCATGTAGAACAGGGCAGGACTGGGACAAAATTTCAGGCAAAGAAATCTCACACTCATCCAGGCCATCCCATTTATTTTTATTTTTTGTATGGCCATCACATTAAAAAAAAAAAAGGTTTAAAACCTTAGTCTGGGGCCATTCAAAATAATTGAAGGTTCTCTATTGAACTGCACCTTCACTTGCATTTTTATTTTCAGTCTTTTCATTTTCCATTATATCTATCTAAATCTCACTTTGTGTGTGTTTACTTTTTTCACTAATTTTCTTGTACCTGTCACTTTTCCCATCAGCCATCTACTGTTATGAACAAAACTGTCTCGACCTCGTTGCAAAACAACCAACTCATTGTATTCTGTTTTCAATAACATAACTTTATTTTAGTTCAATTTAAAGTATCACATTATGACCATGTGTTGTTCTTATAATGACTTAAATGCTATAGATTTAACAAAAATATACTCTTTAAATTGCTCCTCTCTCCTAAATGTCAAAATTAGAACATTAATAATAACATCATGATGATATCTTTAAAGAAAAATCCTAATACTGTATATGTTATTGCATTATCATAAGTCATATTTGTCTCTTACCAAAATAATGGTTTATTACAATTGAAGTTTTTTAGATTGATTACAATCAGTTTTAATTTACAGCCACAGCTTCACTACACATTTCATGGTTAGACTATAGATAGTGTAGCAAAACCATGTTTTTTGTTGTTACCATGGTTTAACTAGTAACCATGGTTTTTTGTGTGAATTTTTGTAAGGGTTGTGTTATGTGAATCGCGTTGCCAGTCAAGACTAACCGATTCAGGATGTATTATAGATTTGTTATCGAATGGTAATGCACCAAAACTAAACTAACGAGCCTGGTTTGAAAATGTAAGAAGTAGAAAGTACAGATATTTGTGTAAAAATGTAAGGAGTAAAAGTAAAAATAAATAGTGAAGTAAAGTACAGATACCAGACAAATCAACTTAACAACAGTAACAAAGTATTTATACTTCATTACTTCCCATCTCTTGTCATTTATTGAAACTCAAATATAAATATTCTAATATTTTGAGATACAGATGTTTGACTTTCATTAGCTGTAAGCTCTAATCGTCAAAATTAAAGCAAAAAAACTTTTGAAATGTTATACTTTACATGTAATGAATCTAAAATATATGAAAGTTTCACTAAATGTTAGAAGAAAAAAAAAGAAATTTTTAACTATATTCAAATTTTTTGAGATGCACCTGTATTCCTCTTCCAAAAATGCATCTTGCATCTGTCTTACAAAACTCTCCCTCACATCTAAACCTGATGTAAGCTCGTAAAAGCCTTCATTACTTAGAACTTACTAATGCTCCACACAGCAGGTCGCTCATCTCCCAGCTCCATCACATAAGGACATGCGACTCCTTTTATTTAAAAAATTGTGAGAAGAAATAAAATGACAGAGTTTGATTCTATGCTTTGGATGGAGAATAACTTTTATCTGCTCTTTTATTGTGGTCTGAACGGATTAGACACATTTTCCCCTTAAAAACATTTGGAGTGGCTTTCTTTTATGTGCTTTTTTCCTGTAAGAGGGGTATTACGCACAGCTGGAAGCTTCAGAAAGTGAATTACAATTTTCAGTTCTGACAGGTAGCAAGCGAGCACCATGCCTGCAAATCATCTTCAAGAACAGCTTGCCCCGGTGAGAACCCACCTGCTCCCTCTTCAAAACAGCCACCTCACTTCAATTTGAGTTTTTATAGCTCACAAACACTCTCTTAAAATGAAGGATCTTCAAGAGTTCTTTGGTTGCACCTCAAGAAAAAGTTCTTGACAGGTTCTTCAGATTACCATACAATTTTTTTATTTTTTTTTTACTATTTTCATTATCATCTGTTAACTAAAGAACATTCCAGTTTATTTAGAAGATTATAATGAAATGTGGAACTTCAAGGCTATGAAACTCTTGGTAGAATCTTTTTATTTATTTATTATTTTAATCTTTTTTTTTTTTTTAGTTTAGTTTATTGCACTCGTTTACATTTACATTTATGCATTTAGCAGACAATTTTATCCAAAGTGACTTGTATTGAATGCATTAATTTACAGACAGTCACTGTAAAAAAAAACAAAAAAAAAACGTATTTATCACATCCTTTTTTGTCAAATCAACTCAGATAATTAATGTAATTATAACATAATACTTTATTTGTTGTTGATTCAACTAGGCAACTATATTACCTATACTTTTTTGTTGTTAAACCAAAATATCTATCATTTTCTTATTACTATAATGCTCTTTGATGACATTTTTAATTAAAATAAAATATGATTTGAATTAATTTAAATGAAATGCATACAATATGTTATTTAAAAAACAAAATATGACTATAATTCATCTAATTAATTTAACCAACTTATTTATTTTGAAGTTTTATGAGATTCAACTATTTTTAAAGTCAGTTTGAAAATATTTTGTTGTTGAAATAACTTCTACAGCCATTTTTTTAAGTTGAATTTTTATTATAGTGCACTTATTTAACTTAACTTTAACTTAATTTTAATTAAAATTACTTGCCAATAAAAAAAACACACATTATTGTAATTTTTATATACTGTGAAGTATTTATTTTTACTGATGGCATTTATGGTAACATGGACAAGTTTGACTTTTTTATCCCAAAACATCTATTACTTAAATGAAATAGCTAGATTTTAATAAAATGCTAAAAAGATAAATAAATGAACAAACAAACAAAAATGTTTTTCAAACCACAGACTTTTACAGTTGTGCCGTTGTATACTTTCATTTAAAAGCTAATCAAGTCATATCAAATAACTGCAGCCTAATCAGACACAGATGGTTGTGATCAGTGGATATTTTGACTACAGTATTCCAGACACTAAATAAAATCCCCAAAAGCTCCTCCATAGAAATACTGCAGAGCCTCATGAACAAGTTGTTTACGCTGTATTTAATTGCAAGGCTGAAATAAACAGCTTTTCATTTACATCGTTTGAAAGATGTCAGCGGTGAAAAATGGAGTTTTCAAATGAAGACCGTAAGTGCTGACTGAATCACAATCTACTATTGATGCTGCTTTTCCTGCACTCAACTCTCTGTGTGCCATAATTGAGATATTTCTCCTTGACTTTGTCCTTGTGTCGATGCGGATATACGTGAGCAGACACGGCTAATGATGAGGAGCAGATTGTAATGATTGTTAGCACAAGACAAAGCTGCTATTTTAGTAAATGTCCTTTTTTTTGTCATATTTAACTCAATAATTTTCCCTTTTCCACCATTGCTAATATTTGTCGTCTCACTTCACCATCTGCTCGCCAGCCCAGTGTTTCACAGCAAATTAATGCCTGACATTTGCCGAAGTGAATCCATATGTTTTGGAGGTCTTTGTTAACAGCAGAACTCTGTGTCGTAATCAAATGCCACCAGGAGTTTAGCAGAATGCTACAAACAACCAAAAATACACATGAAGGAGAAACAACGGGCCGTAGATGAATCATCAGTGACCTTTCGGGCATTTTGCATACTTCCTCTTGCCGGCCAGCTTTGGAGCAAAGAAAACGAGAACAGAGGCAAAGATGAAGGAAGGAGAGCTAATTAAACCAAACCGCAGAGCAAGCGATCTCCATGTTCAGTAATTATCTGCAAGGCTTTTTTTTTCGGCCAGTCGGGGTGAGGAAGAGGTAGATGGCTAACAGCAGACCTGGACGAGATTGAGCTTGGTGGCAAAAAAGCGATGTAGATGAATCTGCAAAGCAGTAATTAGAAGCTGGTAATTAAATGCACTTGGTGCATGAAATAATGCAAACACAGGTTCCTGAGCTACTGTCAGTGTCTGCTTTTTTTCCTCTCTCTCACGTCTGATTCCTGAGCTCACCTTTAGCTGAGTGAATCTCACAAAACCTGGAAAAAAGAGAGAACGATACAAGACATTTTATTTGCCTGCAAGAAAATTATGCTGATAATAGCATTAAATTATAATGAAATGTGTAGTAAAGTATCAATATTTCAGTGCACACTAAATGTTTTAATTGTAATGAACCCTCACCATGAAAACTAAATAAATGGAAAACAGACTTTTATTATGTATTATATATCGCCTGCTCCTCACACTAATTATTAATAAATTAGTCACTATGAGATATTTTATTGCAAATATTGACTTCTCTTAGACCAAATGACAGACCATTTGTCAATATTAAATATATATATTTTTCTTAATGAATTAATTTATTTCCATTCCGTCTTTGTTTAACATTTAAAAATAAATAAAGCACAATTTCTCACCCAAATCTCATTACTGTAAGGGAAAATAAATAGAAGCTTCAATAAATAAGGTTCAATATTTGACTTCTGTTTTGCAATAAAATTATGTTAGAGACTAATTTCTTAATTGAAATGTGAAGAAACATATTGATGTGAAGTAAAGTAACCATTGATATTTCTGTGAAAACTAAATAGTACATAATAAAAGTACACTTTATGTACATTCCTCACATTAAGAAATTCGTCAGTGAAATATATTTTTATTGCAAAGCTGAAGTCTTAGACTAAATGATAAACAGTTTGTCAGAATTGAAAAGGACTTTAATGTTACATATATTCAGAAGTACATTTATTTATATATATAAAAAAAAAACAGAAACAGCTTACTAGAGACTCCACTAGTTCACATTGAACATTTGTTTATTTATTTTGCAATCTGACATCATTTTCATTAAAAATAGGAATAAATGATGGATGGATGGATGGATGGATGGATGGATGGATGGATGGATGGATGGATGGATGGATGGATGGATGGATGGATGGATGGATGGATGGATGGATGGATGGATGGATGGATGGATGGATGGATGGATGGATGGATGGATGGATGGATGGATGGATGGATGGATGGATGGATGGATGGATGGATGGATGGATGGATGGATGGATGGATGGATGGATGGATGGATGGATGGATGGATGGATGGATGGATGGATGGATGGATGGATGGATGGATGGATTCTGGCTTCTTCACCCAGCTAATTGACCATTCCTCTCCTTGTCATTTCTTATGTTCTGTCCTTCAGCTGTTATTTCTCCTCTCACATTCTCATATTGTATTTCTGCATGCATGCATCTAATGCCAGAATGTGAGGTTGTTTCAGAAGTCACACAAAGTGCAAACTTCAAAACCAAAGAGGATTAGTTTGACAGTGAATGCTGGACTAGTAAAAATAGAGAGGGAGACAGAGAAAGAGGGAGAAGAATACAAGAGATTGCTTTTTCTTTTTTTTTTTTGTGGATTGGAGCAACAGGCAATAGCAAAAAGCTCTCGATCACTCAGATATCGGTCCTTACACAACAATACAGGCAAAGAGATACTCCAGCCTCTCAGCAAGCTGGAATTGCCAGATCAGCACCTTGCTTTGATGTGCGTCAGTCAGTCAGTCGGTGGGTTTAAGGTAATCTCCTCTTCAGACAACTCAACCAGCAATTCAGCACCACGGACAGCGGCTCCCTCCTCACACTGAGCTGATGCCTGAACAAACTGTCTGAGAGGCTCCACTGAGATCCATAAGGAAACTTCATGTCTGTAATAACTAGAAAATCCAGTATAAAACAATTACGCCTATGGGATGTCCCCACTTTTCACAAAAACAAACGTTTGTGTGTGTGTGTATATAAACTAAAATCAGTGTCTATAAAAAAAAAAAAAAACAGTATGTCTAAGAATACTAACCATAACATTAGTATTTATCTAAAATTTGTGTACATAAAAAAAAAAAATAATAATAATAATAATAATAATAATCCTAAATCAGTGTCGACCAAAACATACAAACATAAACTTACATTGAATGCTAATGAGATCATGTAGCACAACATGCATTATTAGCTAATTTTAATAAATCCAAGACCGCGCGCACACACACACACACAAACAGAGAAATCACACAGTCATTTATATTTTAAATTATGTTTTCTAGCCACTCTATGCATCCCTGTCATCCCTTTGAGGGGAAAAAGATGTTCACTTGAATAATGCACAAGGCCCAGAGGACACTACATCTCAACTGCTGCTTAAGATCAAGGCACACAATCTCTCAGCCCTTCCATTTGCAACCGCGTCACTTCTTTCATTTGCTAACTGCTCGCTGATGAATAAAATATGGAACCGAATTTAGTCATATGTTGATTTGTTGGACGCATATGAAATTTTCCTCTTTTGCTTTAGAGGGTAGAATTTCAATTGAGACATGAAAGCTGACAATGGCTGAACTATGAAATATGTAAAGGAGTTATATGTTATTCAAACAGGACAAAGGGCTTAAAGTGAGGCACAAGAAATTAAATCATTCTCTCTTTTTTTTTTTTTAGCTCCATGTGCAACACATGCAAAATAACACCAACTGAGAGCCCCTCTCTTTAAGTAATGTTTCATTTACAATATTAGTGGCTCAGTATGGAGGACAGATTTGACCGATTGTACATGACAGAGTAACATTTGGGTCAGCAGCTAAACTTAGCCTACAATTAGTAAGAAAGAGCTTGGGGTTTTTAATGACCACTGAGATAAATGAACATCTGTTTCATGTGTGCGCTGAAGGAAATGGTGCTCTGGATTGCATATGACTGTGACATTATCATTATCCACTCCCACAGACACAAGTCATTTTTCAGTACCTTTCCATATTGATATCTGATGCATATATTAGCATTAGTTCAAACAGAAGCAATTTCCCAAGAAGAGACAGATAAAACAAACCAATGCTCAGAAAAAGCCACAATGTTGTTTAATGTCTGTAATGTGTTGCATTTTTATATAAAAATGTATAAAAAGGTATTATATACGTTTTTAAAAGAAGTATCTTCTGCTCACCAAGGCTGCGTTTACTCGATCAAAAATTTATAAACAAAAAACATAATTCACATAAAATCAAAAAGTTGAAAATAAAGTATCGGGTAGGGTTAGGGTAGGTGTAGGGAGGGCTTTATTGTCCCAATAAGGTGGCATTCATTTACTGATTTTAATCAAAACTATAATTTACACTCAATACGTTATTATCGTGTACTGTTATATAATGTACTACAATACTGAGGTGCAGATAATTGCAATAAGTATAAATAGCAGAAAATATTGCTATTTTAACAGTGTAAATATAATCTATAGCCATTTGCACTTAGTGTAAATAGCATATCGCTAAAAAAAAATATGCTAAATACATAGTATGTAAACAAAAACTTTCATTTTGGATGCGATTAATCGTATGACAACACACACACATATATATATATATATATATATATATATATATATATATATATATATATATAATATTTCACAATATTACTGTTGTAATGAAGCCTTGGAAAGCATAAGAGGAATTAAAATATATATACACACACACACACACACACACACACACAGTGTAAAAATAAAAAAATAAAAACTGTAAAACTAAGGCACAATGTACTATATTAATACAAAGGAATGTGTTTTTTTGTTTGTTTTATTTTATTACAGTTTATTTCAATGTTTTATTTAGGTGTTTTACTTGTATTTTGAATCTTTACCTTCATTGCTTTGTGTTTTAAGGTTGAAATTGTGCAATTAATGGATAATGTGTTTTTTTTTTTTTACAGTATGGGTATTATTATTTTTTTCCAGATCAGGTCTGCAGATTTGCTTCACAATTGCATATGACACATATTTAAATAATTTTATATCAATGTACACACACCTGTTTACACTTGAGAAACTTTCATAGCCTTGTGAATCAGGTGGAAGGTCTTGAGAGACTGCTTGGTGAAGGGCACTCTTCAGTGTATTCACAGAAAAATGTTATGAAAAAAAGTGTTTTAGACCAATCCTTCTAAAAGCACAATGCCACAAACGAGACCTCAGTTCCAGGAATTGCATCAAAACAGCAAGCATTTTTCAGAAATTTTCAAAAGTTTTCTTCTGAAGTTTGTTCAGAACATTAAAAAAAAAAAAAAAAAAAAAAACTTCCATCACCGGTAGCACAACAGCACAACTTCATGAATTCTAAAAATACTACCTGGAGATGAGAAAATCTAATAGGACAGGAAATCCGAGAGCGATTCTGTCCCCGGTGCTTTGGCTTTTGAAAAACAGGCTGTATTAGTTGTATATTGGGTTAAAACAGATTAATCTGTCAGAGCAGATCTAACAAGTTCTCCCACTTCTTGTTTGTGTGTACAAAAATTGTCTCTTTGGAGCCAAATACATCTTATATTGATCAAAGCCACGGCTAATTCCATTACCCAATACTACTGAGTCATGCACGCCTCGCCGGAGCAAATTATTATACTTGCCTAAATGCTCCATTAAATCTGTTGGACTAGCACTTCATACAGCATGATGCTTCCTTTTAACAAATAAACGGTCATAATGTCATCGAATCCCTCCTCATCCTCAAGCGCTACACAGTATGCAAACCTTCTGCATGAAATACTCAGATGACCTGCTGCATTTGCCAAAGTGTGAAGCATGCAATCAGAGCACACTGCAGGAGAAGCTGTTTCCCACAATACAATGTGCTCAACATAACCTTCCATTTACAGTGTGATGAATGAACAGGAAACAATGTCATTTTTAAGTTTTAAGACATTTTCCAACTCACTGCACTGAATTTGAGGCTGCAGAAACTGAAGACATTTTTTTTTTAAAGAATAAAAGAACTGAATTAAATTGCCATATGTAATTACCACTTGCTTATTTAAACAAGAGGATATGGGATGTTAACATACTAAACAGTATTAACATCCTATGCATATACAGGCTATATATAAAATGTGTAGTGTAGAGTGATTATTTAAATAGGCACATACAATTTCATAATGCATAACATATACAATCATATTCTTTTATCTGAAGCACCAATTCCATCCTGCTATCAGAAGCACCACTATAAATTTCAATTTCACAATCAGGGAAGAAAATGTCTTCTCTGAATAAAACTATTATCTTAGCCACCTGATACATCGCACTATCGCACATGTCTGGAATAACAAGAGCTCCTGGAAGCTGATGACTGGCATACAGCTGGATGCTCCAGAAGGCAAAGGTGATGTTTTATGAGCCGCTGTTCATTCGCAGTCTCTCCAGTTAAGGCCACATAGCACTTAAACAGATGCACATAAGCGAGAATCAGTGCCAGACTGCAGGCCTTTCACCAGATCTGCCCCAGACGTCCCAATGACACCCAAATTACCTCAACCTCGCTCACCGGCCGGCATGACCTCGCTTTAACCGCACCGCCGAAATACAGATCGATACCGTCTCCTCATATTCCCACTCAATTACACCTGAAATAAAAGAAACCTGAAAGTTTACAGATCCATTAGCCGGACTGAACTCAACATTAGACCAGTCAGCAGGGTTATTACAGTAAACTAAACCTTATAAAAAAAAAAAAAAATAAACACAATCAGCCAGGGTTATTATCGTTAGCTAACATTACTAATACATATATATGAGAATATACATAATTTTCATTTAGGTTAGTTTTAGTACCACAATAACTAAACATAAAACTGAAAATGATATACAGTTTATTTATTAGAAACTAAATTTAACAAATCTGGCTACATATTACTATACTGAAATTAAAAAGAAAAAAAAAAAGAAAAACATAATATTACATAGAAAAGACGCATATTATCTCAATAATACTAAAATATCACAAAAATACTCAAATCATTCAGCCAGTAATGTCTGGTGAATTTGCTTTGACATACGCACTATAATATGATTTATATCATTTCGAACGACTCATATTTTGGTCACCCAACTATTTGCGGTTTGATTGAAAAAGCAAAGCTTTATTAGTGTTTCTGAGAGGAGATGAAGGGCCATTAAGATGCTTTGTGAGGAAGCAACATTACTTCATTAAAAGTGTCTTGAATATGTGCACTAAAATGATGTTTAGCAATTATTTGAATGATCATGATCGTGTCTTTAGTGATATTTCACTAATTTAATGGTTTGTTTCTGTATTTACGCATCTGTTGTGGGTGGATTTGATTGGTCCTGTCTGCACATTTCTGACACATCTAATAAACAATGTTCCTGTCTTTAACCTTCAACAGACAGGTGCCAATGCTTCTTTCACTTTAAACAAACAAATCTTCAGAGAAATTTTAAACATTGATAAAGGATATAAAATAATGAAAAAGGTTTTTAAGGTTAGTTTAAGTCATTTTAGTAATTCAACTTAAAGTTATTTTATTTCAGTCAGTTGTCAAAGTGGCATTTCTAATTTTTTTGTTGATGCTTTGTTTGCAAAATCATATGCAAGCCACAGAACCACACAAATCTGTCTAAAAGCGATGAATCCAAATGGACTTCACAGGTCTAAAGCTTAAACACAGTTTAGACGTGGATGAAGGGGAAAGTGAAATGAAGCGAGAAACTGGCAGGAACCGTCACTCTATAAATTGTCCTGATTGTCTGTAGAAATCTCCCAGTGAATGTCGGCCCATTAAAAGATTCATATTTTATGTTTATGGTCAGTGCAATCTGCTGAAATGATGGTAACACTGATTGCTCACCTGTGACACACCTTGCGGCTCTGTTAGGACAGCAGATGTGTGTATTAATTAAAGCAGTGTTTAGCTCTGGCCTCGTGCGCTCGATGTCCGTCCACAGCGGCGGTTGACTTTGCACAACACTCTCTTAACTGACGCTCTGAGAGCCATTATGTCAGGTGCTGTGCTTCACTTATTAATGAAATGGGTCTCTTGGCAAACCCTGTGATTTAAACTGCCAACTGGAATCCCATTCAATCTCACAGACTGTTGTGGAGCGAAAACAGCAGAAGCCATTTCAGACAAAACAGCGCATCTCATTTGGTTGGTCATGGATGGTTGCATTGGGGGAACTGTAGTCTTTCAGCAAACTTTTCACAGAAGCGCTTTGATTGCATGTGCCATTTTACATATACCAACTATTATAAAAATGCAATGATTTAACATTAAATAAAATATTATAATATAATTATTATATTTTTCATATTCACAAACTATTATACAATAAAGTGTTATATTATAAATTGTACTTATTTAATTTTATAAAATGTTAAAATTAAAATACTAAATAAACAATTATTTAACAATGAATTATTATAATTAACTATTAATAAGATTTTACATATATACAACTTATACAATAAAGTGTTATTATTATTAGTTATTATATTTTTACATATTTCACAAAAACTACTAAATATGATAAATATAATATAAAAATGCAATTATACAACACAAATTATTATAATATAATAGATTAGATTAGAATAGGACTGTCACGGTGCACACAGCAGGGAGGAACAAGGAACACGCATACGAGGAGGTAAACTCAAATAACATAACATACTTTACTGATGAAGGCAGGGCAGGGCAGGGCAGGGCAGGGCAGGGCAGGGCAGGCATCAAACACCGGGGAGTAACAAGTAGACCAGACGAAATTACACTGAACAGACAGGACTATAAATACACAGGTAAATCAGAGATAACGAGACAAACACAGCTAGACAAGGATTAACTAATGATCACACTAGACGAGGACAGGAAACAAACCAAATAAGGGCACAAGAGGCAGGAACACGACACACACGACAGAGGTCTGACAACAATAGAATAGAATTGAACAGAATTAAATATAATACTACTTAATACATGACAGTAATAGATGCTGATATTAACTGTTTTCAAAATATTAGTATCAATGTGGAAAGTTGTTCATATGGACATTAAAAATAATAATAATAATAATAATAATAATAATAAAAACATCTAATCTGTGATGTAACATACGTAGTGAAAAGCTGAAGTTCATCACTGTTTTCAACTCTAGTTTATTTATTGTATGAAGTTCAAATGCATCTGTTTAAGTTGTATTTAATTAATGTTGTGATATAAAAATACTGCTCAGGCTGAATTCCAATTCTATAATCTGACTATTTGAAATTATAAAGAGTTTGTAGACAAGCTTGAGTTTCATAATAGCTGAAGAATGAATCTTGTGTGAAGAGAGCCTAACACTGCGGGGAATCAGTGAAGGAATTACAGGAGAATCAACTCTGTAAATGTGTTACATCTGGTTTGAAATGTAAAGCTTCACACAGTCCTGGATCTGAACGGAGAGGTAATAACCTGACTGTGAGCACACTTATCGGTCCTTAGGAGTCGTACAGTTCTCCAAATCAACACTCTCCAGGGCAAACACCCAACTAAAAGCAGATCAAATCACAGCAGAATGAATGAAGGGTCAAACAGAGATACCATATCAATACAAAGTTTTATGTTTGAGACAGACACCAACAGAGAAAAACTTAAACAACCTTTACACATTTAGCGCAAACTTGTGTTCTTTCAATAGTGATAAAAGCCTCATTTCAGACAATACTGTCATATATTGTCTTATTTCAATTAAGAAATATACCCTTGCTTTTTCTGATAAATGTTATTGTTGAAATTAAACTATATTCTTCATTCATATTCTAAGCAGATGCAAAAAGAACAATATTATATATTATATTATAATTTTAATTTTATATAATTTATAATAATATGATATTTTATTTGATAATTATACTATTATATTTGTAATTTTAATAATATAGCTATTATACAAAATTAAATAAATATAATTAAAAAATACAATTTTATAAGATTAATGATATATTTTAATGAATTATTATAATCCCATATATATATACTAATATAATATAATACTTCAAAGAGCTTTCAAGAAACATGACATATAGTTGCTGACAGTGGCTGTTTACAAAATATTGCTTTGTCATTTACAAGATTATTTTTCTGAGTATCAATGTAGAAAAGTTGGTCATGTGCACATTAAATCATTTCAAAGCCTTTATGCTAAACACAACATTTGCCCATCACATCAGAATAATATTTTTATTGTTTTGTAAAAAGTTGTGTATAAAGTAACAAATGTATTTCAAATAAGAAATACAATAAAAGTTGATTAAACTATATTTTAGGCAGGGGCAACTAGATCAATAATGTCAAATGATTAAGCATTATTATTATTATTATTATTATTATTAAAAATGCTTAATGCTCATGATTAAATTATATACCAATTAACTAATCAAATTAAATATAAATAAATAATAAATATTAATTTAAAAAATAAAATAATATAATATAGCATCGCATATATTCTAATTGCTTGTCGGGTGGCATTTTTCCTTTCAGCCAAACTGTTTGTTGTGTCAAATTACTATGTGTTATTGCAAACTATAAATCAGTATGTGCGCATGTCGGAAACGCAGACAAAGCAAGCACATAAGATGCATTTTAAAAAGTGTTTACATGCACAATTCATAGCAAAACAGAAATGCATTTCAAATCAGGCCGAATAGTTTCAGTTCGACTCAACACACACACACACACACACACACACACACTCCTGTCACAGTCGGTGTGAAGTGAAGCATAAGCAGCGGCAATTACCAGCTATTGTCCCCCTCTGCCCCGTCTTCAGTGGCGCACGAGTGAAGCGAAAATAGCGTGGGCGCGCCGCCGTGTCACCGAGTGTCACGTGGTGAAATGACTCGTGAGGAAGCGGCCTGTTATTGGTTCTGTCAGAGATTTAGCGTCGCGTTAAGCTTGACAGTACAGGCCTGTGTGTGTGTGTGTGTGCATGTTTATGTGGTGTATGAGGACACAAATTTGTATAATGACATGGGTATGACAGAGGTATTACAATATGAAGGTGGTTTATGAGGACACTGCCTATGTCCCCGTAATTCAAAAGGCTTAAAAAACATACTAAATGGTGTTTTTTTGAAAATCTAAAAATGCACAAAGTCTCCTGTGAGGGCTAAGTTTAGGTGTAGGGTTGGTGTAGGACAATAGCACATACAGTTTGTTCAGTATAAAAACCATTACGCCTATGGAGAGTCCCCATAAACCACAAAAACCAACATGTGTGTGTTTTTTAAGCCTTTTGAATTACGGGGACATAGGCAGTGTCCTCATAAACCACCTTCATATTGTAATACCTCTGTCATACCCATGTCATTATACAAATTTGTGTCCTCATACACCACATAAACATACAGGCACAGACACACTCACACACACACACATATATATATATATATATATATATACATATTGTTGAATTTAATTCACCAATTAAATTATTGTGTGCTGTTCAAGTGAGATCATAATCATACTAAGTTAGACTATATTTGTAGATTTCTCTTAAATTTGCACAACTGAAATTGATGTATTGAGACAGTTAATCATTGATCATAAAAACACATTCTTCATCACAAAACTCCAGATATAATTGAAATCATGTCACATCTGTAACCTGCGTGAAAACAAAGGCTTCTGGATCAGTGCACGTCAATGTTTTCTTTGCGCTTATCCATGTTTTTTCTAATGTATTCCAGCATACACACATCGCAAACACTCACAATCACATGTCGACGCTTTGAAGTCACTTGAGTGTGTGTTTCATCTTTCATGTCGTCTTTTTGTTGTTTCCCTCTATTTTTAAATTTTTTTTCATGAGTACTTTGCTCTCAATCCCAGTCTTTGTTTGGAGGGTTGGTTAAATCAAGACTACATTCCCTGTCTGTTTTTGATTTATTTGAATCAGATTGATTGTTTTAATGCACCTGACTTTTGACTGATGTCTGGATTGCGTGCGTGCAGGAAATAAACAAAAGAAAGTTTCTTCAGAGATTAAAGCAAATATTACCATAACATCAGCAAGTCAAATCAGTCACAGGCTTCCTGAGGTTTAAATCAGTTTATTGCAGTTTTCAAATATTTCTCCACGTTACAGCTGTATTATTCTTTCATATATCGCTTAATGGACAGCGTTGAACTTCTAATGGTAAAATTAACACAACCGACTCAGGCAGAGCTGATATTTTTATAACACAGAAGTTTGAAACTTTGTATAAACTCCATGAATAATTGTGTTTCCTCACTGCCTGACTAGAGAAGGAAAACTGCTCTTTTTCTTGTAAAAACCCCGGAAAGCGGGACCGCTGTTCTTCTCTAATTAAATACAAGCTCTGGATAAACCCCTTTCACATAATAGAAAACCCAAATAATTACAGTCTCAGTCAGAACAGCTCCATCCTGCTTCACACTCGAATAAGAAAAGCTCCTCAATTATCATTGTTTTTGGCTAGCGTCTAAATATGGAAAGGGTGTGCCTTCCCACCCTCTTCCCCGCTGCGTCCATCTCCCCAGCTCGCCATGATTGCCAATTAGAGCAGAAATCAATTTACAGTCTCCATTGCTTAATTGATATCATTATGTTTACTGTAGAATGAATAATTGATTATTGTATCATTACTTCAAACTGTAGTCGTGCGTGAACCTCGCCCGGCAGGTAGCCGCCACTGAGAGGTTTTCTCGTTAAAAAGCTGTGGTTGTCGATAATTAAGGGTTATCATTATATTCCCACTTCCCAAAAGGCCGGCATTACAGATTCTGTCTTCCAAGTTCGGCCTGAAGTTGCACAACCAGTAATAGTTTCTAATATGAGATCCAAACCAAAAAAAAACTATATGGCGTTGGCATTTATTTGAGAAGACATAACGTAATATTTTAAATCCAGATGATATGCATCATAAAAATCTTCCAGAAGAAATGCTAAATAAATTACTAGTTGACTGAACATTCAGAAATAAACAGAAATAATCATGCGATTGCTCTTGGCTCATGCACGTCTCTGTAGACTTGTCCATAATTATTCTGTGGTCCATGTGATTGTGAAAGGCATTTCGATGGTGTGAGATTGTGATGTTGCATCAATTTGCAGCTCCTGAATCTGAGAGAAAAGAAGAGAGAGTTAATCCAACAGAAAAATGCAGTTTTATACAGAATACAGAAAAAAAGGAAAGCTGCATTTAGTATTGCATCACTTGCTCACCAATGGATTCTCTACAGTGAATGGGTGCCGTCAGAATGAGAGTCCAAACAGCTGATAAAAACATCACAAGTAATCCAGAAGACTCCAGTATATCAATTCATGTCTTTTGTAACAGAAAGCTGCATATGTTTGTAGAAGCAAATCCATCATTAAAGCGTTTTAGCTTAAAACTTTTGTTTCTGGCCAAAATAATCCAATATTCCATAATAACACTTCCTCCAGTGAAAAGTCCATTCTCTTTTGTTCTTTTAGTCTTTTAGTCGTGACGTATTGTCAAGTATGGTGACCCATACTCGAAATTGGTGCTCTGCGTTTAACCCATCCAAGTGCACACACACAGCAGTGAGTAGTGAACAAATGCACACACACACACACACACACACACACACCGTGAACACACACCCGGAGCAGTGGGCAGCCATGCTGCGGCGCCCGGGGAGCAATTGGGGGTTCGGTGCCTTGCTCAAGGGCACCTCAGTCGTGGTATTGAGGGTGGAGAGAGCGCTGGACATTCCCTCCCCCCACCTACAATTCCTGCCGGCCGGGGGCTCGAACTCGCAGCCTTTCGATTACGAGTCCGACTCTCTAACCATTAGGCCACGACTTCCCCTTTTCTCTCACCAACATAATTGTGTAGATTTATTTTGTACTGTTTTTGCTTGTAAATCTGTTCATATTTCTCTCCTTATTCAGATGAGACGACATTTTCACTGGAGAAACCTATATCGTGGACATATGTTGGAACGATAGTTTGAAGTTAAAAACGTTTTAATAATGGATCCGTGAACAAACATGCAGCTTTTGGCTTCACACAATGTTAATTGGTGGGCTGTTTGGACTCTCAGTCTTACGGCACCCATTCACTGCAGATGATCCATTGGTGAGCAAGTGATGTAATGCTACATTTCTCCAAATCTGATGAAGAAACAAACTCAAAAGTGTGTACATGTACAGCAAATTTTCATTTTTGGGTGGACTATTCCTTTAAGAGCTTAAACTCATGTGTGATTACAGACCAATTCAGTCAATGACCTCATAATGGCATGATGAAGAAAAATAAAAGATGTTCGAGCGAATCGTTGGGAAACGCCACCTCTGATCTGACATACGCCGCTGAGGGCAAACACACACATGGAGACAGATGGAGCTGCCTCGCCTCTTTCAGACTTATTATGCAGTCGGGAAATCCTAAGAAAGATAAATGATTTGGTGTGGGCTGGAACACTAGTTATTCAGATTCACATGCGCAGTTTCTTTATCATTTCCCCCCCTTTGATTCTTCTCATGTCTCGTATAAATCTCAGTCTCTGGAGCTCCTGCCTGCAGTCTTATTAACCCTGTATGGTACCATGTTGCCTCCAGGCAACATACTTTATTTTAGGGTTTTTTAATAAAATGAGACGCCCATTTAATTGAACAATTTTAGGACATGTGCACGTCACATGACTCCCTATTTTCTCCAATGAAAAGTGCATTTATCATCACTTTTCATCCATATAATTGCCTACAAAATCTGAGTCACCTTCATTAGAAAGTAAAGAAGTATTTTCAAAAACTTTACATTATATATCATCAAACATATTCTAGGAAATTGCAAAAAACTTCATGCTGCCTCAAGACAACATTGTACTGTAATGGAATCACATGAGGCCATGCAGGCCTGCTAGGTTATAATACAAGTATACATTTGTGTGGAAAAGAGTTAGAATTATCTAAATATCTTTGCATTTTTGCAAACTTTTGTAATGCATTTGTAAAAATAGTAATTTAGATATCTGCACATATTATGATTTTTTTTCTGTCGAGAGGAATTGCTTTCTCAGCTTTCACAAGCAGTGAGGTGTCATTAGTGAGGAAGGAGATTTTACATGCATGTGCTTGTGTGTGTATGTGCATGCTTGTAAGGATAAGGTGCATATTAGGATAAGGTTATGCTGATTTTTATTTTTTTTACATTGAAACAACTCTGATTGTAATGTTTTCATATAATAACTGATATGATGGTTTGGTTATACTTGTGATCCACGATGGTACAATGCTGCCTGAGAGCAACATCTGGATATGAAATTGCATTTGATTAAATATGAGATATGCAGTACATTAAAAACTAGATAAAACTAACTGTTCAAGTATTTGGTTAAAGAATGTTAACAAAAAATATATTTACTTTTTATGCATGAAAATGTCAAATGTTTAAATTTGTTCGTTTAAAAAATAACAATAAATACAAAATTAATGAAAATGTTTATTGATATTGTTATAGTGTCCAATTTTAAGCAGGAAAAACATCACAAATATTTTTTTCCTCGTTGATATCATATTGCGTACTGTAGAAACAGTGTGGTCGATGCGCATACAACTTTAAACGCATTTCGTTTTAAGCAGTCCAGGAGAATGTAAACTTCTCTATGTATTTCATCAAGCTCAATGTGTCTCAATGGGATTAGCAAAACTGCTTAAAAAATACAAGGAGGAATCAATAGGGTGAATGCATTCAGATGTTTAGCCTCTAAAATTATTCTCAATAGTGATTCTCATTACTGTAGTTTTTTTTTAAATTATTATTATTATTAATATTGTTCTCAGCATAAATTAAAGGTGGAAAACAACTTCCAAGATGTATAAATGATTTACAGATAAAATAAATTTCAGTTTAGTTAATATAATTATTTAAAATATTTAATTGTCATATAAATAATATCTCTTTAAAATATAAATTTTATGTATATATATTATACAAAACATTTTTAACTATATTATAAAATTATAATTATTTTTATTCATTTTTGGGGTGAAATTTGACCATGATAAATAAATTGCAGCAAATAAATACTGTACTTCTATGATATATAAATGATTTCCAAACTAAATTATAGAATTATTTATAATTTTCTTAATTTTTAAGAAAATATTTCATGGAAATATTAAAATTGAAATATTGAAATCTCTTAAAAAAAAATATTTTCAATACGATATAATTACATATTTCTTTGTATTAATTTTGGGGTGAAATGTCACTAGGATAAATTAAATGCAGCAAACAAATAGTTCCATGATGTACAGATTAAATATTAAATATTAAATTATTAAATAAATAAATTTAAATATTATTTTAAATAATTTTATTATTTATAGTATTCTTAATTTTAAAGAAAATAATATTTATTAGTAATATTACAATTCAATTAAATGATTTTCAATGTAAATAACATAAGTGTTTATACATTTCTTTTTGTCATGAAAGTAATATCACTTAAAAATCAATAATTTTATAAATTGGCAAATGCATGGCAAATACATAGCTTCAAGAACAATCAATTTTTCATTTTCATCCTTCATCTTTCAAGAAAATGCATTTTAATAGCTGCATATAAAATTACCAAATTAAATAATTATTAAATATAATTTATATACTTACCTGCTATTTTACATGTTTAAACATTCCAAGGTAACATGATTTATTTGCTTATTTTTAAATAAATAAAACTGAATAAAAATAATTTCAAATAAATTATTTGTATTTTTTTAAGCAGTGCCTCTTGTCCATATAAAATGTACCATTTCTCATAATTGTATCAGTGGTTCTGACTGTATGAACGGTATATAAATGGATAAAATATATGTTTGCATAAAACATCTCACCTCAGGGTTATATGTGAATCCCAAGTCGACTTCAGGATTCTCGGCCACTTTGATGGTAACCCGAGTGACATGACTTGTTATACCCCAAACCCTCACGACACCTAGGGTCAGTCTGTCGGCCACGGCCAGCCCATTTACGGAAACCTCGCTGGTAAGACTACGCTATAAACATAATCACACAGCACAGCTGTTACACACACATGCCCATTTAAAGTATCAGCAAAAATGCTATTGCAAATGATAATTGCTGACATTAAAACATCCGGATTTTACAGTAATAAATATTTGTGAAGAAAATGCACTTAATTATCATGAAAGTAATGTCACAATGCAAAAAAAATTGGACAAATAACCCATTTCTTGAGATGCTCTCACTTAGATATCACTAGAACAGAATGAATAACAACAGAAAATTGTTGTTTCAGTATTTATGTAACATCTGTGCCGAGACAACTCAACCTTGCTGAGTCTGACCTCGTTTTAAAAACGGTTCTCAACTCCATAGGGCTGTGTTTTCCCCACCACTCAAATAATTTCAAACCCACAGGACATCCAGAGAGCTCTGACCTGGGCCAAGTGGCCTTGAGCTGCTACAGCATGAAACAGTTTTGGATCTGGATTTGTTTATAAATAGAGAGTGGCCACAGATGTTTGGCTTCAAGTGAGATGGACAATCTTGGACTCCCTATTGGATTTACTTTACTTACTTACTTACTTTTGTCATTTAGCAGACGCTTTTGTCCAAAGCGACTTACAAATAAGAAAAAGTAACTAAAACTAAAAAGTTACAACTCTATAAATACTATCTACCCACATATTTAAGAAAAGAAAGAAATTAAATAAAATTAACACATGCATATAACAACAACATTTCAATAATAAACATATCAATGAAAAAATTAAATAAAAAGCTACTACTATAACCTTGCCGGTGTCCCTGCCCGGTGGAGTCGCACGGTAGAGTCGATGGTCTTCACACTAAGAGGGCTTCACACGACCATTTAATGACCACAATCCAAATAAATCTGAAAGAACTGCACACTTAGCTTTCTTCAATACATATTAACGTACCTCACTGACACTGAAAGTTGTTTAGATTATCAGATTCTCAGTTGATAAAGACTTATTTTCATGCAGTTCCTTACACAAAATATTAAGTAATGACCTCAGAACACTTTTACCATAGTGCATGATTTGTAAACTTACAAATTTTGACATTTGCATCACTTAACCAGCTCCATATATATGGATTTTCTGATGTAGTAAACTTGCTCGGTAGCGCACCCGGTACAGCATTGCACTACACAGAAAAAATAAAAAACAAGTGTTTTTATCTATTTTATTAGCACTGTCGTTTAGGATCAAAGTAGGGTTTAGTGTAGGTAGTATCTTATTTTTAAATGCAATACAGCATGAAAGTTGTAGTGCCACTCACTGGACATTTCAGTTCCGAACTGCGGCAATATGTACCACCAACTTAAACACTGCTAGTGTCAACTTTGCCTATTTTGGATACTAATGAACGCGGTTTTAGGGCTACTCCCTGAGCATTTCACTTTGAAAAATGTCACAAAATGGTGCAAGAAGCAATGCAATATCATTTTGCAGAATGGTTGTATTTCTACATATTTCCAATGAACTGGGTTGAATAAATCATTAATGGAATTGGAAACATCAAGATAAATCAAAACCTTTAAATTCCTCATGATTCCCATCCCCACAGACACACAACCACACACATCTCACCAATCCCCTCACCATCATCCCAGAACAGGGATCCCTTTGCTATACCTCCATCATTAAGAGCAACAATCAGACCCAGAGGATTCAGATGACTACAAGAAAAAAAAACTAACACATTAAACATACATACAACATAAACATACAACCACTCACATTTACATAATATTAATTATTCAGAGTTCAGACACTTGCTCATCCTGATAGACAACAGAGTGAACTCTTAAAGGCACAGATAGAAAACTGAAAATGGACAAATAAAATAAATTGACTCTTTGGGGGGCAAGAAGCCTTTTGAAAATGGAAAAATACTATCCAAGTATAGCAAAATAGCCCATTAAAGAGGTATTAACACAGATGCAGCATCGCGTCACCTGTAGTGTGTGTTGTTCTCTGGTTTCTGCCAGGGCAGAATGTGGCCTCCTCTCACATGCAGGTTAATTTTCTCTAACGGTGTATACTCTCCTCCTGTTCTTATAGCTTTACCCTGGATGATAAATCGCATACAAGCAGATAAGAGACCCCAATATATAGAGGACAATGTACTGCAGGCTGACTTTGTTTCAGAAGCTAGCTTCATTATGACTGGTTGTTAAATTGACAAGCTATTAAAGATTTGAATGCTTACTAATAAAATGCTTACTTGCATGTTGGTAAAATGCTTACCGTGTGGTAATCGTACCAGATGCCATTTGGCAGGTATCCCTTGGTATCCCATTTGGCAGGTATCTCTTTACTGACTGAATATATACACACACTAAATAATAATAATAATAATAATAATAAAAACATACCTAAAAACGTATTTTTAACTATATTAAAAAACCTATTTAAATATTAAAATAAGTAAAATAATTTAAATGCATTATATAGTATAATATTAATATACACACAGCATAATACATTTACATAAAGAAATAAATATTATATTTTACATGCATTTATGTCAATATGCATTATGCATTTAAATTATTTTACTTATTTTAATATTTAAATAGGTTTTTGTACATGCAGTTCATGAGGGAGAAAACGAAAATGAGCAAGAGAGAGGTTTAGAGCATGAAATGAAAACATGCAGAGGTTGAGATGCTGAGAAAAAAAGAAAATAAAAAGAGAAGCAGATTGCGGAAGAGGAAGGTTAAACAGGTCAACAGAGTAGTGATATCAAAGCAGGCTAAAAAAAAATCATTAGATACAGGAATATAAGACCAGTACAGAGACAGCATTTGGTCCAAGTTCTGATTAGTCATTCCTGTGATGCTTTGGGGGAAATGTAATTGAAACGAGAGGATGGCCTGAAAATAGAGTCAGAAAGAAAAAATGGTGTAATGAAGATATATTTGGAAGGAGCAGAACATGAATGAAGGTCTTAAAGAGATATTTCACACAAAAAAAAGTGAAGTGACATACGGCCAAGTATGGTGACCCATACTCGGAATTCGTGCTCTGCATTTAACCCATCCAATGTGCACACACACAGCAGTGAACACACACACACCGTGAACACACACCCGGAGCAGTGGGCATCCATTTATGCTGCGGCGCCCAGGGAGCAGTTGGGGGTTTGGTGCCTTGCTCAAGGGCACCTCCATCAGCGCTGGACATTCACTCCCCCCAGCTACAATCCCTGCCGGCCCAAGAGTCGAACTCGCAACCTTTGGATTACGAGTCCGACTCTCTAACCATTAGGCCACGACTTCCCTAAAAAAGGAAACTTCTGTCATCATTTACTCACAGGCATCGTTACATTCTCAGAACTTCCTTAATGTTCTGCCAAAGTTCTCTCAAAGTTACAAACAAGTAACATCAATAAAATGTTTGTGCAAAGTTATCTGCTATTTAATAATGTTCTCTAAACATTACATGACTCAAAGATGAAAAAGGGTTTTCAAGCATCAAAACAATAAAAGTATAATGCAGCTTTATTTATTTCATACATTAGAATGTGCCCTGTTTAATTTAATTATTTTTTTGAGCAACTACTAGGTTTTACCTATTTGTCAGCGGCAAGTTTTTAATAATTTAAGATGTAATAAATTTAATATTATCACTTATTCTTTTATGTATTTTAACATGCACAGGTCAGAATAAGTATGTTATTTAATTTGTATATACATATTTTTGTTATGCTGAATGCATTGGAACATTATTTAATCCATATTTTGACATTTATGTTGAAAGTTAAAAGTAAAGTAGACACTTGATTTAATATGCTGTCTGCATATATAATAATCCCTTTTGTAAATGTATTTGATGCAGACACCGAAATGGGACATCTCATCTTTGACCTATAAGCATTTTTCATGTTTTAGTAGAATGTTTGACAGTTTTGAAATGTCACATCTTGTTTCAGAATGTTCAGAGGACATTCAAAAGTAATATTCGCACAATGCATGCAAACTGCATGCATGTTCCCTTACTGTTTACATAACCAAGAAAAAATGTTCAGTCATACAGTTTTTAAATTGTTTTAACAACTTTTTTTTTTTTTTGTCTTATAGGTTTGAAATTGTATGAGGCTGAGCAAATGATATTCATTTGTGGGTCAAGTAAATGGTGGACACTCACTCGTGCAGCATGGGTCTGACCACAGTGTTTCTGTGAGCGTGGGCTTCGTACATCAGTGTGAAAAAATACGGCAGGAGGGTGTAACGAATGTTCAGCACATCATCACAGCAGCAAACTCCGGTCCCCAGGCCACAGGATCCTTCCTCTGTCAAACATCACAAAAACTCATCAGATTACAGCCATTCAACACTGATGAAGAAAACCTGAATAGATTCTCATGCAAGCCTCACCCCTCATTCCTTGCAATGTACATGCTAGGATAGTTGTATTATTTGTGATATTTATTTAAAAATGTCCTTACCAGTTAACTATTTTATATATATATATATATATATATATTTTTTTTTTTTCTGGGGTATATAGCATTAGAAATGTAATCAATGAATCAATATTCCATTAACTATTTGTATTTTGTATTATCTCAGTAACTGATTTATTTATGATCTAGCTGCAAACAGATAGATCTGGAACAACACCACATCTCCTGCATTATGCATTGTGACACCATGCATAAATACTTAAGCTCTGAACTATATTTCATATTTGCACAATCCAAATCTGTACAGCTGAGTCCCGCTGAATCCAGACATAACTCTGTCCCGCGTGCGTGTTTGTGTACAGACTGAATGTTAATCGTCTGTCAGACAGAGAGAGGACTGGCCTGTGTGTGGGTCTGAGTGCTGTTAAGAGCGGTGGGTGTGAGTTAATGTGCTCACAGATATAAAGGTGAACTATATCTGATAATTATTTCTCAAGTACCACATGTTCACAGGTCTGACCGCTAATGCGTGCGTGCTAACACTTAAACATGAACTAAACACTGAAGTGAGAACAGTTTCTGTATATTATACTAAAGACTAAAAAAAGCTCCTCTAAATGTCCTTAAAACAAGCTGCGAGATATTAAAGCTATATTTTGTCTTGTTACTGAATTGATTTTCACCTGCTTATGGTTAAAAGAAGTGAAAAAAATAAAATACTCTTACAGTATATTAAACAAATTATCTGAAAATGAGCCTTAATATCTTATGCAGTTTTGCTGCTTATTTAAACTTATCTTGCTCAAAGGATATTTACATGAGTTTAGAACTGGAAAACAACCAAAAAAAGATACTCTTTAGGAAATGATTTTTGCATATAAACATGATTTCATCAAGTCCATTAAAAGCTTTTAAGGTTCATATAAAAACAAAAACCTGAAAGTCTTTTGTAGGAAATAACATAAGTACTGAACTTATTCTTATATTATTATATTTATTTTTATTATTATTATTATTATTATTATTATTATTTAACACAAATTTGACAAAAAACAAAACAAAACATATCTTACTGAATTACTATACACACACACACACACACACACACACGTTTTTAGGAAAATATAGTTAAAAGTATCTCAATTATAAAAACAATGTAACAGATACAGTTAATAACATTATTTCATTAAATATTTGTATTATTATCTAAATAATTTGTTTATTTAATATTAACTAACAAAAGCCATATATATGTCTACTATAAAAAAAATAAAATAAAATTACTAACACTTTAAAACTTTAACAATATTGTATTGTTATTTAAGATTATAAAATAACAATCTGAATTTGTTCAAAACTCTAACCTCAAGTATTGAACAATAATAATAGTAATGGCAGCCTAAGCAAACAGACTGAATATTGTAAGTTTATATGGTTCTTGCCCTTCTGACCTCTAGGATATTTAGTCTTGTCCCCTTTCTCACTCATGGAGTGAAAGCTCCTGCTAATGTAATGGGAAAAGCTAATATCTCTGCGTTAAAGTGTTTGAATGAACTAGACCTTCCTCCTGTTAGAGCCAACTGCTGCTCAGACAAAAAGCCAAATTATTCCAAATGTACTGCCCTCTGACTCCATTAGCATGTGACTTCGCGTGATGGAGAGATGGACGAACTTGGAAACCTTGGCAGGAGTGTAAGACTTATGAGCCGCGCTGCATAAACCCATCTCTCTCTGTATCTCTCTCTCTCTCTCTCTCTGGCAGCTGGCATCAGAGGGAACATTTGCACTGGCAAACGACTTTGGAGCAAATAAGGTGGTCTTTCTGAACTTCTTTGGGTGTCTGTTCATCTGTCGTTTACCCTCCACAAGCTTGTTTTGCTAACTTGAACACAGTTTCTTCTGAAACAGGAAGCTGAGCATTTCACAATATTCTGCAAAATTGTCTGCTAAATAATTACTTTGCAAATATATGTTACTGATCTTGTTTTAAGGATATTTAAATGAGTTTAAAACTGGAAAACATAGACACTTTTTAAGAGAATGGTTTTTGCAAATTAATATAATCTTAAGATTAAAATAAGTACATTTATTTATTTAAATCCATTATTTTGTTTTATTATTTTTACCAGAAATCTATGTTTATTGTTTGAACCTTACGTGCTATTTTGCAACAATATTATTCATGAAAATGCTATACAAATGAATTTCAATCAAATTGAAAAAAAAAAAAAAAAAGTTGTTTATATACTACTACTGCTATTAAACTTTTAATTTGATACAAAGTAAACATTTTCCAGATTTTTTCATTCTTTATTTATTTTTGATACGTTGATATTTTTCTCATTATTTTTTCATTATTATTTTATTTTATATAAAAAAGCATTATTTTAGCTACTTGCCAACACATAATTTCTTACTTTCATTTAACTTTACTTGTACTAAAACAATTAATGCTGAAATTAATTTATAAAATTAATAAAAACTATACACAACTATGATCCAGGATTTGCTACTTCCAGTGCTAGTCAGAGCACATTACTTTAAATAATTTGGTCATTAATATTAGTCCATTTCCTGCAATAGAAATACTTTGAATGCTTTAAGTGAATTTATTCAACTTTTGGAAGTACACTACCATATAGATGACACAAAACTCCTGTTTTGATTACATTAAGTGTCTCTTATTCACTATCTGACATGTCTTTCTCTCCATCACTTATTAATTTAGACCACCTTGACGACCTCCATGCTTTGCCGTTTGTCTCTGGATGACCTTCCATTTGCCTGCGCAGCCACATTAAAGCTAATGACATCTTGGAGGGGTAATTACAGCAGCAAGGGGACGTGCAGGGATAAACACGTCCGGCGCGGGTAGAGGCCAGCAGAGGATGGTCTCTTATTGAAACTGTCATTGAGACACGCGGAGGACACATCTACACCGGAGCAAGTGAATGACTCGACAGAGCACCAACGGAAAATGTGTGGACATGCTGTCGCGCAAGCACTGCTCTGCTCTTTTTTTTAATAAAGCCCTCTAAATTCCTAGGTCTCTGGCAGTGCATGTTGAATAACAGAACTAATATATTTCATGCTATTTTAAAAGTTATTTTATTAGCATTTTTACTTCTGTGTTAAAGTACTCTAGCACAAATCCCAAAGGAATATGCACATATAATATTGCACAAATGTTTTGTCTTTTGCTTTTTCACCAGTTTTATTGACAAAGACAGCGAAATGATAGGGAGCAGATAGCAAACGCTATGTCTTCAACCCCAATTTCTTTCATAATTTGCAACAAATCCTGAAGGATTGTAGTAGAAATTCTCATATGATTGTAACATAGCACAAAACAAAAACTTCCTAATACCTCGTTCCCAAAAGGACTGTCATAATTACCAGCAGGATAAAAAACAAAAAATAACAACAAAAAAAAAAACTTGTAGGATAGCAAAAGGAATTTAAAGAAAATCCTGATGGATTTTACAGTTCCTACAAATTCTCTACCGATTTTCCTTTAACCATTCAGACATTAGACATCATTCCAATACAGTAAAAGAAGGATTCTCATAATAAAATATAATATAAATAGTAAATTAAATAGATAGTACATTCAATTATTTTTAATTAAACTTTTACATTGTTTATTTTCTTTGTAAGGTCAAATTTAAACATAGTAAATAAAAAATAATTTAACAATTAAGTTTATTCTAATCTAAATAAATAAGTATATATATATATATATATATATATATATATATATATATATATATATATATAATTTTTTTAAATTAAGTTAATTTGATTTGAAATTAAGTTAAATAAATAAATACATTTCATTTAATAAAATTTTTAAATACAATTTGTGCAATTAATAATATAAAATAAAATAGTAAATTAAATAAACAGTAATTTAAATTATTTTTACTTAAACAATAAATGTATTTTATTTGAAATGAGGTTAAATTTAAACAAACAAATGAACAAATAGTAAATAAAAAATTATAATTTAAAAATTATTAATTTAATAATATTTTTTATTTGAAATACATAAATATATATATATATATATATATATATATATATATATATATATATATATATATATATATATTTAAATTAGGTTAAATAAATTGATACATTTTATTTTAATTAAATTTAATAAACAAACAAATAAATAAATACATAAATCTGTCTGTTCAATTAATTCTGTGCACTTTCTTTTAGAATTTTTAGGCTACATTTCCACTCCAAATTCTATTTCTAATACTTATATTCTTATACTTATAATATTTAATCACTCATTTAGCAAAGCTGTTTGATTGAAGCCCAGGAGAGTTCTGGATAACTTTGAGTATTTAATTATACCCCCAAATGTATCTGTTAGCAACGAAGCTGCCACGTCCACTCACTGAAGATTTTCCCCCACACCATATCGATCCCTCTCACTCCCCAGGCTTATTGGATTTTTGTGACAGGTCCCAGCACTTGCAAAGGTCACATTTTAAACAAGTGCCGGAGTGAATACCTGACAGCCCACCTGTCTATGGATGCCAGATATTACTCAGAGCCCGTGTGGGAGGCCCTTTTCAATTGCTGCCATGTGTTTTGAGCTACTGTCTTTCTCAGTGATTCAGAGATCATTTTCATACTCTCTCAGGGCGTCATACAAGGAAGTTGTCATGGCTGTCTGTACAGTGACATTATCTTGTTTCAACCTCTGTTTTGATGCCCGTCACTCACTGTCAATGATTATCAGGCTTAACGCCATTATAAGGCTCAATTAAGGTCCGTTTCACACTGTTTGCTGCACAATGGCCCCACATGTCCCCTGTCATATCCATCAATTTTCTGAGCATAATTAAGCTAAATAAAACCAAAATTGCTTGGTGCAATTGGCATAAAAGTTGTACTGTTAAATAATAATAATAATAATTATTATTATTATTTCTCTTAATTTAATTTCACAGTAAAATATTACAATAGTAATATTTTTATTTAGTTTAATATTTTTATTTAGCACAAATAAGAATAAGAACAGCATAAATTATTATTTTTTAATTATTATTATTATTTTCTCTCATTTAAATACTAATTTATATATTTTAAAATAGCAATATTTTGTATTTAGTTTAATAATAATAATAATGATAATAATTTATTTATTTATTTGCTTATTTGTTTGTTTGTTAACAGGCATACTGATATATAATATTTCTTATTTAGTTTAATATTTTAACTTAGTAATAGTAAGAAAATAAGAAAAGCAGAAGTTATTATTTTATCTCATTTAAATTTCTGTATTTTAAAATAGTAATATTTCTTTAGTTTAATATTTTATTTAATAATAATATTTATATTATTTTATATTTTACAGGCATATTTATATTTAATTACTAATTTTTTATGTTTAATCACTTTTTTTTTTATCATATTGTATACCCCTACAAACAAGCTCAGCAAAGTTGGACCTTTTTTTTTTAAAATCACATAAAAAAAAGAATATATATATATATATATATATATAAGAATAAGATTTAGTCAAGTTTTGGTTAACACTGGCCTAAAAATCCTAAATCTGTCCATAAAAAAAGCCAATGCATGAATAAAGCGTCACTAAAGCTGTGTTCTTACTGGCATGTTGATGGTGTTGTGGTTTCTGGAGAACGGATAGAAAGCTCCAAGCTGCATCCAGCGCAGGCACATCTCGTATTCAGCAACGTTAAAGAAGCCGCAGATATCAGCACCAGTCTGAAACACATGTGAATAGGGAGAATGAGAAGGGAAAAGAGACATAGAGAGAGAGAGAAACACAAATATAGATGTCTGTAAAAACAGGGCCACAAGAGCCAACTCCAAAACATGAATAAATAAACTCTAGAGGCAGTGTAATGGCTGCATGCTAGTGTAATGCACCCAATTGAACTAAAAACATTGTTTGATAGGAAATAAAGCACAAATGAAAAATCAATAGCAAGTGCTGCAGCAGGACGAGAGAGCCACTTACATAAGGGATGCCAAATATGCTGAACTCCATCATGCCTAAAAGACAGAAAGAGAGAGAGAGAGAGGAGTTTGGTTTTGATGGATACAGATATCCAGTTAATGCACTGAACTGTACTATAGCTGTTCAATAAAACACCACGTGTAATGAGGAAGGTGGGTCAAAAACTAAAGGATTAGGAAAGAAAAAAAGTATGTGAACTTGGCATGTTTCTTGAATTTCTGCAAACGTATTATGGTAATGCTTTAGTGCGGTCAAACACATGTATACAGCAACTGTAACCTCATTTAACTTGAACTATAAATCCTGAATTCTTCCACAAGCATTTGAAAATAACCAACACATTTCCACTTCATCACTATTTTGGAGATGATGTTAAGTATGAGTTAATTAATTCGCCTTCCAGTGGTTATTCCCAATTAAGACTAAATTGGAAAAAATCCAACATAGTACAGCATAACAAATCATAATGATCTGCTACTTCTAATAAAAGGACTATGAAGGCTTTTAGATTAACTTTATGAGTCGGTGACTCACTCCAGGTGCCACTTTAAGTCTTAATACAGCCACAGAATGTTGAGTTCTTATCATTTAGGTTGTGCATCTCTGCAAAATAACTAGTTGAAGTATTTAAATTGAGAAACCTTGGTGCCAATGACATCATTTACAATTAGTATTGAGAATTAGCAATGGATTTGATGATCAGTGCTGTTTTTTTGTTATCATTTGGTTTGTTTCATTATAAAACATCCATCCTGTTTGAGAAAATTATGGAAATTGGTGTGACAACATACAAAATAAATAAAATAAATGAAAACTTGGCTTTTATGTATGCTATCGGTCAAACCCACACTGAGCAATGGCAAACTCACTGTATTTCTATGCTATCAGGCATAGATAATCGTGTAGATAATTATATTATCCTTCTTTATATGACACAAACAGAGTTCAAGGTGCAGAACACGAAGGACCTCAAACTCAAATATACTGTCAACAAAACTATGAGGCATTGACTCAGAATCGATATATGTTCCTCTTCCTCCCTGTGCTTGTCATACCTTTCCCCACACAATGTCATTGCTGAGCTCAGGAGGCCATTTGATGAAAACGTCTTTTTCAATCCCGGTGTCAAATGCAGGGTAGGATCCTTTTGTCTCATTGCCCGCTATCGCCGGGTCCTGAAGCACACAAACAAATAAAGCATGTAGTTCTGGTACAGAATAAATTTCTCTGCATGCTTCTGGCCAGAATAAGAAGATCGTACTGATGTCAGACAACATCGATCGCTCTGCTCTCATTACAGTTACCATTTCATGGAAACAACTTTGTTTTTCCCAGTAATTGAGAATAGTTTGTACCAGGATGAAGATGAAACGCATTCCCTCAGCCCTCATCTGGTCCACCAGCGCAGGCAGTTCTTTAAAGTTCACTTGGCCCAGCATAAAGTCCATCTGCCTCTCCATGAAGTCAATGTCTGCATATTGCACATCCTTTAAGGGATCAAAAGTCAATTATTATGATTATTAAACTTAAATGTGAACTTCCAAAGTGACTGAGTAATTGAGCGCAAACTTAGCAATGCCTTTTGTTTTGAAACATTTAATACTGCAAATGCAGGCAGAATGAAGGTATTATGTTGTAAGTAGTTGCTATGCATTTTATCCTACATTACATTTTATTGTAAATTACATTTTAAACTGTATAGCTCTTACTTAAGCCAAATAAAAATGACGTAATATTATATTTCTTAAAAACACATTGGTATGCACACATACAAATTTAATGTAACAAAATGCTCAAAAGATTGTGAACCATCTCCCGTAATTATAGAGAAAATAATATATAAAACTAAAAAAAAAATGCAATAAATTAGAGAAAAAACAAAAAACATGAATAATATGAATAACAGATTTTTTATCAATTAAATTAAATTAAAATTGTAATTTCTAATTACTACCTCATTGTAAAGTAATTGGCTTCAATTTATTCATTATGAAAGTGTTTTCATCATTGATTTTGTCCATTCACAATCTGGCAAGTGTAATTTAGTTCCAAGATGACTGAGTAATATATATTATACACCTCTCTAAAATCCCTTGAAAAATAAACAGCAGACTACTCAAGTCATAAAATCTGAATTATCATCCATTATCGGTATCAGAAACAGAGCAAGATGAATTACATGTTAGGGGGGGTTGTTCAAAATGTTAGCTTAATCTATGAGCAATTATAAATACTAGTGATGCTTTTCTTAGAAGAAACTTCTAATAAAAGGACTATGCAGGCTTTTATATGAACTTTGAGTTGGTGACTCACTCCAGGTTTCACTTTAAGTCTTAATACAGCCATTGAAGTTTTTATCATTCAGGTTTTTGAGTTTTTATCATTCAGGTTGCGTATCCCTGCAAAATAACTGGTTGAGCTATTTAAAGTGAGAAACACAATATTCCTGAAGTCCTAATGCAAGTTTTGAAGGTCGGTGAGAGTTACGAAACCGTGTTTATTGTTGCATTCAGGAAGAGACTGAAAGACACATGCACAAACTACTTACATAAGGTATTTGAGCTGCTTTCATGTCTCTGTAAAGATCTGTGATCTCCGTATCGTTCGTGGAATCCGAGCGACCAGTAGGCTGGAAGAACCGGGCGGCCGATCATCTGTCAGACAAAATGCACAAACCGAGAGAAAAATATTTTACATTTTATGCAAATACATTTTATGGCATAAATATTCAAGTGGCTTAAGAGAATCTAATAGCCCCTTCTGTCTATGTGACAAGAGAGCTTCCTTTAGATAAATATTTATGTATTTCATTTATGCATGTGAGTTTTCGGATGTTATTTTGTGTGTGTACTTATATTGAGTACACTGTGGGCAATGAGGCAGAGAGACTCCAGCTGCTAAACCTCATCAAGCCAGGAAACACACACACACACACACACAAACCTCAGTGTACAGCCGAACCACTTCTTCTGGAGTGGGTCCCATCACCATGTAGAAGTCCAAGATACCTCCGATGGTGTGGTAGGTCAGAGCTGGAGTAGGCTGGAAGGTCACATCTAAGAGCAACACAAACCAAAATAAAATTAAAATGACGGCATCGTCCCAGTGACTCAATGTTTTGCATCAGCTTATTTTTTACACACCTACACTTACAGTCTCTGAACAGCAGTAGTGGATTCCCTCTAATGCTTTTATGACAGATAGCACACTGGACATGACAATGTTTACATCTTAAGGGTCAGATAAAATTAAGATGAGAGTTTTGTGGTTTTAAGTCCATGTCTATGGGTTGAAAACACTCACAAAAACACGCCCAGATGACAATTCATCCCAAAATCAAAATATAAAAATGTGCAATTATATTTTGGATAAAGAAAATGAAGCCTGTTTGTAACACTTTTTCTCATGTTCACTTTGTGCTTACTATTAATTTTTTTGTGATTTTTTTATTATTATCAAAAATAATTCCCATTGTATTCTTATTATTCGAACAGTATTTCCCTGTAAAATAGAATAATATATAAAAAATGAAATTCTCAAAAGAATGCTAAAAATGTCTAGCCATTTTCTCTTTACAGAGAAAATATTACAGAAAACTACACAATTATAATACAAAAAATGATAATTAAATTAAGTTACTTTTATACACATACATATACATACATATATTCCCTTCATTACTTAATTATTACTTATAAATTCCCTTTATCTAACTACTAACCAGTTGTGAAGTAATTGGCTTTAATATATTCATTATGAAAATGTCTTATAAATAGTAAGAATAATAAATAACATGAATAATAATACATTTATTTTCCAACTACGATTTAGTAGTGAAGTAATTGGCTCTAATTTATTAATTCTGAAAGTGCCTTTATTGCTTTTGTCTGTGCACAAGCTGCCAAATGTGATTTTGCTGGACTGTGACAAAAAACTAAACTATTAGCTATTTTAAAAAAGGAAAGAGTCCTTCAGTGTACATTCCCAACTTCCTTTTACAAAAGAAATATGTCAACACATGCAATAAAACCTTCAAATCATTTCAGAGGTCTTTAACACCTCCTTAACTGTCCATTTCTGCATCATTCTGTATGCGTTGAGGTCTTAAACACATCTGCATTCAAACTGAAGGGCACTACTTTGAATTTCTCTGAGTAAAGTAAAGCACATCAAAGCTATTCTCCTGCTGTGGTTCTCAGGATGCTCATTTACTCGACTGCCTGTGCGTGTGTGTTTATGTAAGAATTAAAATGTGTGTGTGAGCGTTTGCGAGATGCGAGAAGACTTTCTGAGAGCACAACTCTGTTAAAAGCCCCACTGCAGCAGCACCATTATGTTTAAGCAGCTCAAGAGAAACTCCTGCAATAAGTATAAGCGTTCCTCACACTAAAGCTCAACGACACCCTCTCGCCTCTGATTAATAGTGTCCGCTCTATTCACGACCTTAAGACCTGCTGACAAAACTCACGCCAGTGTTGGAGCCAGTGAGTGATGGACTTATTTGTTCCAATGCTAAGGATGCAGCAAGTGGCTGACTGAGGAGTTTTAGTCTCATAAATAGACAATAAAAGCATTATTCCCAGAGATACTGTGGTGCCCTTTACATAAATAGAAATGTGAAGGGCACATACAACTGTGTTTTTTACATCTTAACTCTTTGTCTTACAGAAAAATGTGGAATATCTTTGTTTTGTTCTATAACTGCAATGTTCCTTTTCGATTCTTTCCAATGCATTGTCATCTCAATGATGTGTTTTAAAACATAATATTTTCATCAGATTTTGCACCAAAAGCATGCACAGTATCTCACAGAAGTGAGTACACCCCTCACATTTTTGTAAATATTTTATTATATCTTTTCATGTGACAATACTGAAGAAATGACACTTTGCTACAATGTAAAGTAGTGAGTGTCCAGCTTGTATAACAGTGTATATTTGCTGTCCCCTTAAAATAACTCAACACACAGCCAAACCGCTCATTTTCACTTAGGGGTGTACTAACTTTTGTGGCCAGCGGTTTAGACATTAATGGCTGTGTGTTGAGTTATTTTGTCTCTATTTTAAAGTATCCATTGAAAAAAAAAAAAAAAAACTGAAATCAGGGTAAATTGGTTTTCTGGTCAAAAAATTGGTCAAACACTGTTTACCAAGAAGTTGTTAGTAATTTTCAGAATTAAATAACACATTGAATATATATATACATATATATATATACACTATATATAAAGCTCAATTTGTCATGGAAATGATTTTGTAATGCAGCATTTCTTAGCAGACCTGAAATAGCATTTCTATAGCATTTATTTAAGCAAAATATATTTTATTATATTTTTCTTAATAGCAAATGTTTATGAACACACACAAATTCAGTCTAATAAAATGTTCAAAGGAATGTAAAGAAATCTCCCTAAATTATATAGAAAATATTAAATAAATTATTAGAAGATAATTCCAATACATTAATAATATGAATAGTTTTTTTTTATTAATTAAGTTAAATAACAATGTTCTTTTCCATCCACTAATTAGTTATGACGTAACTTAATTATTTTGTGTATTCTTTGCTTTTTTCTACGCAGTGCGCACAAGCTAAATAGACCAGTTTAAACCAGCAAACCATCTTAGATTGGTTCAAGATGTGTCTCGGCCTATAAGAAAGACCATCCAGTGCAGGTTGTGTCCCGTTGAGTCCAGCTGAATCACAAATGTTTAGTGTGTTCGGGTTTTACTCACCCATAGCATTGCTGTTGAGCAGGAGGACGCCATGAGCATTTTTGGATTTCTCCAGACCCGTGTAGAAAGGATGAACTCCATAACTGTTCAGCTTATACTGCAGATGGGGAGAAAGAGATTAGAGTTTGAGTTTGTGATTTGATTTCAGTTGTTCTCAGTGTTAAACAGACAATTACGTGTTAATGAGAGGTTTTTATTTGGCTTAAAGGAATGAACACTGCAAATCCCATCTCTCTGTTTTAATTAAGCTAATTACATCCCTCTCTCTTCCTTCACGAAGCTCTGTCTTTGCTTGTCTTTCTCTGGGCATTGTGACATGAAGTGAGTCAGAGAATAAGGTTGTTAGTGTGTCCAGTATCAATGACTGACAGCCAATAACAGGACGGTTATTACAATTCCAAATGATGAGAAAAAAAAAAAGAGATTCCTATGGGAATATATTGCAAAATGTAATTTATTCCTGTGATACCAAGCTGAATTTTCAGCATCATTACTCCAGTCTTCATTGTCACATGATCCTTCAGAAATCATTCTAATATGCTTTTTTCTCCCCAGGACTTAATAACCAAATACAAAAGTATGCATATATACAAGGATTTAATAATAATAATAATAATAATAATAATAATAATAATAATAATAATTGTATCATTTATATTTTGTCAAAAATGTTTTATTTTATAAAAAAATAAATAAATTAAATATAGAAAATGAGGTCTATTTAAATACTGTAATGTGAAAACATTAATTTTTGTGTAAATCTGTATATATATATATATATATATATATATATATATATATATATATATATATATATATATATATATATATATATATATTATTTTTATTTAATGTAGTTTCAAAAATAATAATAATAATAACATAAAAAAATAACTTTTATTTATTTAACTTAAACAGAAGAGCATGTTCTTAGCAATTCCAAGGTCATGGGTTCAGTTTCCAGGAAATACATGAATTCATAAAAAATATACCTTGAATGCAATGCAAAGTTGCTTTAGATCTGCCAAATGCATGAATGTAAATGCTAAATGCGTAAATATAAATGTATTGTATAGGGTGATTACAAATGGTGAAAAACCTCAAATAAATGGTGACAGCAGGTCAACACACTATAACTTAACTTACTATGCAGTTACCTATTAACTACCACATTGTTGCCGAAATAACTTCTCTGAACTCCATGTTACCAGAGTAATTCAGGTTACTCACATCACTTCTTCTGTTCCTTTTCTGATCACTTGGATCCCAAATGGTTTGTCATTGATTTGAACCCTATACTCTCTGTTGTCTTCCTCTGTTTCTGGTGCAGCTGGTAGGTCGAGGGGAATGGAGACCTCATAGCATGCATTTTCTGGGTCGAAGATCTAGATGAATAGGAACAAAATCAGTCATAGTCTTAATCTCAGTCTTAAATGTATAAATTTATTTTGTTAATTCATAATAAAAAATAAAAAAACTCCAATTATAGGGCCTGGCATTAGTAATGCCATTGTTATGGGTTTGATTCCCAACGCTCCTAAAAATAAAGGTTCCAAATGTATGGTTCCATGAATACCCTTTAATTCAGAACGCTGTTGTCAATTGAAAACAAGTGAAAACTACAGTAAAACATCCACATTATTGCCAAAGGAACCTCTTTGAACCTTACATTTCACTGTTGGTTATACTCTGTATAATTGTGTATGTGACAAAATAAAATCTTGAATCTTGAACCTCTAAAAGCTTCTGTCAAATGCATAAATGTGTATTCAGTCATTGTTTTGGTCTTAATCCTAAATTTATAAAAGCATACCTTCCAACGTAGGCTTCTTCCACTCAGGTATGTGATTTCCACCCATAGCTTGCTGATGTCTCGAGATCGAGAATGCTGACTTGGGAATTCAGTATTTCGGTCTATATCTTCAGTGATGCCACTTGGTATCTCAACCTTGTTGCTGGTGATGTAGCCGTGGTTCTCAGCATAATAACACAGAGGGATACTTAATGGCTTCAAAAGAGAATAAAAACAATTACGTTACAGCAAATGCAGCAAAAATACAAATTTGCTATTTACTTTTAATATACAATCAATCTGAAAATGACAGGGGTTGAACATTGAATATTGTCTCTCTCTGACCTCCCAGATGCAGCCGCACGCGTCGCATTTGGCTTGATCTTCATCTCCTTCAGGATAGCAATCAATTTTTGCAGGGATTTTGGCTTCCCAGTTGACTGTGTAATCCTTCCTAAGTTCCAGCTCCAGATTTTTCAGATGTAACACCTGGAAGACCAAAAATACTCAATGACGCGGACTTAACACATTTTCTTTACTTTACAGCAGTATGGCTCTTGTGATTGAAGGACAGACATGAGTTGTTCAGAACGCCTCCTTGAGTACATATAAAGTCGTGTAAATCATGAACGTCAGAACGTTTTGAGTTTTCTCCATTTCGAGACCCCTTTAATATGGAAGGTGGATGGGGCCAAAGGTCTTTAAATGGAATATGTGACATTTGGCCGAGTCAAGGACAATGTTCGTCAATTATGAACACAATTCTTTAGTACATGTATTCTGGCCGTGTTAAGGCATCAGTCTTTATATACATATAAAAACTAAACGTTATGGAATAACTCCCATAAAAGTGTGCTTAATTGCAGAAGGTGTTCGGTAGTGATGTTCCTTAGTTACACACAGATTGTTCAGACTTTTGAACACATTTACCTCAAAATAATGAGACCTATCTACTCACACCTTGTAGCTATGAGAGAGTGGGGCACAGGAATATTTCCTGATCATTAATTTATGGGTTTATTTAAAATCAGTCTCGGCCAATAGACTAAAACATACACTGTTTCGGAAGTGACATGAAAAATATGGGACACATTTTTGCGATACATAAAGTTTCATAATTTACAAAGAAAACATAAAATGTTGTTTTCTTTTTAACGTCACTTTTTATAAGAATCAAAAAGATTTTCATAAATTGAAATTAAGGGGTTAGGGACAGCCACCTCCCAATTGAAAGATAATCAATAAATGATGATTTTATATATATTAAGCTTACTAATATTTTAAATATTAGTATGAGTTTCAATAGATAATATAAGGATCTTAATAAACATCTAAGATTTGAATACTTAAATGCTTTTTAAATGTGTTTTTTGGCTGCGGGACAGCAGTTTGCAGAACGGCCCATCATACCATTGCGTCACATATGCAAATATAGTCTCAGATACTGAAATTTCATTGGCTGCTGTGCATGGCGTCACTTTAACGCAGACACACAGTATGTGTTGGCATGGTCAACTTTTCTCGTGTTACATTTAAATACTTTTGGTCCCATCTGCCTTCCATACTTTAATAATCACACAAAAGACAGCAGGTATATTCACATCAGAATCCTAGCCAGCACTGATGATGTGCCATAAATGGTCAAATTTCAATATGCATGGTCAAATTTCACATGTTCCGTTTAAAGACTTTTGGCCCCTTCTGCCTTCCATATCACACAAAAGACAGCAGGTGTATTCACGTAAGAATCCTAGCCAGAGCCGATGATGCCTCTGTTTAAAGGATGTGGATGACAAAAATGACAAACACTGTTGCGTTTGCGTTAGATAGAAGTGCCATAAATTACAGCAGCTGACATTAATGTGTCACGCGTAGTTTAAGACCAAAGTCTGCACGTCCTCGTGTTGTCATTCCAAGACCTTGAGCTCTGAGAAAAAGTGATGCCCTTCATCATAGGCTAATGCATGTGTGCTTTTGAGAGCCCTGACAAATGCAATCTCTGGTCCGTGAGCATCCCTGGACACTCACTTGGAATGACAGGGCCTCTCCTGGTACCCTAGGGAACCCTGCTCCGTATTAAACAGAAGTCAGGCTCCATTTTGCGGACATGGTTTGTTGGACTGGCTCACAGTCCTAATTACGTTATGTCGGCTGTGATTTTTTTTTCATTTTTCACTTCGTTTAGAGATGTTCTCCGAATGTCAAATTAGCTTATACATTTCTGAGAATTTTGTATAGCCCTTTGAAGGACGGCTATTTTCAGATGGCTTTTTGTTGAGATAACCTTGGCTTTAATGAAACTATTAGATTGAGGTTTCTGTCAATTTATCTACCTGTTGCTTTTATTTTTTACTTCAGTTGCAGTGCATCACGTGTCGTTGCATACTGCTGCATTATTTAGTATTGTAATGCAAAAACATTGTCATTACGGTCTAAATTTTAAATATATATTATTACAATGCAAAAACAATACAAACGTTACTTTCATTACAGAAGTGCACAGCTTAAGTGTGCAAATGCAAATGTAAGCATACTTCATCATTGCAATTTAAAATGACAAGTCTTGGACGCATCCAAGCAAAATATATGCTCCATGAAGTTACATCTATCATAAGGTTAAATTAAGGGGAAGTCGAGGCCTAATGGTTAGAGAGTCGGACTCGTAATCCAAAGGTTGCGGGTTCGAGTCTCGGGCCGGCAGGGATTGTAGGTGGGGGGAGTGAATGTCCAGCGCTCTCTCCACCCTCAATACCACGACTGAGGTGCCCTTGAGCAAGGCACCGAACCCCCAACTGCTCCCCGGGCGCTGCAGCATAAATGGCTGCCCACTGCTCCGGGTGTGTGTTCACGGTGTGTGTGTGTTCACTGCTGTGTGTGTGCACGTTGGATGGGTTAAATGCAGAGCACAAATTCCGAGTATGGGTCACCTACTTGGCAGTATGTCACTTCATTATAACTATTCTTGCAAATTAAAAACTTTTTTTTTCTTTTAAGAAAATGAACTTTTAATGAAATGTAAATACAAAATAAATATATAAAATGGAAAAAACTTAAGAAATTTAAGTAGAAATCTGAACTTCTAAAACATTCTTGTTATTGAGTCCTGTATAAGCTAGATTTTGTTTCTGAGGAGGAGAAAAAACTACTTTTAATTAATAGCAAGCCCTTCCAAAATACCTCGAGAGTCTCCGTCATCCCAAAATAGCTCGCCTGACGCAGCCTTGTTGTCATCGAGTGCGACGATCAGTCCCATGGGATGACGCCGGCTAAGGGAACACACAACTTTCATCACACAAACGTACAACTTTTTACCAGAATCTGAAGAGAAAATAGAAAACGGATCCTTTGAAGTTCAGATGGGATTCTTGTTTGTGAATAATATGTCACAGACACCGTACAGCACAGCCGGATGAATTTTAAATAACTTGTACTTCACCTTGTAATTGTGATGCATTCGAGTATCACCCCTACTTTGAATGCTAGCGCACCCCAAAAGATACTTTAAGAGATACAGTACATTTCCATTTCTGCTGCTGAAGCTGTCATATAGTCAGACGGACATAAAAGCTCTATAAAATAAATAGCTATTGAACACAGAGAAAAATTAGAACAATTTTCCTAACGTTAAATAGAAACTCAGGCCTCATGCAGGTGAACAGGAACGAGCTGAATGAAAGCACAGAACTACCACTGAGAGGAATAATACACAAGCAATAAATGTCTGAAAGGTGTGCAAAAAACACAACACCATAAATATTTGTCCGTTCTCAGTATTATACACTCACTTTGCAATATTAAATATTATAGTGATGTGTTGAACCATGTACTTAACGGCTGCTATATTCATATACTATGGTAATTCAAAGAATACTACAGTAGTTGTCTAAAATACTATAATACAATCTGTAAAAAGTAGCAGATACTGTTTTTGAGGCATTAGATATGTTTAAAGGCTGTATTTTCATGGATAGGCTTTAGTGACAGAGCAGTAGTTTAATATGAGCTTTTTAGTCATTTAAGGCTATATGTTTTTTTTTTGTTTTTCTTTTTCTTCTCCCCCCCCATCTTTACCTGTATGTTGTGGTGACGTCTGGTCTCTGTACAGGCAGAATGCCTCCGCCTCTCAGGTGTAAACCAATTTTATCTTCTGGCAGGTACATTTTAATTTTTGCTTGTTACCACCATTTTTTATAAAAATAATAAAATTACATAAAGTGACAAAGATATTCTGAAAGCGTCTCACACTGTTTGACTGATATCACATATTGATGATTGATTTTACAGTAATAGCATTAAGTAGACATTACAATATTTCAGCAGAAACTGAGCTTAACTGGGGGAAGTCGTGGCCTAATGGTTAGAGAGTCGGACTCGTAATCGAAAGGTTGCGAGTTCGAGCCCCCGGCCGGCAGGAATTGTAGGTGGGGGGAGGGAATGTCCAGCGCTCTCTCCACCCTCAATACCACGACTGAGGTGCCCTTGAGCAAGGCACCGAACCCCCAACTGCTCCCCGGGCGCTGCAGCATGGCTGCCCACTGCTCCGTGTGTGTGTGCGTGTGTGTGTGCGTGTGCGTGTGCGTGTGCGTGTGCGTGTGCGTGTGCGTGTGCGTGTGCGCGTGTGCGTGTGTGTGTGTGCGCGTGCGTGTGTGCGCGTGTGTGTGTGCGCGTGCGTGTGTGCGTGTGCGTGCGTGCGTGCGTGCGTGCATTTGTTCACTACTCACTGCTGTGTGTGTGCACTTGGATGGGTTAAACGCAGAGCACCAATTTCGAGTATGGGTCACCATACTTGACAATACGTCACGACTCTCTCTTAACATAGACTTACTTTCAGTATGTTTTTCACCTCACACTGTCTGCATTACCCATCTCAAGCTCGAGACCCCTCACCCTTCTCTCTGACTGTGTGACTAGGTCAATGCCGAGACGACGAGACAGACATCGAGTCTCCGCTCTATCCATAAGTAATTTCAGATTCAATCAGGTTCTCTGTGTCGCTCTTCTCCATCAAACTCTCTCTCGCTCTGCCAGGGTCACTTAAGCCCTGCTTTGCCAATCACGGCTTCTGTAATCGACCCGTTGTGAGACATGCAACACACGGATGCAAGGGACCGATCCTATCAGTGATCTGATCAGTGCTAGTTAATCTGGCTTTTAGAGCACTAACCAGACTCTAGAGAGGCTTAAACGAAAACCTTTGCCTCTGACTCACAATAGGAACAAGAACTCTGTGGTTTCAAGTAGGTTTTAAAGGAATAATTCACCCAAAAATTAACATTCCTTTTAACATGCCAGAAGATGGTCTTACCGTCTCAAAGTTATACCAGATGGCGTCTGGGATGTAGGCCTCCACAAATTCAACACCCTAAAAAAAAAACCCAAAAATTAATTAGCTGAAAATAATTACAGACATTATTTTGATGGTTTAATAATGAGCATTATTCATTAAACTAATGGGCAGACCATCACCAGTGATGATTTAGAGGTATGGTCTTCCTGTCATGGTTTTTCAAGCTTCAGAAAGAGAAAATATGAGCGAGATATCGGAGAGTAAGAAGTTGACAGAAAGCAAAGCAGCAAACGAACCAAAAGAAAAGATGATTCATCCCTGTGCCTGAGGGAAAACCCACTGTACACTTCAGATGGTGGCACTCAAATATGATATTCATATCAATATGAAAGCACTGTGCACTGAAGACCCGGCCACGAGTGACTTTAAGATAACACTAGTGTGTGTTTAAAAAAAGAAAAAGGATAGTTAATTATGACACTAAAATCTGATTGACTGAGCCAAGTTTGAAGCTGTTATAAATTAAATTAAATATAACATAATGAAAACATAAAACAAATATAATCAGCCAATGGTTAATAAATACATTACTTAGTGAAAGGTACATGGATGTTTCTTATGCCCGTTTTAACCTAATCCAAGGGACAACTGTGAAAACAATTAAAATAAATACAATTATATCAAATTAAATTAAATTAAAGCTGCAGTGCGTAACTTTTTTTTTGCTTAAAAATTATCCGAAATCAGTATTTGAGAAATTACATAACCAGCCAGAGTTCAAAACTATCACCTTACTTTAGCCCGTCTCACAACAGTTAGCTTGTAATAATGTTTTCTAGTTTGAGTGGTACAGGTAGGTTTGTAATCCAGAAAGGATTATGTGTTTATGAAACACATGGGAATGAAATTAAATTATATTCCAATTTTAAATATGCTTCTTATTACAGATAGCCAACGTGGATTACACAAGTTTTTGTATTTTAAATAGAACCAGTTTAAATGAAGATTAATTAGCTTTTTGGATTAAAATAATTTCTTAATATTAAATTTGAATGGTATGACAATAAGATATTAGACTGTACAAAAATTGAAACGCGATTTATGGTAATGCTTTTTTCCTCAGTTGGTCAGAACAAACGTGGCAGACTTGTTACTTACTTGTTCAGATGACAATATACGATGACAATTCTGATTTGAGTCATATATTCCAAGATATAGGCTAGAATCTGTGATTGCGAAGTACAGTAAATATTAATGAAATAAAATTAAACCCCTTCAGAATTAATTCTAATATGCTGATTTGCTGCTCAAGAAACACTTATTATTATCATCAGTTGCTGAAAACATTTGTGCTACCTAATATTTTTTTGCGGAAAACATTACATTACATATTTTTCGCAATCAGGATTGTTTGAGGGATAGAAATTTTAAAAGAACAACATTTATGAACAATAAATATTTTGTAAATGAATGCCTTTACTGTAATTTTTTGATTAATTGAATGCATATTTTTATGCATTTATTATTATTGTTATTTGTATTATTATTATTATTAATAAATAAAAAAATTGCATGGTAGTGTATATAAAAATACACATATAGGTCTTATTTTTTTTTCGAATTTACCTGATCTTCTTAAACATACAGTATAAAGCTTGTTCTGTCATTCTCAAAGCCACAGACTTGACAGTCTTTCTTTGAGCCAGGCCATATAGACAAGAAGAAACATTTTTTATTTTTTTTGCAGTTGAAAGCAGTCCTGACCTTCACACAGCAGTGACTTCTCTCTCTTTGAAGCTCACTAACATACTTGACTCTTTAATTGAGAGCACGAATATGAGTGAGAACATTTGAGCACTTAAAAAAGATGGCTTAGACGACAAAAAAAATCTGAAGGTGGGAATAGATTTCCCTAGTCAAAACCCATGTTGAGAAGATCAAAGTTCAACTGATCTGCAAGTTAGATGTCGAGTGTCATTAAATTAATGCTTGCCTGATGAAAAACAACAGCAGTTTTTCTTCCCTGCAACTTGTTATAGCACCTTACAACTTTTTTTGTACCACATGGTCCAGTAATTATCAAAATATTTTATGCAGCTGATGCATATGGATTTTGCCGCTGATTAAAGTGTTCACATCACATACGCTCTCTGAAGATTTGAATAACCCTAACGCAGGCATCTTTTGACGTATGTGCATCAAACTTTCTCAAAACGAGTCTTTTGCCGTGATCTCATGTGAAGCTCTTTGAACATGAAGAGTCTGTTTCAGTCATATTTTGATAAAATGCACGAAGCCACATTAGACTCTTCAAACAATTCATCACCCATTTTTACATGGCCGCGATCTATATTCAGTTCTAATTTCTTCATAATGAGGTCGACGATCTCATTAGAAAGAGAGAAAAGGAGGCGATGGATATGAATTAGAGAGAAAAAGTCCCATCTTCCTCACATTTATCCCAGAGGAGGTCATCTACATGGGTTTACAGGAAGTCATACAACAGTGTGTGTGTGTGTGTGTGTGTGTGTTTGTGTTCACTCACAGGATCCAGCACAGGTGTAATGAGAAGATGTGCTCCCCACATGAACTGTTTGTGCACTGCCCAGGTTTCACTGTCAGAATAGAACCTGCAGAATGCATGGGGAACAATTTTTATAAAATTCCTGACTTCTGAATTCTAAACATGCCATAACAATAAAAAAATCAATAAATCAAATGAACAAACAAACAAAACAAAACAAAGCAAACAAAACAAAAAACAAGACATGCCAAGACAAAAAAAACATCAAATAAACAAACAAACAAAAAACACAAAACATGACAAAACAAGACAAAAAAACAATAAATCAAATAAACAAAACAAAGCAAACAATCAACAAAAAATACCAAGACAATACCAAAAAACAAAAAAAACAATCAATCAAATAAACAAAACAAAACAAAACACAAAACATGACAAAACAAGACGAAAAAAAAAAAAGGACATAGAAACTAGAGCAATTTTGTTTGGTATTTAAATACCATTTGAAAAATTCAGACATCATTAGGCTACTCCAGCCTTCGGTGTCACATGATCCTTCAAACATCATTTAAATATGCTGATTTCCTGCTTAAAAAGCATGAATTATAATTATCATAATTAATAATTATATTTAAAAAATAATAATTATGTTAAAATCAGTTGTGCTGCTTCAGATTTTTATGGAAACTGTAAAATATTTTTTGGGATACTTTGCACAAACTTACTCGCGTCCCGCATCACGGGACGCACTACGGTCTCTCCGTTAGCATGGGCCTTGTAGAACAGAGTGTAGAGGTATGGCAAGAGTGTGTATCTGATGTTCAAGTAATGCCTGGAGGTGTTCACCATGAGAGAGTCAAAGCCGTATGCTGCCGGGTCCTGGTCCTGTTAGAAAGAGAAATAAAACCAGTCAGGGAGAGAAAGCTGAAGAGCAAAGAGAGAAATGGATTTTACTGTGCGGATACTGATAATATGTTCATCATGGCGGAGAGCCATCGGTCGCAGAGACAGCCGTGGAATGATTACTTTCCGATTAAAAGGTCAAATCTTATTCATCTAATTTCACCAAGAATATAATTTTCCATTCATCCTCATTTGCCCTCTCAAACTCTCGCTCTGGAGGTCTGATTGCTTCTCTCACGCCAATCTCACAATAATGATTAGAGAAATAAATCTTCTACAAATAGCATTTAAAGAGAGAGGACACGCTTGTAATTCAGAGCATTGCCGTTGGGCCAGAAACACGTCGCCCAGATGTTTGAAGAGGAAGATGCTTTGTACACTTTAAGACTGCTTGTGAGTATTTGAGGGCGATACGTACTGCATAACCTTGTGTGTTGTGGTTACGGCTAAAGGGGTAGAAGAACACATCCACTTGCATGCAACGTGTGCACAGCTCCTCCGTCGAGTTGTCAAAGAACCCACAGATGTCAGCACCGATCTGCAGAATAATATTGTGATATTCAGGGAAAAATCACTCATTATCTCAACCATTCCCCCTCCCCCCAAAAAGCAAGGCACTTAAATAAAGATCAAATGGACACGCCAGTATTTTATATATGAAAAAGACAACAGTCTGAGAAACATCTTCCTAGAGTATCAGAAGAGATTAGAAATGTCTCAGATTGTGCTCATATTTACCAAAATACTGCATTCTGCAATTAAAAGCATAAAATATGTCATTCTCTTCCAAGACTGAATTTCTAATTTCTTTGTTTTTATTTTTCATCAGAAATTTTAAGTGAAAAATCTAATTCTTTAAAGTTAAGAGGCCATAAGTGAGAATCTCCTAAACTTAGGGGAAACAATAAATAAATCACCAATAGAGATCATCTTAATATCTACATTTTTTGTACTAGGCAGCAATTATATTACATGGAGAGAAAATTGAGAGTTTTTCTGAAGTATCCTAGTTCTCAGATGTTTCTCCTCAGAAAAAGACTGATATAAATCATTCATTGGATCTGACTGTTGAGTCGGCCAGTCAATGTTAACTCAATTCAACCTGAACACGGAGTCCGAATGCCCATTCAATTTCTCATTGCATTTCATGGAAACTCAATCAAAACCAAAAGCTTTCTCCAAACGCTTTCAATGTCTATTAGTGGGGCTGTTGTATTATGAAGACCGACTGCTGTCGGCCATCAATTACCCATGTTGGAAAAGCCGTTTATTTTGGAGTCAAACCACTTATGTAAGGGATTCCGAAGAGGTTAAACTCCAGCATGCCGGGTATCGCCCACTTAATGTCATTCCAGCTGGCGCCATTGTCTCCAAACCAGTGTCCAGAGTACTTGCCCACTCCGGGGAAGGAAGAGCGAGTAAAGACCATGGAACGGCTCGTCCCAAACATTGCTTTTGAGGCTCTGGAATCAGAAACACAACATTAGATGCATCAGGAGTGTTGGCACCACAATACAACAAAGACACAATGCCGCTGGGTGGCCTAGGAATGCATAGAGATGACAAACACACAGGCAGGAGTTAAATGTGGGAGTTAAGCTGAATGAGAGAGGGGGCGTAGAGGAACGAGAGTAGAACAAATCGATGTAGAAATTACAAGATGAGTAAAACAGATTTCCTGCTGAAAATGAAAGGAGGGAAAAAAGGAACAAGCATGATACAAATTAACTCTCTTCACCCCCCTTTGAGGAAAACATCCTGCCATATGACAAAACTGGCTGTACGTTAGAGAAACACTGAGTTACGGGTGACGCTGCTTGAGTCACCAATTCTGTGACTGACTCACACCTGTCGTGTGCTGTCCCACATTCATCAAATACATCAATTCTAAACTTTTTTTTAGATGTTAACAGATTTCTTAATCATCTACTGCATGCACCAGGGAAGAAAAAAAATCCTTATTATTATATATTTTTTTTGCATTCAACTGACCTAATTGTGTTTTTTGTTTGTCTTTTTGTTTTTTTTAGAAATTCTTTGAAAATTAAAACAATAAAAAGAAAATTGCTGACTACTACTACTACTAATAATAATAATAATCTTGTTATTATAATTATTATTATTATTATTGAAAATCTATCTATCTATCTATCTATCTATCTATCTATCTATCTATCTATCTATCTATCTATCTATCTATCTATCTATCTATCTATCTATCTATCTATCTATCTATCTATCTATCTATCTATCTATCTATCTATCATTATTAGATCCTTTTATTGGTTTATTAAAAACAATCCATGCATTATTAACCATGTTTTTTCAACTTAAATAAAGCAGGTGCTTGCAAAATGAAGAAAAGTAGTTTGTTATCCAGAGGCAATGCATGGTGCAATAGAGGGTTAAAGAGAATTTAATAAAAAATAATTTAATATATGTAGAGATACGCTAATATTGACAACATCCTACAGCCACCAGACCACTATAAAAAGACTCAAAAACATAATTCCAAAATTGTCATGGTTATGATGTCACAGCTATGAGCACATTAACATTTGTGACCATGGACCACAAAACCAGTCATAAGGGACAAATTTTGTTTTTATTGAGATTTATATAAGCTGAGTAAATAAGTTTTCCACTGATTTATGGTTTGTTAGGACAATATTTGGCCGAGATACAACTATTTGAAAATCTGGAATCTGAGGGTGCAAAAAAATCTAAATATTGAGAAAATTGCCAAGTTGTCCAAAGTAAGTCCTTAGCAATGCATATTACTAATCAAAAATTAAGTTTTTACATATTTACGGTAGGAAATTTACAAAATATCTTCATGGAACATGATCTTTACTTAATATCCTAATTATCTTTGGCATAAAATAAAAAATTATAATTTTGACCCATACAATGTATTGTTGCTATTGCTACAAATATACCCATTATATGACTGGTTTTGTGGTCCAGGGTCACATATAACTATCCATCTGCAGCAATCATTCTGACAAGACTTGAAAGCAGCATCAGTCAATCATAACAGAGACCATTTGCATACAATATGTGGATAACCCAACACTTACTTGTCAGTGGCCAGGACCATAGAGTACCCATACAGACTGTGGACATCATAGTGGTTCCCCCATTTGTGTTTAGCATCCATGCATAAGGTTTTACTGTACATCAGGTCATCGAGGATTCCTGTAGGGTTGAATAGAAATTATGAAGATGGATGTCTTCAGATGCTGAGAAAACACTTGCATCTGCTATGAATAAATCTAGCTGTAGATGCATTTGAGACTCACTTGGAGTGAATGGAGGATAGTTGAGTTTGTTATCAGTACAGCCGTTGATGCCTCCCTTCACGAAATTGGCCACCTCGTTCATGTCCTTAGAAATAAAACAGCAATTAGTTAAGCGCTCCCTAATGCAGGCCGCTAATTGTCTCGAGATTAAAGCGAAACCCTTAAGGGAGGCTTTAAAGTCAACATGAAATGGCATTCACAACCATTTTACTTTCATAAAGTAATGCGCTTCTGAATCAGAATATTGTGTGAGACAAATCGTAGGGCTTGACTTGATTTTATCAATCAGGAATTGAGTGGGTGGTGTAAAATGAGTTTCTTCTTTGACAGTTGCACTTGATTGTGATATCTGAAACATACGTATTCTGTAAAGCTGCTTTGAAACAATGTGTACTCTGAAAGCACTATACAAATGAACTTGAATATAATCAAACTGAATTACAGATTGATGAATTACTACTGTAAGCAAGGTTGATTTTGATTTCATATTGAGTTAAAACCTTTTGCGGTTTATATTGTATTCTAGATCAGATGTTTATAGTGCTTTGCTGTGTTTGAATATCACGATTAATACATATTGATGTAGTGACATAAACAGTATTGATTTGGAGACTAGGAAGCTGGAGATCGGAATCAGAACATCTTTCACAACCTTTCGTGACCTTTCCACCAAGACATAAAATGATCAGGTTCAATATTTGCTCATGGGTAATGATCTCTGCGGGTTACTTACAATCCAGAGAGCATCATGCTTGACTTCCTTGTGGAAATGGGAAATTTTATCAACCCAGCAATCAATGCAAGCCTGGTTAGTGTAGTCAGGAAACACGGTTCCCCCGGCCAGACCTGCAACATGAGACTATAATTGTCATGAAAATAATGTTAAAATAAACACACACACACACACACACACACACACAAACACACAAGCACAAAAATAAAGAAATAAATATTTTTAAAATGTATTTATTAAAAATACTTACTTTTTCTTTTGGTTATTTGGGTAAAATGCCCATGTTTCTAGAGATTCACTCACTAACATCACAATTGGTCATAGATGACATTTAGCGCCTTTTATTTATGTCTGTTTTTAAGCCACTGGCATTTCTATTCTCTCCTGAGTTCTTTTCTGATCTCACATGGCTCTGAGCTGCATGAAAGCGTGATATTAAACTCTAATGCAAAATCAATGCAAACACTAACCTGAAATAAAACCATAAAAAAGCAATTAACATCTGCCTTTGCCTAATCGGCTATATAATCACAAGTGATATTATTGCCATGTGATATGTGCCTTATTGCCCTGAGGGGTGACTGATATATGACCTAACTCAAGGTTACAGATGGTAAACTAATGGTCTCTCTCATGGCAAATCACATGGCAACTCCAGATGTTCTTCATTCAATCATTCACGTATGTCTCTTATCTTATTCTGCTTTATACAGTACAATTTCTACACTACATCAGTACAATATAACTATCTCTATAAAATCTATAAAAGAGCATTGGACAATTAATAATGTTTATTGGTTAAAAAAATAGTTAAAAAGTGGATGGGAATTGGCTGCCCACTGCTCCGGGTGTGTGTTCACGGTGTGTGTGTGTTGTTCACTACTCACTGCTCTGTGTGTGCGCACTTGGATGGGTTAAATGCAGAGCACAAATTCCAAGTATGGGTCACCATACTTTCCTTTCCTTTCCTTTCCTTTCCTTTCCTTTCCTTTCCTTTCCTTTCCTTTCCTTTCCTTTCCTTTCCTTTCCTTTCCTAGCCAAGCCAAGCCAAGCCATGCCATGCCATGCAATGCAATGCAATGTAATGATTCTGGCTCCCATTCTGATTCAACTCCAGTCTTTCAGTTCTTTTGAGCAAATAGCACCAATCCTCCATTTCTAAATAACTACTTATGTCTCTTCTGCTCACAAAGGCTGCATTTATTTGATCAAAATACAGTAAAAACTGTAATATTGTGAAATAGTATTACAATTTAAAATAACTTTTCTAATTTTAAAATGTTATTTATTCCTGTGATGCAAAGCATCGCTATTCTTTTCTTCCGTGTTACATGATTTTACTTTAAGTTTTCAGATTTGTTTTTAATTCATCAAAAATAAATTAGTCATTTGTTCCAGATCAAACCCTCTTCGTGCTGTGTATTTAAATAATAAAAAAAAAAAAAAAAAATGAAATTCAGCAAGGGGTGGAAATGTATGACTCAAAATTCGTCCAAAACCCAGAACTAACATGGCAACCTATAAAACTCTATATCTCAGCATACATGAAACTGCAATATCAATGGCTCACCAGTATGACGATGTATTTCTGCCCTTTATCATGCATGCAGTCAGCAAACTGAGGCAACTCTGCAAATTTCTCCATATCATAGGTGAAGATTTTTTTGTTCTCCATGTAGTCAATATCAGTGTACTGGACATCCTGTAACACAAAATAATGCTGATTCAGCTTTGAGTCCCAATGAAATCACGAAATCAAAGCTTCCTCTCATGGAATATCCTGCCTCACTTTGAAGTCTAATTATGGAAGTTACACTCTTAAAAATAATAAAGGTTGGCATTGATGGTTCCGTGAAGAACCTTTCACATTCCATTGCACAAAAGTGCAAAAGTTTCTTAAAATGTTCTTTAGGCTAAAAAATAATGATTCTTTTAAGAACTAATTAATGAAAGGTTCTTTGTTTGAGGAATACAAAATGGCTCTTCTATGGCAATGCTATGAAAACCAACTTTTGGAATCTTTTTTTTTAAGAACACAAACAGGTTGTTAATGTTCATGGTTCACTGTAACATTGCAGCCTCGTCCTTTAGAATCAAGACCTTCAGCCTTTACGATGGAAAATGCCTCCTTTGCATGCTAACATTGTAGATTCACTGTTGTCTGTTTTGATTTTTCTGGAAGGCTTGACTTCCATCAACCATCAGCAGATGGTGAGATTCTCCTGCCAGTAATTTTCTAATGCTAATCAGGCGGAGATGCAATATCCTGACATGCTAATGCCCTCTTTGTTCGAATTACATCAAACATTGAGCTTCAGTCTATCTTTCGGCAATTAGAGTCTCACCATAAGGTGCTTAACGCTTCTAACTGCATGTATAGGTGAAATGCACATATTTGGAGTCATTATTCATGAATCGGTAGGCTTAGTTTCCGTGCTCTCGATTGTGGCTTTGAAGTACTGGGTGGAATCAAGTTTTGTAGAACAAAGCGAGGACCTTCTTTCTGTTCCTGCCACTTACATACGGAAGGCTGGCCTGTCGATTTCTGTCCATGACTTTCTTCACCTCCTCCAGGCTGTCGTAGACCCAGCGAGACAGCTGGAAGCCCAGAGACCAGTACGGAGGGATGAAAGGCCTGCCAATCAGCTGGAGACACATAAAGCAGTGTTAAACACACTGAATATCACAGGACTCCCTCAGGCTAATCTGGAAGCCTCATCTGGGCCTATATGATTTTACTTCAACCTTCAGCAAGAGCTAATGTCAATTAGCATTGATGAAGTTTTGGTAAGAAGTTCATGGCATGATCCTGATCTCCCTGTCAGGGTTTATTTGGTAAAAACGACCAGCTGACTGCGTATTATGGCTACTTACCATTAAATAAATAAATGCATAAATTAAATAGTTTTATTTTAGTATCATTGATGCATTATTTCTGCTTATATCTGCTTTTTATTATTATGTTTTCTGTTTTTTATTTTAATTTAAATGAAAGAAAAAGCATTTCCAAAATGTTTACAACTTCACCAAGTGTCGCTGGTGTTTATATTTCTATCCGCCTGCAACACTCACCTTCGTGAACTCGTCCCCCACTGCTTCCGGTGTTTCTCTAACCAGGATGTAGAAGTCCAGAACCCCACCGATAGTCCAGAAGGTTATGTCCGGAGCAGGCTGGACTGTCCCCTTTGCACACAGCCATGAACAGACAGACGTAAACAACTCAAATTGCTCTAATTTGCTAACCTTTAACAAAAGCAGCCATTCCAAACCCACAAACACATCAAAACGCACTATGTACTCTGTGCAGACATCACAAATCATGTTATAAAAGATTGTTATGACTTCAGCCCATGGCAAAGCCATTGTTTGTGACCAGCAATACAAAAAAAAAGCTATCACAATAAAACTACTCAAGAGAGGGTCTGTTTACCCATTGCGTTGCTGTTCATGAGGAAAACACCAAAGGACTGGCCGCTCACATCTTCCAGACATGTGAAATAGGGATAATGGCCATATAGGTTGGGTGTGCCCTGCCGTAAGGAAAAAAAAAAAACATTAAAGTTTGTAATATCAAATTTCAACTTTTCAATCAGTTTATCTGGACATATGTTTCATGAGCTTGATATACAAATGCCAAGATAATACTACACAGAAAGTGACCTCACAAACATTACACTGTAGTGCTACAAAGTGCTACATGTGAAGTGTTTATAAAAGTTAATATGGCAAAGTCAGCCTGATGACATTGGGTTATTAAAAAAACTACAGTAATTTGAACAAGTCAGATCAGTTAGAAAGAGTTATTAAAGGAAAATGTCACTAAAAATTGTATTTCTCTCACCAATTATTTATTCTAATTTCTTCTCTGGAACACACAAACATGCTTTTGACTTGAATAAAAGAAAATGAAAAAATTCAAGTTGACATAATTCAATAATTTTAAGTAGTTATTCACTGTCAATCTTGATATCAACCCTAGATTTCCTCAGAAAAGTAGTAATGTTGTTCTAAATTATTTGTTCATGAATCAGACTGATCCAGTGCTTGACTCGATCCACTCACTAACTCAATGATCCATCAGCATCAGTTCTTAGAGAATAATGATTTTAATGTCAGTCAAATGTCTTTTCAAGATTTGGAATATGGTGCATCAGTTTTATGAACTACATTCATGAAGCTTTTGTATCCTTTTTGAAGCTTGACATCCTCAGTTCTTCAGAGTGGTCAGGATATTCCTCAAACACTTGCCTAAAAACTTGTATTTTTACTGAAGAGTCATACTGGTTTGGAACAGTGAAAATCGTACTCCGTTACTATCATAACCTCGGTTCCCTGAGATATGGGAACGAGTACTGTGTCTGTAAGACGCTTGTATGGGAAAAACTCCTTTTTTTGCAGTGAAACTGCATGTCAATTGGTTCGTGCAGTGCTATAAAATCGAACCAATGGGTCAGCGGCAGCGCTGAGCGAGCCTATGGCTATGCAGCCCGCCATAGCCAGCCAAAATGGGCGGGGCCTCTGGCTATATAAGCGGTCACTTCACCGCTGCAGCTCAGATTTCTTCGAATGGAGCGACTGAGGCGTGCAGCTCATAGCACGGCCAGAAACGCAGTACTCGTTCACATATCTCAGGGAACCGAGGTTACAATAGTAACCGAGTATGTTCCCTGTCGATATTCCACTCGTACTGCGTCTGTAAGACGCTTGTATGGGAACCAGTACAATCACGCCATGCTATGACGGGGTACGACTATAACAGTCCATCTTGGCCTGGAAGACCTGGAGCACAGCCATAGAGTGTAGCACTGAAGCCACTTGTCCAGCCACCGAGTAGGCACGTTCAGCGAGTGCAGACGTGGCTCTGCACGGCTTGAACGGATGGTTCGCCCTCGCCTTCCATCCAATAGCTGTGGGCGGGCAGAGATACGCGGCCACGGACTCATCCCTTGGGGGCAGGTGCTCGTACCCCTTCTCTTCAGTGCTGTCAACAGAGGTGAGGGCAGAGGAAGCAGAAGTTTGGATGCGAGACGAGTAGGGGGCGCACCACGATTTAGTGAGCTCGTTGTGGACTTCGGCAAAGAAGGGGGATGAGCGTTGGCGGGGGGCTTGCTGGCGCCCCTGGAGAAACCACTCGTCCAGCCTGCTGCGAGACGGCTTCTCAGGCAGAGACCACTCGAGCCCGAGCTCACTGACAGCCTTCATCATCACACGAGCTCCTTGTCCGTTCTGGGTCTGGCGCTCTGTGAAGAGGACGGCGGTAAGAGGGCGGGGTCAGTCACCGAGCCCGATAACACTTCCACGTCCGAAGCCACCAGAGAAAGGCTGTCGTCACTCCCACCGAACGAGATCATATTGCTCGCAGCCGCAGAGGGATGCTGATCAGGTTGAGTGAAGAGGACCGGCGAATCCTCTCTCTGTGGTGACGGAGAGGCACATGGGCACTGAGCCGACGTGAGCTCGCTCGTCTCTGGCCTCTCGAATCCTCTACCCCGCTGTTTCTTTCACGCAGGTCCCTGGGAGGAAGAGGACGGGAGGGTGCGAGGGGCGGAGTCACTTTCTGAAAAGAAAGCTATCCGCGAGCACAGAGAGGCGAGACTGAAACTCTGGCAATGAGAGCAGTCAGTCCCGTTGAGTGCAGCGTCAGCGTGGGATTTCCCCAACCATGACACACATTCAGTGTGACCGTCATCAGCATGCAGGAAAGTCCTGCATGTCTTACAATGACGGCGCGTTTAGTATTTGCTCTTTTGTGAGGCTCTTTCAGATAGTCGCCGGATGGCGGCAAGGGATAGACCGGGAACTGCGAGCTGCACGCTGCAAAGAGGTCCAATCTGGCTGCTGAGACGTTTCAACGGCGTCAGCGAGGAAGAATCTTCGACGCTGAAGAGAAGAAATCTGAGATGCGGTGAAGCGGCTGCTTATGAGGCCTCGCCCATTTTGGCGGGCTATGGCGAGCTGCATAACCATAGGCTCGCTCAGCGCCGCCGCCGAGCCATTGGTTCGATTTTATACCACTGCACAAACCAATGGACGTGTAGTTTCACTGCGTGATTGAAAAGGCTTCAGTTGAAGAGGAAAAAAAGGAGTTTTAGCAGTACAAGTGGAATATCGAAAGGGAACTAAATATCATGACTCACTCCATTGGGAAAAGTATCTCTTGTGAAGATAGGCCAGGTCCTCCAGTTGGTGTCATGGCGGAAGGTCTGATGGACATGCTCTCCAAGGCCATAAATATTGTGAGAGGGTAGTTTAGCTGAGAGCTGAAGGTACTGATCAGCAAAAATCAGCGGCCCAACAGTCGTATCAAACCTGACAGAGCAAGAAGGGAAGAGACAGTGTAAAGAATAAGTTTTCGCACAGTTCAGTTTGTGGGTGAATGTAATGAAACCTGTCAAGAACATGTTCACTGACCGTAAGATTCAACCTTCTACAGTGTCTTCAAATACAGAGGGGTAAAACCACATGAAAACACCAGCATAAATGACAAATACTCTCATAAAAATGCTCCATTTGTGTACTGTATTTGGCAAATCGCTGTATTCTTTGAAAATAAGATCTACTTGTCATTGGGAAATCCTGCTGTTGTTGTTTTAATAAGGACAACATTTCCTGTGGAATCAACGTCTAATTCGGATCATTATTTTCATCTTTGATATATGTATAAACTCTCTTTCACACATCTTGCATCTGCAGTATTTGATTATCTGCCATCCCACAGGTAGTGTTTCTTCAGCATATTTACAACATTCAGTATTTACTTTAATAACGGCCATAAGGTCAAAGCTTAACAGTTTGTTCATAACTAATAAACTTTTATTTTTGCAAATTACAATAAAATGTTATAAATATTTACATAGATGTCTTTGTTTAAAAACAATGGGTAAAATTATTAATTATTAGGTAATAAATACTGTAAAAATTAAATCAAACGATGTGTCGAATGTTTGAATGTTAAAGTTTGAATGTTGAAGTTAAATGGTTCTAAAAAGTAAAAAAAAAAAAGTTACAATTCTAAATTATTGACTTAATTAAAATGTTGCAAACATTATGTTGGGTTTATTTATTTATTTGTTCATTTATTTATTTATTAGGTCGTAGTAACTTTGTGAAATTGTCTAATTCAATTATTGTCTAAGTCAAGTGTTATTTTACATGTTTTAAGAAAACTGAATGACCTGTTAGTATTTAATGCTATTATCTTTGACATTTAAATGAGACCATTATGTTGAAACGTATGGTTAACACTACACTGACTCTATTAGCAAAGACTGCACTAATGCCCATGATAAGCCATATCTTACTTATTCTTATTCTTTAAATTTACATGCTAAATAAGTTACATTTAGGATGTGCTGGGCTAGCTATCTATTGATATTAAACAGTTAAGATTAATTAGTTACAGGGCCACAACTCAATCAGTTGGAACAAACTATTTTTTGAGAAATCAACTTAAAAATATGTGTTTATGCTACAAATGAAGTCCCTCTAACTCCATGTAGCTTGTTGGTTAAATGTAATTTCATTTTAAAAAGATGCAAACTGTGACTGGGAAAAAAAAACAATATTTTGTGGAGTGTATATGCATCCAACATTCAGTGTCACTCTGATATCTTTAATATTTCTTTAAAAAAAGGTCACTGAAATAAATAGCTTTGGTCACAAACGTAACATGCATAAAGCAGGCCTCAGTCACTGTGACTTAAAAATGATCAAATTCATCTCGAATTCAGAATCAGGACTTATTCATAACCTGCCTGTCATTTTTCAACAGTACACAAAAGCACAGAGATCACGGCAGACAATAACAAAAGGAAACAAAGCAATTTCCATCAACAGCGTGTAGACCGCAAGACGAAAACCATCTGCTTTATAAAAAGCTTGTTTGCATTGCTTCAGGCTTCTTTCAGACCTCGCCAGATCCCCTCATTCTATGCATGCCTCTAAGTTCTGTCTTTTTGGTGTTGTGATTGCTCTTCATTTAGTCAAAGAAACACTCGTGCTTCATTGTTAGCAATGCACCGAGCTCACAAAGAGTCAACATATGATCTGTGCGTGAAAAGGAAGAGAAAAGACGAGAAGCTCCCCACTCACAGGAGTTTTTCAGGAGACGTTGTTCTCCAAACTTTCAGCCCAAAGGGTTTCTGGATCATCTCCAGTCAATATTTTAGGGGTCCGCTGGGAGTGTCGGAAAGCGACTGCACATGCTCGTGAGGAACCTCGAACCTGGCTTGATTTGCATCAGTGATCTGGTAGACAAAGAGAACATTGCACAGCATTATAGACGTGTTTACACGATGCTTCAGCTATTTGTGTCAGTTTGTAAACAGACCTTAAATCGAAGATGGTTTTCTGTCTGCATTTCAGCGGAGAAGGTCAACTCTTTAAAATCAGCTCCAAATAGAGATGGAGCATCCATTCTAGTCGGCTTGGCCTCAATATCTTCAGCAAACATTTTCCATGAGGTCTTTGTGAAATGTTCGCTCTACTTGCTACATGGTCAATTACTAACTTTTCAAAGTACAATGGAAAGCAGATTTGAACATTTTCTTAAAGAAATGGCTCGAGTGCCTCATTTAATCTTCTCCTCGACAATGATTTGAAATATAATTCATGTTCGTAGCACAAACATTTGCAAGTTGCATAAAAAGGTTAATGGAATCCCCAACCCTTATTAAAAGAAGCTAACAAGAAGCCTTGAAATATTTCTTTGAAAATAGTTTATCATTTTTTTCTTCACTACAAAACCAAGGTCAGTAGAGTTTGTTTCACACAATTTCATTATACAAGAGCATCACGAAAAGAGACCGTTCCCCAGATATAAGATTGCTCAAGGGTACAATGCGATCTATTGTGGCGATACTCTACTCCCAACTTTAAAATAATCACTGAATAACTGGCTCATGACAAAGAGGTAATACAAAGACTTATCTAAAAGCCAATGATACGAATCATATTATATTACAGCATCATCTCGGTTCAGGCTGAACTCACGTGTGCTTTCTGGCTTGCTTTCTCTGACTACGCTGTAGCCGTGGTTTTTGGAGAAGAAGCACCAGGGGACGTTAGTCTCGTTCAAGGGGCTCCAACAGCAACCCCTTTCCAAATATTTTTGCTGTAGGACACATATGAATATTTAGCAAAGCATGCTGGGACTTTGTATGGAATGTGGGCCATGTCCACTGCAGTTCACCTGGGAAGCGCTGCCATCTGGGAAACAGTCCACTCGCTCTCCCTCTGGAATGTTGGGACATTCCGGGACGATGCCTGGATCTGATCCGGAATCTGAAGTTGGGGACAAATTGACAAATATAGTAAATGACCATGTTGATATACTTTAGCATATTTTTAATATAAGCAATTCCAAACCAATACAATACAGTTTGTGGTCAATGAGATTTTTAAATGTTTAACTCGTACGCTCACCAAAGCTGCATTTACTTGATAAAAAAAAAAAAAACTGTGATATTGTGAAACTGTATTAGCATTTAAAACTGTGTGATATATAATTAATAAGGTAATAAATTATGTATCTAATACATTGGTTAAACATGAAAAAGGTCATTCATAATATACCGGATATCCTATATTGGACACATTATTAAATTTTCTTTTGTCACAATATCACAATTAACTGAAGATAAGGTGAATATATGCATGTATGCATTTATGGATGTAAATAACTTTGTTGAACTGGTATTCTATTTTAGACCTCTGTTAAACATTAGTCAGGTCGTTCCTACTATACTGGATAAATTATTAAACTCACAATGTTGTAAACATGGATATCATACTGGTTGTTTTTCTTTTGTCATTAAATCATAATTAATATCAAACAGGGTGAATTTTAAACTATTTACATTCTTTTAAATTGTATTATTTTTTTGTCTTCTAAAGAACTTCTACACTATCAAGATTGATTTTCTTATTCAGTATTTTTGTCTTGTTTTCCAGTACAAATATCTGAATATTCGTATATCAAGATATGTTTACTGGAGAAGAAAGTCTTGTTTTATGAAAAATGTATCAAAATTGAGTTTGAAACAAGAAGACATATCTGCTAATGGGGTCAGAAAAAACTAGATAATTTTTTCTTAGCCAAAAGATTTTTACATTTTTTATGTAAAATGTAAAAATCTTTAGTGTTGCTTTGGATCTGTTTAATGCATCCTTGCTAAATACAAGTATTATAATCAGTATTATTATTTAAACATAAATTAATAAATCAAATTTGGACTTTCTTTACTAAAAACGTAAAAATGTACTTCTGACCACACATCAGCTGAATTATATATAAATATGGGTTTTTAAGCAAAAACTCACAAACGTTCAACACATTTTTCAGAAAACAAGACTTAATATATGAAGTGTTTTTACTGGAAAATGACAAATAAAATCTATATTTTGAAAACAAACAAACAAAAGAACATACACAACTTATATTCTATTCTTCTATTTTAGATTTTTTTTTTCTTTTTTTTTTTACTTTAAAAGAAATACATAGAAATACTTTTGTAAATTAGCCTATTGATCTTGCCAGGGGTTTCTAATATCCAGATGTGTTTTTATCCCTGCAGAGTTTAAACATGCGTGTTTGTGTCTCTGTATGAGCCTCTGTAGTTATATACCTACCTTCTTTCATCGTCCCTGGTTCCCCAGTGGCCAGTAGAACGACCATTGCGACGGCGACCACCAGCACCAATGAAAACAACACCTCCAGCCCTGAGAAACGCTGCTTTCCCATCTGATCAACACACACACACAAACATAAGCATCCTATAATTCATCTCTCTTTGACATGCACAGTACATGTCCTTGAGTCTGTGTATGATATGCACATGCTAATGTTCAAAGGATTTTTCACTTTTGCCATATTTTGTTTCATTGTCACTGAGTTTAACCCTTTATATGTACTGTATTCCTGTTTATGAAAGGGTTAAAGGCTTCGAACATCCAACAATATCAACAACTATAAAAGGACAAAACACCTGGAACATGTTCATTACTTCTCTCAATACTGTATTATTATTATTATTATTTATTTATTTGTGTTTTGCATGTTTTGTATGTTTCTTCTCCATTTTCATTCAAAAAGAAAAACTTCATCCTGCATTCATCTATTCTCAGTTTGTTTTCAGCCAGACAATATCATCATCTACACTTTCTATTGTCGTCCATCTTTTATTTGAATCCAACTCAGTCTTTTTCAACAAAACACCGGATTTTAGAGTATTTAAAAAATGATTGTTCGCTTGAACAGACTCGCATGACAAGACAGAAAAGCCACATAATTGTTCTTATGGATCAAACAGTCTCCATTTCATTTCAGTCCTTCAAAGTTAAATTCATTGTTTTTCATTTTCACAGCAGCTTGTGGGGTGAAACAATCCTATCAAGATAAAATGTTTTCAAAGCATTCTCATCTTGCTAAACAACTGAACATTTGTATGTGCAGCAAATGGCCTATTAAGAGTCATAAACATGTCAAGATAGCAAAAATCATCTTTTTACAGCAACAAACATGACTGCTTTTAAGCTATAAGACTTATACAGGGACATTTTATGAATGAAATAAATCATATTAATTATATTAATTAATTATATACAAAAAAATAAAACATCTTAATAAATAAATTATATTATATGTACAAACTTGTACAACAATTTGTAGCATAAAAACAAATATAATATTTATTTATTAATTTAAAATAGTTATTTCCTGTTTTTTCAGTCCTGTGTGCGAGTTGAAGTCAGAGCACACTGAAGAGGAGCAGAGCTGGACCGTCTGTTTTATGTAGCAGTGAAATTAAAGTAGGTGTTTTTGTTTTTTACATCTTTACAACCAGAATGTACATTAGATGATGATTTACCAAAGGTCATGGTTATGAAGCAACGCTCCTTGAGACAATTCAGGAATCATTCACAGTTGTAGATCGTCATGTCATGCTGTTTGTTTATGCTAGGCATGATGAAGCATTTCTTCTGTCTTCATGTCTTAAGAGTGATCTTATCCACCTGAAATGATATCAATGGACACTTTATCATTCATTGTTTATCGGGACATTTTACAGTCGTCTACGATTTAGCTGTCAAGTAACCGAGCTGTCGTGGGACATCTTTAGCTCCACATCTGTGTTGAATAAAAATCCTATTTCAAAACGTTTCAAAGAAGCAATTAGACAAGACTGGTTTCATGAGACGTTCAGATTTAAGCTGGAAATGTGTGATTTCCTTTCAGTGATGTGTTGAATGAGAGTTTAGAGACAGAAAATTATTCTCAGACTAATAATAAGTACATTTTACTGAAGCAATTACACGTGCAATTTATCAGTCTCTTTAAGACTTTATTAAGTTGGATTGTTTTACGATCTGAGGACTGATCTTTGACCCGAAAGGATGGGCGAGTGAGGGGCACAAAATGCCTTTTTGAAGGTGTATTGAACTTTCTGCATGTCCACTTTTTGATGGATAGACAGATAAACTGTAAAAATGTTTTGTTATTTTCCAAGTACAAATATCTAAACATTGTTAAATCAAGATTAATTTACCTTGTAAGCAAAATATATGAAATCTTGTTTTCTGAACAAGTAAGTGACTTTATGATTAAAACAAGGAAATATATGCAAGTGGGGTAATAAAATGAACTTAATTAATTAATTTCGTTCAATTAATTTAACACATTCTATAAATAACCATTTATTTTTATTAATTCAACAGCAATTGTTCACTTTTTTCTTTTCATCCATCCATTCATTCGTTCATCCATTCATTCATTCGTTCATCCATTCATTCATTCGTTCATTCATTCATTCATTCATTCATTCATTCATTCATTCATATTTTGTGATAATATTACACACCATCAACCTATAAAAGAAAACACATAAGCAGAAACACTAACCAACTCCAAAAATAAATAATTAGTATATAGTATATATATATATATAGTATATTATATATCATTTAATTAAATTCAATTAATTTAAAATTAAGAGACGTGATTAAATTGATTCATGTAATGTATATTCCTTAATTTAAAGGGAAAACTAGTTTTTTTTTCTGACCCCATTTTTCTTGTTTTAAGCATGAAGTCGCTTAATTTAGTTTTGTTTTGTTTTTCAGTAAACAAGAATTATCTTACATCATGTTGCTTCTCAAGTAAATGTATCTTGATTTGTGACTGTTTAGAAAGACAAAAATACTGAGAAAGAAAATAATAATTTTGCAGTGTTGATGGATTGTCGATGGACTCTTAGCCTTTTCTTAGACGTTTCATTGAGAGCATGACCAGAGTTCAATCCAGTCTCCATATTCACATCCTCTTGTTTACTCTGAAAGCTTATCATTTGGGGTTATCAGTTCTACAGAAAAGCACTGTGTGACGGGACTCGGCCGAACCTGACCTCTAGAGCCTATATAGTGTGTTTTAGCCCTCGAAACTGAAGAGATCTCTGAGATATAACAGCTCACTGAAAACTACTCGCCGTGATGATACCACTAGAGTCAGAGCTAGTGCTGAAACATCATGCTTTCTCCAGCGAGCTAGCATTGCAATTTCTCCAGATGCGCCTGTATACCCGCAGTCAAGCTCTGCTGGCCGTATCAGGTTAAGAGCAACGCGAGCAGCTATCAGAGCAGAGAGGAATCAATACCTCACCATTGAATTGCCAGTTCTACTTTCAGGTACCAGAATTGGATTGGAGCTGCAGGTCCGACGTGTGAGAGAATAGATTTGGAGCCGGCTGTGGGAAAATGGATGCAGAACAAAAGTGAAACGGAGAGCTGTGCCGAAATTCACAAATCCAGCCAAACTGTGCTGAGAGCGGAGACTGCAGTGGAGAATAATGGAAACGAGGAGACAGCATCCCTGAAATAAAGGAATATGATCGACATACAGTTAATTACATATCATGCTAACAAGTAACAACAAGACACACAGTCATTGAATAATGTTATATTAAGAAGAAAAAAAAATTGTGCATAACAAAGGTGCATATAAATGACTAATACCATTTATAATACATATACTCTGATCTGAACTGAATCTGTGTATTAACACACACACAATAGCATTATCATCATCATCATATTCATTATTATCATAAGGGGAAGTTACAATCAAATGATTGTAATGCATGATTAATAATTATAATATATGATTAATTCATATCTGATTATTAAAAGTCTTTATTTTAGATATTACATTATCTTTGAGGTAATAATAATAATACCCATAGATTGTCAAATAAAAATATAATTTTTAAAATTATTACTACTACTACTACTACTACTACTGAATAAAATAAAACAACAAAATTTATATTATTATTATTATTATTAATATATTTTTATTGTATTTTTTAAGCACCTTGGCCACACATATAAAAATGAAATGAAAGGATCATAGTCATGTAGAATCATCTTAAAGGAATCCAGTGGAAATCAAATGAGATTCCTTTTTTTTATATATATATATCATTATTAAAATATTGCACAATCCTATCAGAGCTTTAGTCATAATGTACAGATTTTCTTTAAATTCCTGTTAATGTCTTAAGACATCATTCTACTATATTAAAATCCATATAATTCTACTAGAAATGTTTTGTTCTGGCAGATCTGTTTTTTTTTTTTTTTGTTAATTGTCATAATATTTCACAATATTAGTGATTTTACTGTATTTTCTGATCAAATAAATGCAGCCTTTTTTTAAAAACATGAAAAATTTTACTGAACCCAAACTTAATTTGTTTATTTGTTTAATAGTTGGCTTTAATACAATAACCTTGACTTAATCACATACTACTACTACTACTACTAATAATAATAATAAAAATAATAATAAAGTGGATGGAAACCCAGTTAAAAATATATTTACTTTTACTGTATATTCATGAATTTAGAAAATATACCAGAAAAGGAAATGTTTTACTAGTCTTAAAAAAAATGACAATACGGTAACCCAGCTAACAAAATATGTAAACATTTCCCATTAAAATATGAAAATGTTATGTCTGAATGTTCACATTTTTATGTTGATTTTTTTTTTTTTTCTTTTCTTTTTTTTTTTTCTTTCTTGGATATGCAAACATTATGAAAACATTCCATTTTATCACTTTCCACAATTATGGGAACGTTACTTTTGAATGTTTTCTGAACATTCTGAAACAAGTAGTAACATAAAAAAAAAAAAAAAATGTAAAATGAATATCCAACTAAAATGTTTCAGAAAAAAGCATCTTCCATGAACAATGTGTAATGTGTGTATGTGTGTGTGTGTGTGTGTGTGTGTGTGTGTGTGTGTTGAGAACTTAAAGAAGTAAAGACCAGGTAACATACTGGAAGAATGTTTGTTTTTGCCAGATCGTTAGCCAAAGATCTGAGAACAAGCTGCATCTTATTGGGTTTGTTAACTTCTAAATCTGCTTCTTACACCGCAGTTTCAACCATAAAGTTTCCGGCCAACCGGCAATGTTTTATTTACTTGTCAACACCAAATTTTACTCGTATTTGGCACTTGGCAAGTGTTAATTCTGGCTCCTGTGTGTGTTCACAATATGAAAATACAGTATGGTTGTGTGAGGTGAGAGCTCTTCTCCTGTGTTTATCAGCTCCAGCTGAGAGCAGTAATACACTCTGACAGCTAATTATCTCCTGTACTAGTCTCACAATACAGAGACACAATCCAGTCCTAACACACACACACGCGCACAGAGAGCGCTCTCAGCACTCCAGGAAGTAATCGAAAGTCGCTTTTTCTTCAAATGTTTGTCTAGAGTCATTAATCAATCATTTGGTGTTTGGATTTGCCTCAAACATTTTGTGTTGTTGATGTTCTGACATGTGAACTATTAGTTAACACTGCACAACTATATAAATCACACTGTTTTACACTGAAATTTAGGTCGAAATGCAGGTGACACTTAATGTTAGACATTTACGAAAAGTGACAGAGAGTGTTTTGACCTGACAGACTGGCACATTTGCACTACTGATAGCTGCTTCAAGCTACACGTACAGATTACCAAACAGCCTGTGTGATTACCCAATAACTTTACTGAGAAATTAAAGTAATGACATTATACCATCATCATTTTATTTTACCTGAGGTCCATTTATAATGATGACCAAGGTTTATTTGGGCCAAAATCATCATCATTATAAGTGATAATTGCCGCTATGACTTTAAGACATCAATAACTGGGTTTTCATCCACTTAATATACCAAATTTGAGATTTTGTATTAATTTAGTTTTTATTCATTGCAATTATATATATATATATATATATATATATATATATATATATATATATATATATATATATATATATATATATATATATATATATAAAAATAAAGCTACCATTTTTTAATTTAGTTTTACCTAAAGTCCATTTAAAATGATGATCAAGGTTTATTTGGGCCAAAATGACCATTACAATCAGTATTAATTATTTTTTTAATTATCAAGCCCACCCTCTCTTACCTTTGCAATATTTTTTTTTTTTTTGTTGTCGTTGTTTGTTTAAATACATATTTGTTTATTTATTTTATTTATTTACTTATACATTTTACTGTAATGTAATATAATTTGCTGATGTGCCTTTAAGACATCCATTGTAGGGTTTTCATTAGCTTATTATTATGCCATATATTGTAACATTGAATGGAATACATATAATTTATTTAATTACATGTTAAAAATCTATATAAAAAATAAACAAACAACAACATTATAAATATAAAAATATACTGCTGCTCCTCCTACTTCTACTACTTCCTCACTTGATATGGATAAACTATTTATTACTAAAAAAATAAAAAATAATTTTGCAACATCGAGGAAATCATAGCTGGTGACATTAAACAAAAGTGTAAATAAGTAAATGTTGATTGGTCAATGTAGTTTGATTCATTTAGCCACTGTAATGAGCTCTTTTGAACTAACCATTCAATTATAGATCCCTTTTATTTTCTGTGTGCCTCTGGTGGACGTAATTAGACAAAAAAATAAATAAATTCCTTGTCTCTTCCATAGAGTGGGTTCAAGGTTAATCGTATCTGCAAGCACATGTAGATGTGACTGAGCCTAGTGTGAACTATTTACAGCATTAGACCTTGGCCTCTCTAAACACTCCCACCTACACACACACACACACACATATATATATATTTATTAAACATTACTCTATACGCTATACATACTGTGTACTGCCTAATTGCCAGATCGCGTCTCACTACTTTATTTGTATACCTTGTTTAACATGTTTAATAATAATAATAATAATACATTAACATCACCACTGTTTTTAAGTGTACTATTAAAGTGTAAGTGTAATGTGATGTGTTTTAAGTTATGGCATATGTGGACTTCATAATGATTTTGTCAATAGGCTCAACTGGATGTAATTCAGGAATAAACTAAAGTCTTTCTTTTTTAGTTAATAAATTGCTATTACATTGCTGTTTTGTTTTTGTTTTTTTCTGAAAATGGAAACTTATAATACAATTTGTGATCAAAATGTATATATGTATATAAAAATATAAATGTATAATTAAAAAAAAAGAAAAAAAACAAAAGTTGCCTCAGTCTTTTGCACTCAGTGAGCATCTCTGGCTAGCTGTTATCATTGGATCGGTAGCAGCATCATACAAAGCTTCTGAATATACCGGATCAATATCTTCATATCTCCGCTCACACCGGGACACACAAGTGGTCGTGCCACACGTATGAGCAGATAGATGATGCAGCAGTCGTGTCTGCTAATGAATTGTAGTGTGGCGTCTGTTGTTTGTCACTGAGATGTGACTCACACACACTGCATTGAGAGCACTTCGTTCTTATGTCCTCAGAGTTTATGGTGACCCACTTCAGCGTGGTCCATCTGACACTGAACGGGACAGGAGTATTACAAAGGACAGGAAGAGAGAAGAACAGGAAGAGGTCAGAGAAACTGAAGGACGCATTCAAAAGACTAAATTACAGACTACATAATAAACAAGAAATAAAGGACAGGTCAAAGTATTTGAAGCATGCCAACTTATTTTAGACTGAATAAATACGAGTAACCGGATATGACATCAAACTCCTTAAAGGAATAGTTCACGCCAAAAATTTAAATTGTCTGAAGCCTTACTCACCCTCAGGCCATCAGAGGTGCAGATGAATTTGTTTCTTCATCAGATTTAGAGAAATGTACCTTTAAATCACTTGATCACCAATGGGGCCTTTGCAGTGAATGGGTGCCGTCAGAATGAGAGTCCAAATAGCTGATGAAAACATCACAATAATCCACAAGTAATCCACACCACTCCAGTCCATCAATTAATGTCTTGAGAAGTCAAAAGCTACTTGTTTGTAAAAAAAACAAATCCATCTTTAAGATGTTTTTAACTTCAAACCGTTGTTTCCGGCTAAAATGCAAGGCCTTTCTGGAGTGACAAATTCATCTTGTCTGAATCAGCAGAGAAATACGCACAGATGACACAAGTGTTTACAAGTGAAAACAGTCCAAAACAGTGTGGATGTGGATGGATTTTGATGTGAGAGAACATCAGGAGATGAAGGTTTTGTTTTTTCACTGGAGGAAGCACTATTATGGATTATGGACTCGTATTTTGGCCAGAAGCAACAGTTTAAGGTTAAAACCGCTTAATGATAGAGCAGCTCAGACAATCTGCTAAACTTCTCATTTTGTGTTCCATGGAAAATATTATATACATTAAATTGTTCCCTTATAAGCGATGAAAATAAGCACTGTTGAATCCGAATTAAAGCCAGTGCTTGTGTCAGACAGTGGATCATCTCCTACTGGTTGTTCCTTATCATTGTGCATACAGTTGAACTTTGTCACTTCGCCAGTGGTTGCTGTCACTCACGTTGCCTCAGATCGCCAACTCTGTCTGAAACCGAATGACTTCCGGTCACTTTGTCGCCCCTTTACAAGGTCAGGCAGCCTCCAGCTTCAGAGAGCCACCCACCCTATGCTGCTTTTACCCTGCCTCAGTTTATATATCACCTTCCCTATAGGCCTTTAAAAGTAGGATAAACCATTAGTTTCACACATTGTATATATATACACACAGACATGCGTGCAGACAAGAACCCCAGAGACTGAAAAATCAAAGAAACAGCCACAAACCAGTAGGGCGGAGGTGGATCAAAGTGAAACATTTCTTTGCTCTTCTGTAGCGAGAGAGAGAGCGAGAAAGAGCGAGACGGCCTCCACTCCACAGCACACACACACACACACACACACACACACACAGATTGCATATGTTCATTCACATAAAATACACACAATTGCACAGCACTGCACTTATGATGAGTCAACAACATGGAGCAGTTACGGCTGATGCTTTTCAAGAAGGGAAGTACAGATGCAAATTATAAATGCCAAATTTGTCCTCAGATCAATATCTGTCATTTTAGTGTCTGCAGTGTTTCCTCCAAAAGCTGCTTTTGAACCCAACGAAGCCTACTGTATAATGTTTGATATTCAAATTTATAAGGCGTCTAAATGATCAACATGATTACTACTACATTTCTTCTTTCATCAGATTGATAGTTTGCACTTTTTAAGTAAGTCCTAATTGTGCAAACATCCACCTTGTGGTTGACATCTTTTTACTTTGAAATTGTTACAGATTTTATACATAATACTACCTTTTATAGAGTTAGTAATATTTCAAAATGTACACTTAATGGACTCAAGAAATGTAGGCTTACTTTATTATTATTATTATTAAAAACTATGTTAAAATGTGAGCTTTAAACATAGCCATCAGGCTTTTAGAGGAATGTGTATTTGTTCATCACTCAGTAGTCATTGTATTGCATTTGCATTATATTGTTTTGAAACCACAGAGCTTTGATAAACATTTAAAACAGAATTTAAATATATATATATATATATATATATATTTTTTTTTTTTTTGTGAGTCTGTTATGCTATTATAAAATCTCATTGATTCACATTACAAGCTATAAGAATGTCATTACTTTCTGGCCATATAAATATTAATTGCATACTTTTTTTTTTTTTTTTTGCATTCATTTCAAATGCTGTCAGTAGTGTTTATTACAAAGCTTTGCCCATTTAAGAGCTCGCCCAATCATGATATAGAGAAGCTGAACAGAAAATACAGTGCATTCACATTATATATATACAGTCATGGCCAAAAATATCGGCACCCTTGGTAAAAATGCTCATAGAAGGCTGTGACAATGAATCTGCATTGTTAATCCTTTTGATCTTTTATTTTAAAAAATCACAAAAATCTAATCTTTCATTGGATAATAAGAATTTAATTATTGGATTATTGTCCAGTCGGAAGATCCAAACATGGCCCATTATAAGATTTCTATCAGAGTCAGTCACTTATTGATTTTTTATCTGTTGGTATTTGATAGAATCCATGATGCCATGTGTCTAATCAAGATGTCCAGGACCTCCAGCAGAAATATAGGCCAACAACATCAAAAATACAGCAGTATATATCATTATACACATGGGGTACTTTTTCTCCCTGTGTTCACCAAACCCATCTTGAGTGTTTGCTGCTAAAAGCTCATTTTTAGTTTCATCTGACCATAGAAGCCAGTCCAATTTGAAGTTCCAGTCGTGTCTGACAACTGAATATGCTGGAGTTTGTTTTTGGATGAGCTAGGAGAATTTTTTCTTGAAACCCCCCCAAACAACATGTGGTGATGTAGGGGCTGTTTGACAATTTTTTTAAAGGTTTTCTGACCCCGAGACTCAACTATTTTCTACAATTCTCCAGCTGTGGTCCTTGGAGAGTCTTTAGCACCCAAACTCTCCTTCTCACCGTGCATTAGGACGATATAGACACACGTCCTCTTCCAGGCAGTTTCGTAACATTTTCTGTTGATTGGAAATTATTAATTATTGCCCTGATGGTGGAAATGGGAATTTTCACTGCTCTAGCTCTTTTCCTAAAGCCACTTCACTAATTTATGAAGTTCAGTTATCTTTTTTCTGCACATCAGAAATATATTCTTTATTTTTTCTCATTGTGATGGACGATTAAGGGAATAATATATATATATATATTATATTATAGAATATTTATAATAAATATAAATATATGTACATAGATGTACAAACAAACAATAAATGCTTGCTATTTGTGCTTTCTATGCAGTCTTAAAGTAACTGGCACTACATGGAGGTGTGCTGAGACATGCACAGCACACACATACGCAAACACAGCAGAGATTTCAGCTGTCTGTGTCCTCAAGAGTAAAAAACCTTGTGCTGACACAGAATTGCACAAACACACACATACATCAAAGGGATCCCACTTGAAAAATGCTGTGAAAAAAATTAAGTTTCTCCTGAAATGAAAGGCAAGTGAGGAGAACTAGAGGAAGAGAAAAGCAGATGGTGAGTGAAACACACTTAAACACACACACACACACACACACACACACACTCAGAGGTTGATCAGGCAGGCGGAGCACGGCGGGATCGGTGGGTGCTGGCTGACCCCGCGGCCACAGGCTGCATCGGAAATGTTGGTGCTCTGTGTCCAGGCACGCTCAGAAAGTCCTGCTGTCAGGATAAAGAGACAGAGAGAGAGATGGAAAGAAATGGCATAGGAAGGCTGTCAGAAGGGAAGGCCTGGAGTCATGAATCACCCCAGACAGATACACTCACTGTCCACACACTGATCCCATCAGCCCTCAGACAGAGCCAGAGAGCCAGAAGAAGTGAGCTGGATCTGTGCTACTTAAATGGGTTTGGTTCAGGACACATTTTGGACCTCTAACACAAGACTGCAAACAAAAATGTCTTTAAAACCAATCGCGGACATGTATTAACATTACGGCACAGGCCACCAATAGGCCAGCAATATATGGAAGCTTGTTTCCACCAATTGTACAAAAAATAATTGTGACTTTTCATTAAACAGTTTGGATTTTTTTTTCTCACAATTCCGAGTTTCTCTCACAATTTTGACTTATTTTTTGCAGTCAGAATTGTGAGCTATAAACTTGCAATTGTGAGGAAAAAAGTCAGAATTTTCAGATAAAAAGTTGCAATTACCTTTTTTATTTTTTTATGTTATGGCGGCAACAAAAACAATTGCATGATGTAAACTCAGAATTCAGAGAGAAAAGTAAATCCAGAATTGTGACATGTAAAATAAGAACAGAATGAAAGAAAGTCATAATTATGAGATTTTATTTCACATTTGTGATTTGTTTTCCTTTTGTGAGTTTATATCTCACAATTCAGATTTGTTTTTCTTCTCACAACTGCAAGATATAAACACAGCTGCAAGTTGCAAGATATGAATGCAAAAAAAATTAATAAAATACAGAAAAATTGTGCGCTCTAAACTTCGAATTCAGAGAAAAAAACACCCTTTTTTTCTTCTCAGGATTAAGATTTCATATCTTGTAATTCTCAGTTTATTCCTCTGAATTATGAATTGTTACCTTTTCTATTTATTCCATGGCAGAAAACAGTTTCCATGTCAATATGCATAATGATTGACCTAATGAACAGACTTATGTTATTATGTTATATTTCTACATTTTCATGCTCTCTACAGTCAATAATTCACCACACAATGCAAATTGTTCATGGATATTGAAGATGAGAGCATGCCATAAAACCTGTATATGTTGACATCATGCATTATTCGACTAGCTTCTAATAAATGTTTAAAAATGAAGCTTCTTTGCAAAAAAAAAAAAAAACCTTCTTATCAAGAACCATTTTCTGTGTAGGGCAGGGATTTGCAAACTCAGAAGAATTATATATGATTATATATTGTATGTTTAGGAGCATTAAGATATTCTGCTTTGCAACATCATTTTGATAATTAAGCAAATTTCCTGTGCAACTGTAAAACTTACAAACAAATTCCACCTTAAGGTAATGTGAATGAGATTGAAATACAATCAAAAATAATTTGGAAACAAATGCATTTGATTTTCATATAAAATAATATCACTGTGCTAAAAATGCATTTTTTTAAATAATTATTACAAAAGGAGGGTGCACCTTCTACAATACTTGTTTGTTAGTGATCTCTCTTTTAAACGCTCCATCAAAGCATCGCTACCGAGATATATTTTGCCATTCATGAAAGGTCATCATTGTGAGTTATTGCAGAAATGAGTCACTGGCCCGACTTGGATGGACGGGGGGCAAATTCAGTCACACATGACACAACCTGACAGATGGCTGCAGTCTCACGCCTGATCTCCCATTTACACACATTGTGTTGTGAAAACAACATACTGTGAATAAAAGAAGCACTCGCTAATTAAATAATAATAATTAAAAAAAAAATAATTCTGCCACAGGAATAGGATAAATGCAAACAACTATTGTGCAAATCATACTAAATGTTATAATAAGCAGTCCCAAAAATTCATGCATGAAATTCATGATATCATATAATTAATTACAGAGAAAAAAAGAAAAAAAAAAGAAAAAATAAGTTTGCATTTTAATATTTTTTCTAATGTAATGACATTTAGGTTTCAAAAATGTTTAGGGGCCACTGTACTTAAGTGCACAAAAATCACATCGGTTTATTCATTAAATACACAACAACATCATTTCCTGGTTTTATATAGTTAAACAAATAACTCAGGTGTTCTCATATTGAAAAGGATAACCTTAACTCCAAAATGGCAGCAAAAGCATTTATTTTTAGTTTAGAGATTGTTGTTTTCGCATTATGAGAAATGCGAAATCTTTCAGTATAAAGAGCCATGTTCAGTTTGACTGTGCTGTTATATCTGCGATTACAGATCTTTTCTGAAAGTGCTTCAGAAACAGAGAGCTCTGGAAACACTCTCGACTGTAAGTGCACAACATCCATTTACAGAATTCTGTTGTTTGTACACTTCACATGGATGAAGTCCACGCTGAAAATGGACGAGAACATTTGAGTTTGAAAACAGAAAACAACTATTCAGCTGCTTGTTAACATAGTGTTTTCTGCTTCAATGAAGGGTTACAGTGTGAAAGAGAGCACATTGGGTTGCTCAGTGTAAACATTTCAGATCTGAAAAAAATAAAAAACACAACTTTGACGTCACAGTAGTGGCTGCTGGAGAAACCTGATATTCACAAAAGAGAAGCCACTTACACACTATAAGTCTTTTCAGGTCAGACTGTGAGAAGGAAAAAGCACAAATGAGAATATTACTTTAATATCCCTACTGTCCTATTCATCAGCGAGATTAAATGTAGAGCAAATGGAGATTTCTGCTCAAGTCACCTGCTCCTCAGATATTCTGAGAAAGACCCCTTCAAATAAAACGCATCTGACATCTCCAGAACGTCTCCTGAGATCTGAAAGAGCAATAACATTTTCCTCTGGATGAGCTTTTATGAAGGTAATAATGAGAGTAAATATGAAACAGATGAAATATGAGTGATTCTGTGTTAATTAACCTGCAGGTTTTCAGAGCAGAACTGTTTGCACTTACTGCATGAATCAAGCGAACACAGAACGTAACATAAATAAGGTCTGACCAGGTCTTAGGCTGAACCAGAACTGATTACACCATAATTTAACACATTTTTTTTTTTTAATTAAAAAGCTCTTTTTAGCAGCACGTTAAAAGTTATTTTAGGATTTATGATACATTCACTTGTAGAACTGTACTGCACGCACACAAACACACGCACACACACACACACATACACACACAAACACACGCACACACACACACGTTGGTTTTTGTGGTTTATGGGGACTCTCCATAGGCGTAATGGTTTTTATACTGAACAAACTGTGTGTGCTATTGCCCTACACCAACCCTACACCTAAACTTAGCCCTCACAGGAGACTTTGTGCATTTTTAGATTTTCAAAAAAACACCATTTAGTATGTTTTTTAAGCCTTTTGAATTACGGGGACATAGGCAGTGTCCTCATAAACCACCTTCATATTGTAATACCTCTGTCTTACCCATGTCATTATACAAATTTGTGTCCTCATAAACCACATAAACATGCACACACACACAAAAACACACATCTCCCTCTGGGTGAATCTGACAAATCCTGTCAAGACTGTGTCTGTCATCAAAAAAAAAAAAAAAAACTTTTTGAAAACGTATCCTGTCTTTATATTTTATGATTATGATATGTATATATATATATATATATATATAAAATATTCATGCATTATGGTGTTTACATATTTTACCCCAAAATATAAAAAAAACTTATATAATTTAAATTCTAAAATATTTATGCATTGTGGCAATATTTACTGAATTACTTAAAAAAACACAAAAAAACCCCACATTGTTTACATAATACATTACATTATTTCAGTACATTGAGAAACTAATGAGAATCATCCCATTTCAGAAAATAATAAGAATTACTAAATTTAAAAAAAAAAAAAAAAAAAAAAAAGAAAGAACATAACATGAAATAAAATCTTATGCAATAGTTTAATTTCGATTTTAGGGTTGAAATATGACCTGCATGGTCATATGGGAATCACACTTCTGTAAATAAAAGTTAAATTCAGCAACATAAAAGCATTACCATTGAGAGTTGTTTCTGTACATAATCCTAAATGTGTGTGCACAAACCCATTTAAAAAACACAAGTGCATACAAGACACACAAGCACACAACACTTCCTCTTTGTGTATTGGCTGCATGTTAGCAGTCTAGAGGAAGTCAACAGTGCCAGATTGAGGAGTAAATGTCAGCGGCGCACTCATTAATGATGCGTCGACGTGCAGCTGTCGCACGCAAATGTAAACAAACATGCTCTGATTTGCATTAAGCAGGTATGAAAGGGTTTGCTGGTATAAAAACAGGAAATTCCTCATTGATTGATGTGGGTTTCATCACCCAGTAACAGATGATGTAAGTGACCTTGCTTATGCAAAACTGTCATCATTACCCCACTCACGAATACAGCCTAAACAGTAAATGGTGGAATAAAGTGCACAACTCTAACTCAATGTTTCCAACTCATATGCATAGATTCAAGCATTTCCCATCACCCCCCACCATAAGCACTTACATCCCAGAAAAGAATGCGCACACATAGAGTCACGATCAAGTGCTTGCATAGATATTTCTTTCGAGAGGTGGCAGGCACTGCCGGCTTGGATCGATACACTCAGCAGTGTCTGTACCGTTCTGAGGTGCATTCTAATAGCTCCGAGAGTCAAAGGAAGTTAACTGCCTGCTACAATACAGTACACAGCAACCTCTTTCCAGCATTCACACTAACCTCTCTGATGCATTATAGCATAAGAGCACTTGGTAATGCGATCAGAACATTTCCAGGAATATTCACCACCTCGTCTCACACAAATGAGCATCTGTGTCTGTCTAGCTATAGATTTTTCATTCGAAAATTTGCTAACATTTACTCACCCTCAGAACACCCAAGATGTAGATGAGTTTGTTTCTTCCTCAGGTATGGAGAAATTAACCATTACATCACTTGCTCCCCAATGGATCCTCTACAGTGAATGGGTGCCGTCAGAATGAGAGTCCAAACAGCTGATAAAAGTCCATCAAGTATTGCCTTGTGAAGCAAAAAGCTGTGTGTTTGTAAGAAACAAATCCATCAAGACATTTATAACTTCAAAACGTTGCTTCCGACTAAAATACCAGTCCATAAACCATTATAACGCTTCCTCCTGTGAAAAAGTCTATCTCCTGTTGTCCTCTCACATCAAAATCCACCCACATATTTGTTTAGAACTGTTATGGACTGTTTTCACTTGTATTTCTTTCTCGATTCAGATGAGATTACTTTTTCACTGGCGAAAGCAATATTATGGATATAAGGCTTGTATTTCAGCCAAAAGCAAACAGTTTGAAGTTAAAAATGCCTTAATGATGGATATGTTTCTTACAAACATGCAGCTTTTTGATTCATAAGATGTTAATTGATGGACTGGAGTTGTGTGGATTACTTGTGGATTATTCTGATTCTTCTCATTCTGACGGCACCCACTCACTGCAGAGGGTCCATTGGTAAGCAAATGAGGTAATGATACATTTCTCATTTTTTTTCCCCATGAAGAAACAAACTCATCTACATCTTGGATGACCTGAGTGTGATTACATTTTTATAAAAATGTTGTTGTTTTTTTTAGGTTTTATTTTTGAGTGAACTATTTATTTTAAAATGGAAAAAAAAAATGATGATGGCAAAGCATCAGTAACATCTACCTTATAACAGCAGCAGAATCCAGAAAAGTATGTGTGGATGCTTTTATACTGCTTCTGCCGCAAATACAGTACACGCTGACGACACCCCCCACTTCTCTTCATTTATCTATGTGCTCTCATTCTTTGTCCTACATGAACGAGCTGCAAAGAAAACCACAAGACAAAAGAAGAAAGAGAAAACTGCTGTCTGCTCACACCTAAACATCACCCCGAGCACAATGCTGTCTAACACAATGCTTGCAATTGTAATGAAATTCAGGGATTTTTCACAAGCACCGTATTCAATCCTCTGTCTCCCTCCTACTGTCTCTCTCCTCTTTTAAACTGAGCTCACACATGCATAGACATGACGTGAACGGCATCTCACATGGGGAGGTTTGATGTCTATCAGCTATGACTTATTGCACCTCTGCACTGAAACAATGGGTAATTGAATACATACACACACACATAAAAAAACAACAACAACAACATTTTCATATACAGTAAATGACACGAAATATGATTCCTGTATAAACTTGCACTGAAGTAATTTGCATTATTAATACTGTGTAATACTGTGGATTTTAAACATTTCAGTTTGGTTCAAAATTCAGAGGAAATAAATGCTGTTTGGTAATGGAAAATGCAAGACTTCACATGAATAATTTTAGCAGGTCAACATTCTAATTTAAAATCAAACTTCAAAACAGAACAATTCTAAGGATAAGGACAGAGCTGGAGTTCATTTCTATTCCATTTGCATGCAAAGTGATTTCAGCACCTTGGACAGCAACCTTCAGCACCACCACGAGTCATTAGACATTCTCTATTCCCTCGGGCTCTGAAGCCATCTTCACTATTCTGACAACATCTCAAAAAGCTAGCAAATACTTGCCAAAGTAATGAAAAGCATCTACATAACTCAAACAGGAATGTGCATACATGTACAGAGAGCCTAGAAAGGGCACTTAAGCACCATTTAAAATGTCTGAATGCCTTTTCAACATTTGTTTGTAATAGATGAAACAAGTTCATAGTTGTTCATGCAACTAATCTTGAACTGATTGCATATATCCAATAAAAATAACCAAAACACCAGCTTATTAAAAGACACTGGGCAAAACTGATAAAGAAAACTGAAATAAATGAAGAAAAACATTTATTTTCATTAAATCCCAGATGCCAGTTGCTTTAATATTTTATATCTAATGCAATGGCATTTAGACATTTTAATGTCTGTGGCTTAAGTGTCCAAATACTTTCTGGAATCACTGTAGAAATATGACAAGTCATTTAACCCAAGCACGCTTCCATATTTAATATTGATTGAAGGATTGAAGGCACTCCAACAACTCCAAAATCCAGTTTCAATTTTTGGCACATTCCAGAAGATCTGATTCTACATGCTGAACTGCATGCTTGGCCTGTTTAAATTCAAGTCTTTATTCCTCCCCGGTTTCCTTTTAAATTTTCCCCCTCAATCCACCTCCTTGGGTTTTTTAGCTAATTAAGCCCTTTGAAAAGCCCAAGAACAAACCATCAAGAGGAGGAAGAAACTAAGTGAAATGCAGATTCAGTGCTGCGTCTCCCAGAATCCATCACAAAAAAAACAAACAGCAACACACAAGCAAGCCAACGATGGCAGAGAGGGCGGCCATGTCGATGGTTCGCCAGGACCAAGCCACAAACAAAACGATGATATTGATGTAGGAAATCATTCAATACTACAAATGAGCTACAGTTTCTTGACATAAGTCAAGTATAGATTACATAAACCCCAACCAACTGATCATTTACCAAGCACGGCTCTAACAAGCCAAGATTAACCTCAGGGGGATGTATTAAACGGCAAAATGTGGGAAAAGAACTAGAAAATAAACACATATGCAAGTTGCATGGAATAATTAGATAATGTCTAAAAAGAACAACATTTATCCATTTAGATAATTTGTTTTTGAGTTGCCTATTATATTGATTAGTGCAGTCAAAAAGGAAGGCTATTTAAAAAATAAATAAATAAATAAAATGAATTGTTGCAGAAACAAGAACGACTGTTCTAATTATGTATTTTGTCCAGGTCAACCCTTTAGAACATCATTAATTAAAATATGAACTCTGTTGACACCAACATCTTACATCATTACCTTTACTACCCTTTAGCAAAAAATAAAGTAAGATCATTATGTTGAAATATAGAGACAAGGACAACCAAGATGTAATCCACAGCAAGGTGACATTGTCCCTATGACCATTACTGTCCCTGAGCGGTTCTTCATCACAGTGAAGAATCCAGACAGCAGCATTAGCGATCACCACACAATCTCTGAATGACACCTTCACTTACAAAAGTTACACCTCTCATTCTAGAAGAATGAATCAAACAAGCTCTGAAGAGAATGCATGGAAGACAGAAATGCAGTTAAGGTAGCATTTGCATGCACTTTAGGACACCACAGTAACAATCATTTATGAACACTTTTTGACAAAAAAATAAAAATCCACAGGCTCTCTGTTTGGACGCATTATTGATGTGAAACAGATTTGCACAACAGGGAGTGCTGTTAAATATGGACCAAGCAAAATTTATTGAAATATTGATATAACAGGCTGGGTAAATGATGAGTGTAGGGAAAAAATATAAATAAAATTATTGGTGGATATTGAACAGAGAAAACAGAAGCTACGCTAGTCAGCTGAATGATAAGAAACAAATAAAGAAAGACCATTCTGCATCCTTGACAACCTCAGGAGAAATAATTACACTTTATATTAGATTAACTGTATTTCGATGTTTGTCGTAAATAGTTATGGATAGAACTGGCAAAGGCAAACAGACATAAAATATTTGGTTTAAAAAATAGCCACTTTGTTGTCAAAGGGGAGTATAAAATCAGTTTTTGTTGGACAGATCACTTTCTAGTACGTAATTATGTCACTTGAGTAATACATCAACATTAAAATGACCCCCAACACACACACACACACACACACACACACAAAAACAGAATTTATATTTAAATGCCATATGTTGCACAAAGTTGTATATCATACCTGAAATAAATAAGTGGCGTTTTCCCTCAAATAATCAAACATCAATTTTGTCCATCCACAGACATGATGCGAGTGCGTCTCTCTTTCTCCCTCTTGTGGACACATGTAAAAGTGACATTGCATTAAATATGTTGTGTAATTTAGTAAGCAGTGGACAGGTATAGCAGCATACCTCACAGAACGACTCAAATCTAAACCAAGGTCTCCTTTTCTTGTCCAAACCCATTGATGACATGCATACAGGCAGGAACACCAGACTGTCTCAACCTGACTCTCCTAGCAGCAGTGAGACCTTGATAGGTTAATGTGCATTTTATCATTTGTCGTTTGAAGTGCCATACCAATACGTCAAGTCTATTTCTCACAAACAGTATGCATTGGTACCCTTTTTTATTTGATTTAAGACTTTGTATTTTTATTAAGAAGGCTATACCAGACGCATAATCACTATACATTGATTTAACATTACCTTTACAATTAAATCTTTCACTGAAATTACAGAATAAATATATGCACATTTTTAACTTTGTCAAATCTTTGTGAGAGAGAGAAAACATTAAAAGTGCTTCCTAAAAAGCTGTTAGTGATAGTATCCAGAAGCGTTTTTCTTAAGAAAGTGCGTTGAACTCCATAAAATCTTGAAGTGCCATTAGATATTCACAAATATTGATCCTCGGGTGCGTCCTTGAGATAGAACTCTGTCTTTTGCGGCATAGAAAATTAAATAGACCACTCAACGGGTAATACGTCGCTTTATCTCTATAGCAGGTGAAGTTTTTGCTCAGTAACCTCCTTCTGCAGTCGAATGCATGCAGCAAACTGCAAATATTCTACAAAGTGTGCCAGGCGCTCTGGAGGTTCAACAACAAGAATAATGTTCCGTACAAAAATAATGGGTGGTAACATTGCTGGCTACTCTGAAAAAAAGGCACTTCATTGAAAAATCTGAGTATGGCCTTTCCTCCAAAAGCGACTTGGGGGAAATGTGTGTGAGAGTGTGTATGTGTACGTGTGTGAAACATATAATTTTGCCATGCTTCTTTTTTGATAAGTATTCTTTTTGGGCGTGGAGGGGGGGAGTTTGTGTAAGTGAGTTTACTCTCTTTTTTTTTGTTTCCAATTGAATTAGAATCTATACGATTTCTCCAAGACTTCGAGGTAATCTGGCTTGGTTTGGAGTTTTGCCCTTAACTCGAGGTATTCACTTTGGGTTTGCTCAGGGAATCCTTTCCCCGCAGTGAAAAGTAATGTTTCTTTTAATCTGGCGTCTTGCTGTAAATCAGGGTATTGCATTCCGGGGGGATGTGCATGTGCAACGTGCATGTCCTTTAATTTGGGAACGGTGCCGTACAGGCAGTCTACAAAACCCACCGTAGGGGTTGGTCTCTGGCTGTCAATCACGGTAGGGCAAAGCACTCCGTTCTCGTGAAAGCCTGCCATGTCACCTGACTGATTGATGGTGACAATGGTGTTGAGTTGGGAATTGGACACAGCCATCGTCCATTCCTTCTCTTTCTCCAGAAGAGTTCGATAATTACTGTTATTTTCCTTGGTTTCTGCAAACTGCTCGCCATCGATCTCTCCTTCTCGTGGTTTGTAAATTGGATTGTTACACATTTGAGTAACGGGATGAGGGATGTAGTCGTAGACGTGACCGGGTGGCTTCTCAGGCGAGGCAGTCTGCCTCTCTTCAAAGATCTTGCACTGCATTTCAATGCCCGTAAGGTCCACCTCCTGACGCTTCCTGAAGGGAAGTTTCTTTCGCCTCCGCAGTACGAATGCGAATAGACCGGCGGCCAAAAACACGGAGGAGATGAAGAGAATCAGTAGGCTGAGAATCAGCACAGAGAGCGGAACAGCTCCTGTCGCTGGTGCTTGTCCTAACTCAGAGCCGCTGGTGGCTGTCATGTCATTGGGCAGGACTGGAGAAGAAGAGGTGAATTTCAACTCGGGGCAGATGACCTCAGCCTCCAGGGTGCGCAGATCTTTGCCAAGAGCGAAGTCCGGGGTCTTGCAGGTCACTTCCCCCATAACAATGACAGAGCTGAGCTTCTCAATCCACTGCTTGAGCGGGATGATGTCGCAAGAGCAGTCCCAAGGATTCTGGTGAAGGTCGATTTGAACAATGGAGTGGAGATGCTCCAGGACTCCGCTCACGGGAAGGTACAGAAAGTAGTTGTTGCGCAGGTTGAGCCTAGAAAGGGAGGTGCCAGCAAAAGCATCCACAGGCAGGGTGCGCAGCAGGTTGTCATTGAGAAAAACCAACTGCAGGTTTGGCATGAGGCTGAAAGCGGCCGGTTGGATATCTCGAATGACATTGTACTCGAAATACAGGTAATTAAGCGCCTGCAGACCACGAAACATGCCTGGAGTTAGCCTTTCAATGTCGTTGCCATTCAAGTATAAGCTCTTCAAATTAGGTAGGTTCATAAAGGCGCCTTCTTGAACATATGATATCCGATTGTTACCCAAGTGCAATAAATCCAAGCTAGAGAAGTTCCAAAAATCCGACCTGTAAATTTTCTGAATCAAATTCCCACTTAGATAGAGTTTCTTGGCGTTGAGGGGTCGTGGCAGCAGCTCAGAAATGTTGTGGAAGCCTTTCTCTTTACAATTGACAGTGAGGCCCATGTCATTGATGTGTAAATTGCACATGCACCCTGTTGGGCAAATGATTGGTATAGGGGGTCTGGTCTGGTAAGCAGCGATTGGAGGCTGATTCAGCCCTGGGTAAATGCTACGAGGAGTGGGTGGTGTTTTTGTGGGTCTGGGCCGTTTAGTCGGCTTTACGTGTCTCTCTCTGTACTCTACTGAGGAGGCTGTGTTATGAAAAGATGACAGCATAGACGAAGGCTTGGTGGGCCAGACATTTTCGTTATTAAACGGTAATCTGGGGATGCCATGTTTGGCCTCCAGCTCTGCTTCAGAGAGTAAAGGACAAAGTTCACTTCTTTTGATCTCACGAAGGTCCTTACCGTGTAAATGAAAAGGGTATTCACACGTTATGTCACCCACCAGTGCCGTGTAGGGGATGCGCTCCAGCCAGGTTTTGAGCTGCACAATGTCACACACACAGTTCCATGGATTTTCCTCTAGCTGGATCTCCATCAAGCTGCGACCGATGTATTCCAACGTCCCTTTATAGGGTAGAATTCTCAAGCGGTTGCCACGTAAGTCAAGGTGAGTGAGAGACACGGACCTGAATAAGAAATTGGGTAGCACGGGTATCAAATTGTCGTTCAAAATAAGTACTCTGAGTTTGTGCAGGTTGCGAAACGCCCCGCTCTCTATTCTCTTGATGACGTTGTAATCCGCCTGAAGATACTCGAGGCTCTCCAGCCCCATAAAAGTGTCATTCCTGAACACCTCCAGTTTGTTTTCATGCAAAAACAGCTTTTTCAAGATGCTCAGGCCATTGAACGCGCCCACATGTATGTCCTGTAGCGCATTATTCCCCAGATTGAGTGACACAGCATTGTTGAGGTGCAAAAAGCTGTTAAAATACAGTTTACGCATGGAGTTCTTCGCCAGATTGAGTTTAAAGGGTCTCGTCCACATCTGGGAGATCTGGCTGACATTTGTAAATCCTTTGCTGTCGCAGTGGACGTGGAAAATACCCTCTTTGACTTCACAGTAGCAAGGGTCAAAGCAAGGCTCATCTATTTCTTCCGACTCGTCCAACAGAGGGATCGGCGTAGTCCATCCTAAAGCTATTGTGCTTAGCAGGGTAAACCACAGCATCCTTCCGCCGAGTCCTGATGAAGTTAAGGCTGAGAGCCACTTCAAAGCACTGCAACAAAACAGAAAAAAGAGAGCGTGTCAGATGAGGAGGCTCAGACAGCGAGTGACAGTTGCAATGCTTTGAGCGTTTCGCACAATAAACTACACAACAAACACCTCCTCCTTCCACATCATGACATGTTTACGATAGAGATCATGCATTATCATGGGCTTGACATCTTTCACTCGATGATAGCTTGCACTACACCCAAAAAACAGGACTCAAGGGCATAATCACCACTAATGCTTTTAACCACCGAATGAAACAAAGCACATCTAAACTGTTTAATGCATTACTTTTGTCAATTCTGAATAATCATTCCTTTCCACGTTCATGCAAAGCTCAAAAACATTATATCAATAAAACATGAACAAAACGCCAAATACACCTTTAATGCATAACGGAGGTTATTTGCTTTCCACAGTCTGAACGCACTTAATTAGCGCAGATGTTATCAGCAGATCAGTGGAGAAACTCAGAGCCAAATGCTGCTGAGTGTGCCACACTCTGCGGATCTCTTGGATTTCGAATGAAAAAAAGGACCAAAAGCCCTCGAAAGATCCTTGTTTTCCGTCCAGAAGAGACTGCAATTTTCCATGAATAGCGCACTTTGTATTTTCCTCCCACCCTTCTCTGGTGTCCTGGGTTATTCAATCAATCCCAATGTCCTTCCATTCCCAAGCGATAAAGTAGCGGATACCTACTCGGTTTTAGTGGTGTCCAACTTTACATCTCCAGGGTTTGGAGACGGGTGGTCCCAGGTTGCCTCCGATGGTTGGCTACAAAGAAAAAAAAGAGCATGCATTGGAATGAAACGCTTTAAAAAATCTCCGTATTTTACGCACAAACAATACTAAAAATTATCAATGTTAAACTTAAAATTAAACTTGCATTTTAGATATTTTTACTAAAAATACGTTTGCTAAAACACCTTTAAAACTGGGAGATTGGTACAGCAGTCTGCGCAGTTACATCAGAAACAAATCAATGCATCATTTGATTAAATACAGAGCTTATTCTGTGGATCACCCAGGTCATTCTCCCATCTCCAAAAAGTCTGTGAACATCTAAAACGCTCAAAATTCACCTTTTTTTCACCGGAGCATCCGAAATAAGAGGAGTTTAAAGATTTCCTGTGCTTTTCCCCTATCTCTCTCCCTCTCTTTCGGTCTCTCTCTCTCTCTAAGACCAGAGAGAAGATGAAGACGTGATTTGAATGAAATCTCTTTTTTCTTTAAAGGTTTGTTTATGATGCCGGTTCGTTCAGTTCTGGAGCTCAGTTCCGCTTCGTGCGGTTCTGTTCGGTTCGTCCCACTGCTGCGCTGCTGGCGTCTCTCATCGTGCCGGAGAAAAGCTTCGGATCGTCACGGAAATGAGCTTTAAGAAAAGCGAGCAGGGAGGGAGAGGGCAGAGATTGGAGAGACGGCGTTGGCGGAGAGGGTTGGGATGGAGGAGGCACGAGCTGTTGAGCGCGCTGAGTGCCGCACCGGGAGCGCGCGCGCATCCGTGCTCTCTCTCTCTCTCTCTCCTCATCGGCGATGTAACGTTATGTTATAGGGCGATCTCATATCCGATTTGTGTTCAGAGATAAATGTCACAGGTTATTTAACTCTGAGCTTCATCGGTGAACTCTTCTGAGGCTTTGAATGTCCCATTCAGTTCCGTTGTGCACAGTTTTTCATCTTTCTTTCCTTGGAAAATGCCACTTCGTTCGTTGAAATGCGAGTCCGGGGTTCCTTGACTTAACACGGCAAAATTACAAACGAAACTAGCCAATAAATCTGTTTATTTTTCCTCTGTATGAATTTAGTTTGGTTTTATCTGCAGTGAAGACAGCTGAGGAGAATTCTGTGTGAAGCTCCGCGCGCTCCCCGCGCCCTGTCTTCCCGCGCTCTGCCTGCAGCGGGCAATCTAGCTCTGCGCGTGGGCAGCGGCAACGACAGGATACCTTTATTCTACAAATTTATGAGGGAGAGGTTATGGGTAACACTCTGTAATATGATTTATTAATGACATAAAAAACAGTATTACTTTAAATAATGCTAAAGTGATCGTTAATATAGATCCAAATAGATATGGAATTTAACTTTGATTTATAGGGAAGACCGGGGCTAGCTTTTGCACTTTTACTGTGAATATTTCAAAGGGTAGGTTTCTTTCTAAAAATCAGTTTAGGTACATACTGTACATCGTAGTCTTATAGCCAGTGAAAAACTGGAATATGTCCACCACTATTTCCCCCAAAACAAACAGAGTTGATTAAAGACACTTTGTCAATTTGCTGTAAAAAATAAAATGAATAAAAATAAAATAATATTAATAAAATAAAAATAAAATAAAACTGTAAATATATATACTTACATATAAATACATAGACTTAAAAAATACAACATATCAAAGTGATAACATGTCCAATTAAATGTGACAGCTTGCCCCAACTGATATGTATGGGCTTGTCTCGACCACACAGTTAAACTTTTTGATGTGAAACCTTGTAGCTAGAAGTTGTGACAACTTCCCTTTGATAACTAGCTTGAAAGTGTCGGCTTGAATGTACTTGAACTACTGATCTGTTAATATTTAACAGAGATAATGTTTTCAGTTATTAAATTAAAGTTATTATGAAGTGTTTGGAGCGTAGGCTATGTTTAAATACATTTACACAAGATTTTATAATGAGATTTGAGTTTCTGTAATTTTCATGAGTCATGCTTAATTGGATTGCTCAAAGGCGATAAATATTGTGTTGAGAGTGGTGGTGATGATGGTGATGATGATGATTGCAGCTATAACTATCATGACTATTATTTTGGTTATTACAGATCAGATAAAACCTGACGCTAATCAAAATGTTTTTTTTTTTATGATGCAGACATAAAGCTGAAAACTATTTGACATTGTTTTTTTTTTTTTTTCCTTAATAGAGAACTTCCCCAAATGGGTGTCACCTAATCCTTTAAATAGACAAAAGATGCAAAAGAACACCTTTATAATTTATATAACTGAACTGGATTTATATTCTGGAATTTGACTTGACTGAGATATAAAGTTCAATCCAGCACACAACCGTCGCATTTTACTGAAATTAATGGACTCCAGTTTTCCATTTCTTCTCATTAACATACATGTAGAGGTATGTATGTGTTCCTGATTAATCAGGATTATTCCTTTGAAAACAGGTATATTCAGAGTATATTTCAGTAATGCAATAGTTTTATCGTGTTTGAAACAGAAGATAATTGATTTTTCATAATATACCTACTCTAAGAGTCAATATTATTACCTTAAAAGTACATATTAGAATCTAAGGTACCTAAATGATACAATTGAGTACTTTTTGAAAAGGTACCACCCCAGTAACAGCTTTTTTTTACCTTTGTTTCTGTGTACTGCATTTTTTCTTAGCTCGGGAGCTTTCTTGGCCTTAACCACCATTATTTTACAGATTACATTTTTATGCCTTTATTGGACTGGTTTTGAATTTAAATGCAGTGCAAGCACACAGCACACTCTCATTAAAGATGAGCAAACTAGTGAGTGAAGATTTAAGACTAAGCCTATATATGGCAGCTAAAAGGACCCCAAAAGCACAGGGTCAGTGGGGAACATTTGTACTGTGTGCTCACCTTTCACAATGCACTGACGCATGCAACATAAAGCCCCACCTAGATTGGCTGGTTAGCATCAGTCATGACGGCACAAGGTGGATTAACGTCTGCAAGAGAAAGAAGAGGAGAGAGAGAAAGAAGGGGTGAGTGAGTGAAGAGAAGGTTTAAGAGTCGCATCTGGGTTGGTGTGCAGCAGTGTGTAAAACTGCCAGTCAATCATCTTGTCTTGTGTGAAAGCCATCTTTCATTTCTGCATCTGCCAGTCACTCCTAAATCCCTTCATTCCTTTTTTGTTCTGCTGTTTTTCTCTTTTATAAATCCCAGTGTACTAAAGCCAGTTCATAACATGTGTTGTTATTTTCCTCCTGCTTAATTTGCATTATTTTTCCATCAGTATGCAATTCTCTAATCACAATTTGCCATTTCTAATCGTCTCTGATGTCACTTCTTGTTTTTAATTAATGCTGAAACATGCATGTTGTAATATGGGCAAATGCAAATTCTCACATCCACTTGTGACAGCTTTGCTCTCAGTAATGCTGCTGTCAATAATAGAGTGCATGCATTTTCCCCATAGCATAGAGATAAAATAAAATAAAACAAAATAAAAATTAACCAAACCAAAGTTTTTTTTTTTTTCTCTCTTGAAGGTCTCTTGAAGCATCTTGGAGACGCTGCCACACTGTTTCTGGATTGAGTCTGTCTCAGTTTGTTCTGTTTCTTCATGTGATTACAGACAGACTGGATGATGATCAGATCAGATTTGGCTATTGTCAAACTCCTTGTGCACCAAAAATCTCACTGGATTATTACAATTAAGGGCAAAATGAAATTTTAGGAAATGTAAACTGATATTTCCTACTGGCACACTACAACAAAATATAGAAATAATCGACTTAAAACCATTTTTTAGCTGGTGAAAATACTAGTGTTCTAATAATTTTGGCCACCACTGTATATATTTATTTATTGCCAAAAATCAAGGTATTTATATACAATAATGGCATCCACATCATTCACAATGCATCATAGGAACAGAAGTAATGTGTTTTTACATTGAAATGTCTTTACACCATTAAATAATAAATTTCCAAGGTGTCCTTTGGCCTGAAACAACATTTCTCTTGTGTGCTTCTGTCACGGTTCATCAGCCACCCTGGAATCTCTCCGTCCTGAAAACAAAAATATGGCAATGTCAATCACATACAAACTCATCTTCCATCACTAAAGTACTTGACATGTCCAGCCTTAAATGCAGCAGCCATTACTCACAGTGACAGCAAACTGACTTGACATTGGAAAGGTTATTTAAAGATATTGCACTTTGATGAAAGTGGAACGATTATTCCTCTACATATGTTGGATCTCTAGAAGACCAGAGTCAGTGTCAACATACTCTTTATTTCAAAAGAAATGTTGACACACAAGTGCATTTTATAACTTTTTACCCAGCTAAGTACAGTCATGGTCAACGGAGTCAGCAGGTCTGCTGATTTGAGGCAGGTGTCATGTTGTGCTTCAGCTCTCTTTGATGTACAGTATCAGGTCACGGATGGACATGAATCTCTGGACAAGCAGTGGCAGAAAGCCCGGGCACAGTCTGTGCCATAACTATGAGCATACCGTATTTGTGCCAAAGAGACATGAAAGACCACCAGGATTACTAGAACATAGGGTAAATCCCCCCCGTCCACAATACACTTCTTTCCATCACAGCAATAACTGCATTCCACTCAGATACGCTGGTACTATCAAAATTCACCCAGCGTAGTCTGATCAATTTAGCTTTTGCTCATATGTTCGTTTATGGGGTTTGTTCAAATCCCTAACCCTAAGTATTAACCTTCAGAGCAAAACACTTTAGCAAATTCACAGCAATGAGTGAAAACACTCAAAACACCTCAGCAACCACATCGCAACAACATCAATATTATAGCATTAAGCTGGGAAGCACAAATATCATTTTCTACATAAAATGTAAAAATTTGTACCATTCAATGGAGTTAAGATGTTTCTTCTGCACATCAAGGCTGCATTTATTTGATCAAACATACAACAAAAAAGCAATGTTGATTTTTTTTTTTACATTTAAAATAAATGCTCTTCAGTATATTGTAATATATTTTAAAATGTATTTTTTCCTGTGACGCAAACCTGAATTTTCAGCATCATTACTCCAGTCTGCATTGTCACATGATCCTTATATTATAATATGATGATTTGCTGCTCAAGAATAATTTATTATTATTATTATTATTATTAAAAACACATTGAAACTTTTTTTTCAGGATTCTTTATTGAATAGAAAGTTCAAAAGGACAGCATTTATTTGAAATATAACTTCTTTGTGAAATATCCTTGCTGAATAAACGTATTCTTTTCTTTCAATTATATATATATATATCATTCTTACTGACCTCAAACTTTTGAGCTGTAGTTTAGTTTGACTTTATGGTTTCAATTCTGACTCTTGAATAAAACTTGTAGTTGTCTACTTTCAAAAGAGACCATGAGTTAAGTCTGTAGTACAAAGGAATCGTAAACTGCAACAATTTTATTTTGAGTATGCCATTTTATTGCTCCTTAATGTGAATGTGTGTTTTTTTTTCAACCATTTCAGTTTAGGGACCAATTCTCAATATTAACTAGTTGCTTTATTAGCTTGCATATTACTAGCATATTGGCTGTTTTATTACTTAAACGTACAACAACTACCTTACTTGCTAACAATAAGCAGAATATTAAAAGATCATTGAGGGAAAATCTTAGTTATAGTGAATATGCGTTCCCTAATCTAAAGTGTGAGCAAAGTTTTTGCTTCATTCTACACTTCTATTGTTTATCAACCATCTTTCACTCTGTCTGCGTCTGTCATTATATCCTTCATTTTGACTGGTGACATTACCACCTTGTTCATTATTGCATCTCTTTGAAAGTGCGATTATTACACAGTACTTTGCCAGAAGCTGGAAAAACACCCCACTTGCTTGGCTGGCTCTACCGTGTTCCAGATCTTTTGCTGAGGTTTCTCCAAGGCTGACCCAGAACATCAAAAGCACTCCAAAAATATCAAGCATGACGGGGCTTTTTTTAAATTCTCTTTGATTCGATGTTTTAGCGTGAAGCCGGCTTTCTTCCCAGTCTCTGGGTCAAACAACCCTGTTCTTCTTCTTCAATGGGGTCACAAGACATTATCCAGAGGGTTTTCCAGAAGCTAGCAGGATGGCGACTCAAATCTTAAAAGATAGCTGTTGACGGGAACAATAAGGCATCCTGGGAATTTCTCAGGTAATTTTAATACTGTTTTAACAATGATTTTCACAAACAGCCACCTACTTTGGAGTGCTTTAAGGGACCTTTATAGTATTTAGGTTATTATGGTGTTATTTTAGTACTATTGTAGTATTTATTCATATTTTCAATTAGCTTATTTTAGCTATGTTTTCAGTTTTAGCCATTTTTATGAGCTTTTTGCATTTTTTTTGTATTTATTTATTTACTTAAGTATTAATATTTTTTGTATCTTAAACTTATTTTATTTAATCTAATAATAATAATAAAAAAAAAAAAAAAAAAGAAAAAAATATATATAAGAAAAAAAGAAAATACATTTAACCTTGGCCGGTACATTGAATAAAATAAGTGTATTCACTTAACAACATTTAACAATCAATTAACATAACATTAAAACATTTTTTATTTATTTAAAGTTAGTAGAAACAATTTTCAAGTAACACACTGAATTAATAAAAATGACAATTTGAAGTAGAAAGAGTAACATGGTATTTTCTTGTAATACATACTCCAATAATAACAATATGTACATGAAAACAAAATACATAATGCTATTTTGGAAAACTACTATTAAAATGTCTCCTCTTTGTAAATGAGTTCGTAAATAATGTTTAGCATGGGGCAGCTATCAATCTCCCAAATGGGAGAAATAAATCAGCTTTGTCTGTTTTTTCCCCTTCCAGAAGCAGTTTGCTATGTCCTAAAACTGTCCCATTTTGCAAGCATAATATCTCAGAGGTATACTAATTTACTCAGAATATGAAGCGCTAGAAAAAATGGGAGAGAGAGAAGGGTAAAATCCTGCAGAGGAACTACTAATAGGCTAAAATTTAGCATAGTAAGCTAAAACGTTAACAGCCCCATCACGCTCGATGCCCACACCTGTATAAACACGTTTTCTTCTCTGACAACGTGAGACTGCGGGAGAACTAGGACACAATTAATCAGACCCGTATGGGTGAAACTAGCCATTAACTATGGCTATGGATGTTTTCCTTTTCTGAATGAAATATGAGTGGTACTTGAGATTGGACAAAGTCAAAAGAGTCATGGCTCGGATGCCTCCTTCAATGCTTCAAGGATTTTTAATGGTGTGCCAGTGTAAATTCCTAAATTCAAAGGGAATATAAAAGAAACAGCATATGATTTGAGGTCTAAGTCATATCTGTAGCACAAACATGGGTCAGGTTTTTGTTCAAGGTATGAGCAATAGCAAACAACACTCAAAACAAGAACTTGCGCCTGCTTATTCACAATAATACGATTTTAAACTGCTCTTCAACCACGGAAACCGGGCTGGCCTACTTTACAGCTTCTCTGTTTGGCTTGCACATCACAACGCTCCCAGTCTTTTGGCCACAGCTGAGTAATTAGGCCATGGTAGTGTTGACGCAGTGTGTGGTGACCCCGTAAAATGATCAACACGTTCTGTATTGCTCTCAGAAGGACAAACAGGAAGTGGGAGAATGAGAAGAGGAAGTAAACAAGGACAACGAAGATATAGGAAAAGACGAAAGAGAAGTTTGCGGTCTGTACTATTTTATTCATGTCATTTTAGTATCAATGCGATACTATTAGACTTTTATTAATGTTTTGAATAGTTTTTATTTTTAAATTTTCTGTTTTAATTGTTTTTACTTTTTTAAAGTTGAAGTAATATTTTGTGTCTTTGAAGTTTTTACTTATTTTTTTGTAATTTCAAATAATAATAATAATTATTATTTTAAGTTTTAGTTTCAATTATTATAGTAATTAAGTTAAATTACATGAAAATGATAAATGTTTCTGAATTAGCGGAATTAAAATATGTGTTTTTTGTTTGTTTGTTTGTTTGTTTTTTCAGTTAACGCTTAACACTTTTTAAAATTAGGTTTTATTTGTACATTTTATGTTTTTACTGTTTTTACTTTTGTTTAAGATGAAGTAATATTTTGTGTGTTTTTGTCATTTTTATAATTTTTCAACATGTCTATATAATAATAAATTATTAAGTGTATTAGGTGTTAATTAATAAGTGTATCTATTTATTATTTTGTTTCAGTTAACAATTTTTCACTTTTTTTAAGGAAAATTATTAGCTATTTTCATTTTCATCATGGACCCAATTGATCAAAAGTCTCATTATAAAGACTTGCATAATGCTACAAAATATTACTTTCTAATTAAATGCTGTTCTTTTGAACTTTTTATTCACTAAAACTAATAATAATAAAACTATAAAAACAAATATGATGGTTTCAGCACAATTATTATCAATATAACAATATGAAATGTTTCTTAAACACTAAATCAGCATATTAGAATGATTAAAAATTGTTTTTTTTTTAATTAAACTATGTTAAATTGTTAGAATAATTCACAATATTACTGTATTTTTGATCAACTAAGTACAGCCTTGGTGAGCATAAGAACAAAAAACTTATGAACAGTGATGAATACTGTAAAATCACTATAGTAAAATACACTCTTGCATTAGTATCTATATCTCTAAAGATTTTGGCAAAAAAAAAAAAATGGTCAAAGGAATTTTAATAATTGCATTCTCATCCCATCTCATTTTTTCATGTTTCATGTGAAACAGGTTTGACACACTTTTGGGCCAGAGACATTTTGACCTGTCTCCCCACCAGAGGTCAACTAGAAACTGTGTGGACATGTTAATTATCACAATTATCTTCCTCGACTCATCTGGCTGCCTAAAGGCCAAACATCAAGACAGAAAATTCACCACACTGCCCACAACAACCACAGGACAAATATGAGACACTGATTGCATAGTGACAGTGAAGAATTATCACTGAAGGAAAAAAAAAAAAATACTCTATAGTAATTACTGTAATTTATGATAATTGCTCCAATTAAAACGTACTATGAAGTGAAGAGTTAACGATGTGCCAAACGTCAGGTGAAACACTGAACAGGACATCTCAAATTAGCATATTCAACCATTTCTTAAACCTAAATGTAGTACGTGCTGAGTTGAATAACTTATATCAACCTTCCTTTTGTGATATAATCCATCAAACTGAACTATTTTCTTTTTCCTTGTCAATAATGGAAGCAGAACGTAGATTAAGATTGAGAGAACTGGGCGTTTTATCTTTTTTTCCCCTTCCCCATAACACTGTGACAAATGAGAGGAAATTTTCTTTAAATTAGCATTGTACTGTTGTGAGAACGACAAGCTCATGGGAGGAGTACAAAACGCTCGGTGTTAGTGCAAATGAGTTTGAAATGACGGCAATTACGGTAATGACGACAGTAACGCAGATGACAGAGAATATGATTGTTTATTGAAGTACCACAATTTGTCTGTAAATCAAGTCTTTTTCTTTCAGATGAGGCCATCTGCTTTCTATTAGGATGAACATTACATACAAGTACTACTGGTTCAAATGTTCAAGTCTGGTTAAAAATAGATTAAAATGGCATTCGAATTAATTACATGAAATACCAATTAATAATTGTATATTTGTGACTCTGATATTATTCTGTTTTGGTTCACCCAAAAATAAAAAAAATGCTGAAAATGTACACACTCTCAGGCCATCCAGGATGTGGAAGAGTATATTTCTCCACTTGAACAGATTTGGAGAAATGTAGAATTCCATCACTTGATTACCAATGGATCCTCTGCAGTGAATGGGTGCCGTCAGAATGAGAGTCCAAACATCACACTGATCTTCAAGTAATCCACACCACTCCAGTCCATTAAGTAATGTCTTGTGAAAAGCTGTGAGTTTGTGAGAAACAAATCAATCATTCAAACCATTGCTTCCAGCTAAAATATGAGTCCTAACATCGCTTGCTCCAGGGAAAAGACGTCTCGTTTGAATCAGGAGAGAAATGTGCACAGATCAAGCAGCGTTTACAAGCAAAAAGAGTGTATTTTGATGTTAGAGGACAACAGGGGATGGACCTTTTCACTGGAGGAAGCTTTATTATAAATGATGGACTCGTATTTTGGCCAGAAGCAGTGGTTTAAAGTTAAAAACATCTTGATAGATTTGTTTCTTAACAAGCAGCTCTTCGCTTCACAAGATGTTAATTGATGGACTGGAGTGGTGTAGATTACTTGTGTATTAGTGTGGTATTTTTATCAGCTGTTTGGACTCTCATTCTGATGGCACCCATTCACTGCAGAGGATCCATTGATGAGCATGTGATGGAATGCAAAGAAACTCATCTACATCTTTGATGGTCTGAGGATTTTCAGTTATTTTGCATTTTTGGGTGAACTATCCCTTTAAAGACCCCTCCATTCTGTTGTGTTCCAGATAAAAGATCTGAATGCAAGAGCACATCCTGTGTGAGTGGCTTTTCAAAAGAAAGGGTGTTTTGATTGCACATGCTCCGTCTGTCAACTCGACACCTGTATGCACACCTTCCATTTTGAGTGTCATCACACAACAGGATTTGTTGACATCAAGCGCAGTGAGATGGAGAAATGAAGGGCCTCTATTTTTGTCTTTGTGCTTCCCGCCCCAAAATACTACCTTGTCGTTCCACTTCCAGCTCTTAATACCTGCCGTGTTCAATATTTTTTTAAGCGTGCAAGCAACTGACTAACACAATACGGTGTTTCAGGCCTGGGACAATAAATGGGTTTGATACAGCTGAAGTGGATCTTGATCTTATGCGATAGGCATTTTTAGGCACTTCTGTGTGTAAATGTATTTTATGGTTTTACAAACAAATCCTGCGGATATTCAGCTCAGCTCAACACATTTTCACACTATATTACACAGTCGCAGAGAAGGTCTATTGAGGTTCCACCTTCACCCTGATCCCTTAAAGCAGCGGTTCTCAAACTGTGAGGTGCGTGGGAGAATTTCCTAGTTTTAAAATCTCTTGTACTTTCTAACATTTAAATCTCCTGCGTGAAAACCGATGAACTTTCTGCGCAGTTCTTCACAGAGGTGTCGAGTGCACTGTATCATTTATGCACAAGATTTGATTGACAGAAGGGAAGATTACCAGTGAATAATGGCTTAAATTCAGTCTCTCACTCATACAAATCTATTAAACGGCTTCAGTAGACTTGGAAACAGCACGAGTTGGATGGACTCTTTTTATGAAATTTGTATGTGCTTTCTGGAGCTTGACAGTTACAATCCTCTCATCCATCTCTTTCGTATTGCATGGATGATTTATTTTCATAGGCTTGGGAATTCAGATTCAGCATTATTGTTGTTGTTGATATTTTCTCATTAAAGCTGTTTCTGGGATTCAACATAAAGGGACAAAAACCGAAAGAACGTGACAAAGCAGGGCATGACAGAAACTAATTTGAGAACCACTGCCTTAACCCTCATAATGCATTCAAAATCTGTATGTATGTATATATATATATATATATATATATATATATATATATATATATATATAATTTACAGAGTTTCACCAAGTTATTACCATGCTACTACTGCCTTTACTCAGTTGATTAATAAAAAAAAAATAGAGATTGTTTGAAATTAAAAAAGAGGAAAGAAAATATGATGTATTTTTTCAATATTAAATAGAAATTGTATTTCAATATATCATTGTATGTAATTTCTAAGAACATAAAATCTGAGAATTACAGTATTATAGAATGAAAGTAATTTAATTAATTTAATTTAATTAAATCTTCATAACTCACGATTGCTCAAAAAATTCTAATTTATGAAACCTACATTTCATTTATTCCAAAACATCAAAACAACATAAATATTACTCTGAAAAGATTTAAAACAAAATAAATGCATTTTACAAAATCCAGTCCCGAAAGCATTTGAGATGTGGGGGAAAACACCTTCATGGGTCCAAAATTACCTGAACAAGAAACATATAACATTTTTAATAAATAAACTAAAACATAAAATAAAAGATGCTGTATTTTTTTCCTGACCCGAACAAGAAACATGTAACATTTTTAATAAATAAAATAAAATAGATTTTTTTTTATGTTTTTTTATGGGTTTTTTTGAGAGTCTTTCTTTGGAATAACTTTCCTTTTGCTCCCTTATTAAAAACAAAGCTGGTTTTCAAAATTGTTATGCATCTAAGATAGATAGATAGATAGATAGATAGATAGATAGATAGATAGATAGATAGATAGATAGATAGATAGATAGATAGATAGATAGATAGATAGATAGATAGATAGATAGATAGATAGATAGATATGTTTGGAACATGTGAAATAAGTCTGAAGTAATAATTTGGTTATGGAGATGTCTGAAGGCTAAAAACGGAAGTGAGTAACTTTTCTGATGCACAGTTCTGCAAATGTCATGCAGTTCAGAAGCAAATAATACGGGGGGCGGAGGAGGTGGAATCAGACTTGAGTTTGGACCAAGTGATCAAACCAAATGAGAAAACGTGAGTCATTTTCTTGATGTTAAAATATTTTCTTGTATCATAGCTCATTATGCAGAGACAACTTCTAAACCATTGTAGGTTTACGTCCACTGTTTGAGCTTACAGGCCAGCAACATGAGTTCAACAATGGCGTGAATTACAGAAATGTGCTTTTAAAAACCAATACACAAATCATACAATCAAATCCATTGAAACCACAATATAAATCAATATCAACAATTAGATATTCAGCAGATAAGCTGGCAAAAAACAGCACTTTCAGTGTATGTAGTAAATAACACACTCTACATTATATCAGCACTTATCATTAAACAGATATTCATTTTTAAATACACTCTCGTGTCCTAATAAACATCTATTTCATTGCATATTTCTAAAATCAATAAAACACACAATTGTCTTAGATTTAGATAGCAAGGCATTTGAAAGTAAACCGGACTTTTCTTTTTGTGACACAAAGAAAGTTTGGCTTTGGGGAGTCATTTACCCAGTGGATCAATGCTTTTTATCACTCACCTAGGGCTACTGTCATCACTAATGGAATTATATCAAAACAATTTACGCTTTAGCGAGGAACAAGACAAGGCTTCACTATCTCCATTACTCTTTGCCCTGCTTATAGAAGCATTAACAGCTGTGGTTCACCAAAACAATGATGAGCCGCGTATTAAAACAATCCATAAGACTGTTTACATGCAATATCAATTAAGTTTTTACACTTATTGACTTATTCTCCAAAATATCATATAACTCTCTAATATGGAACGAATCGACCATTATGCTGGCATATGGAGAAGCAGAATTACTGAGATGAACCTTGAAAGCCATTTTCAATACAGACAATATCACTTACCTCAGTATAAATATTTCCCAAATGATATCAGAAGAGCAACAGATGAAAACTGAAGTATTATGTTATCAGTTATTTACATTTATTACATTTATTCATTTAGCTGACGCTTTTATCCAAAGCGACTTACAATTGCTATATATGTCAGAGGTCGCACGCCTCTGGAGCAACTAGGGGTTAAGTGTCTTGCTCAGGGACACATTGGTGTCTCACAGTGGATTCGAACCCGGGTCTCTCACACCAACGGCATGTGTCTTATCCACTGCGCCATCACCACCACCAGTTATTGAATAACAAATGGCAAAACTAGATAGATAGATAGATAGATAGATAGATAGATAGATAGATAGATAGATAGATAGATAGATAGATAGATAGATAGATAGATAGATAGATAGATAGACCATGCTGAAGATGTTTGTTTCCTACTCCTTAACAAATATTGTTTTCCTTTCATCAGGCACTTAATGATTCAAGTCATCTCTAAAGGACAATATCTAAAGGCCAAGCAAGGCCATTTTTTCCCTATGATCAAAGATCATTACAACAAAACACAGGAGAAAAACTGAAAGCTTGGTCCATAATTCATGGAGGTCCAAACTTTAAAGTCCTTGATTCTACTTTGTACTTGCCCTTATGACAATGCACTAAAGTTCTTCATAGTGAATAATATGGCTTTTGCAATGTGAAGAAAATAACCACAGGTACACTGCCTCCTTATTACTGTGATTACTGTGCTGTCATTGAAGATAGTTTTTCCTAATAAACAAACTATGGGAGTTATGAAAATGCTCCAGTTTAAATATAAATAAATGAGATACCCCTGAATGGATTATTTAATATAATCATTACTACCAAAACAACACATACCAGATTTTCTCTTATTTTTCTTTCTGTTTAGAAGCCACTAACATTTTTCAATGTAGAAAAAATAATCAACAACCACATCTGCTTCTGCCTCCAATACATCTCTATTAGGAAGAAACTGCCACCAAAATTTCTTATTAAAAAGCAATTATGTTTGAATTGATGAACCAAAAGCATCTTAATATAAACAGAATTGTTGGATTTTATGTCACAAAAAGGCATACATTAAATAACATACATACATTGCACAGCATTCATATACTGTGTAATCAGTTCTACATAAACATCAGAATCAATAAGTTGCCTAAATCACTCAAATCAACTCTAAACCCCTCGGTGGACCACTATTACTATTAGCCTTCAAAGGCCATCAAGCCATCAAGCGGTTTAGTCAATTTTCACACCATGAACCACTTTAGTACTTTTAATTCTAAAATTTATGATCACCAGGCCATTTTAAAAGCCCATCACAGCACAGTAAAGTTTGCTTCACAGTAGTGCTATTACTTGTGATCTTGATGTGTGATAAAATGGGCAAAAATGCCACACCATTTACATTAAAGGAGGAACTGGTGCCCAATATAAAGATCAGAAAATCACAGAAACTTGAGTTTTTGTTGTTGTTGTTGTTGTTTTTTTACACTTGATCACTTGTGTATTAATGCTCTGCATTTTTTGTCTATCTCTAATGATTTATGCAACAAATCAACCTTAATGCAGTGTTTTGAAATGTTTCTAAAAGGTTTAAACTTTTTGAGGTTGAATTTTAAAGGTTTCAGTAACTGCAGTAGTGTTGATGCAGCCATGTCAGGGAGATTTACATTTACATTTATTCATTTAGCTGACGCTTTTGTCCAAAGCGACTTACAATTGCTATATATGTCAGAGGTCGCACGCCTCTGGAACAACTAGGGGTTAAGTGTCTTGCTCAGGGACACATTGGTGTCTCACAGTGGATTCGAAACCGGGTCTCTCACACCAAAGGCATGTGTCTTATCCACTGCGCCATCACCACCCCTGATGCTGTGTGTTTCTATGCGAAAGCAAAAGTACTTTGTTTGGCCTTCCGAAAGTAGATGCAATTAGGAATCATTTGTTAAGATTTGCTTACAACACAACAGCACAACCCAAATGTTCCAATTTGTGCAACGCATTTTACAGACAACAGTTTCGTGAACCTATTAGAGTAATGTGCACGAAGGCTATTTCTTAAAAAAAAAAAAGGGTCAATTCCGAATTTGCTATGACAATCTGACGCTTCTGAATCAGCGACTGAGTATGTTTTGTTATTAGTTCAAGTATTTGCTACTATATTTGTTCTAGTTTTGCGCATAACGCGTCGTGTGTGTGTGTGTGTGTGTGTGTGAGAGAGAGGGGAACAGGGTCACTATGTACAGCCAGTCAGAAATCGTCTTGGGGCGTGTTCACACTTGGTGTCTTTTTTGACTAGAAAAAGTTGACAAGAGCACTTTTTTAGTAAAATAAAAAAGCTGGCAGCGTTTTGGTAACAAATAGCAGCCGAGGGCGTCTTTTGTTGCAATAACAACAGCTGCAATGGTAGCCTAGCTCTGTGTGCTGCAGAAATGTTGGCTTTTAAGTTAACGGGGAGGGTATGTCGGTTCACAACGACGTTTGTGGGAGTGTGACATTATACGGGGAAGGAAACTGTATGGTGCTTCCAACAATTTAGTCCAGGAGCTCCGGTTGGATGATGCATGGTTTCATACATCTCCTTGTGCTCCGAAACGAGTATGATCTGTCTACCAGCTATCTTCTCCTTTTTCTTGTTATTTTTGTTGTTATGGAAATGACTCGCCACTCGCTTGTCATTGGTCAGCTGTCAAAATGGCGCTTGACGTAGGGCGTTTTTTTAGAAAAGTAAGGCCTCGTGTCCACCAAAGCATTTTTAGCCAGCTGAAAATGCCAGGCGCTCTGCTGAAAACGCTTAGCTGTGAGCCCTTGAGAGCGTAGCGGGGTTTTTTTTCGTTGAAAAACGCTGTGGTTGCTATGATTTGAAACATGGCAGACGCGTCGCGAATGAAATGTTTCGCCAAGCATTATTTTTCATAACAATATTATGGTAGTCTGGCAATTCGATCTAGTAATGAAAATCAATTCTCGGAGACAAGTGATATTAACTTCTACATTGTTGTTCAGCTGTAGTACAGTCGGTAGTCCTCCTCCACTCTGATTGGTTGGCTGGCTAGAAAGTGACAGTGATGAGTGCAGCGTTTTATCCAAAGTTGAACATTCTTCAACTCTCGGCGCCGAGAAAAAAACGCCCGAACACTCAGTGCTCGGCACAGAAGAAGACTTGGAAACAGCACGAGTTGGAACAAAAAAAACGTTATGTTAGATGTCTGTGTCTAATGTAGAGAATTATGTTTAGTGTTTTGCAATACAATGTGTGTAATATTTTGCAAAAAGCATGAGGCTGAGAATATGCTTATTGTTGTGAATGTTTTGGGCTGTGGTTGTGTTCCTTGAGTGTAAGGTTTCACTAACTGTGTTATTTTTAATTTTAGTGTGTAAGCAATGGTAAAAACTGTAAGACACGTTGGTCCCTGAATGTCCCCTGTTAGCTTGGAACAAACTTTAATGAAGTTCTTTTCTTAAGGATGATACATATTTTAACTGGAAAGTTGTGATTAAATAATGAATGAAATAAAAGTTTAAGGCTTTCAACTTTCAATTAATAATGGTCAACCTTTCAATGAATAATGATTATGAGTATTAACCCACCATCAATGTCACACATCAGCTAAAGTGCTCTTCCCACCGCCTCCTAGCTCTGCCTTCTCTATACATTTGATTGACAGTTTATCATCCAACTGTCATCAATTACACATGATACCCTAGCCAGGAAGGGATTTAGTACAAAGAACAGGGGAATGCATGTCAATGGGTGCTTAGTCATCTGTATTGACATGAATGAACCTTCGGCCGTGTTTTCCACGCTAAGCAGGAGCTTAAACAAGAAGGTGTGAAAGTTTGTATGTGCTCATGTATCTGATGTCACCCTACCAGAAGATGCAGTGCCAATAAAGTGGTAAAACTTACTACTTGTTCCAAATAGTATATGTTTTTCCTCAGAGTCTGCATTTTCTTCAAGTGCTGATTTCCATTCTGAATCCTCAAATGACTAAAATGACACCTATAGAGGTCAAAGGCCACAAGAACACCAGTCCACTTCGAGAGCACCACACTGCAGTCAGACACTGGTTTGTTTTCTCTTCATGCAATGGTGTTTGAGTTTAGCCTGAGGAAGAGGGAAAAAGAGTGAAGATGGTTAGAGAATAAACAGGTGTACTGTGAGAGAATCATGGAGACGGACGAAGATAGAGTAGCTGAGGGACACAGAGAGATTGATGGAGCATTGCTATAAAGTGTGTGTGTGTGTGTGTGTGTGTGTGTGTTCACTCTGTTCATTGGCACAATGTGTTGAGAGATACAGCAGACTCATTGGATTAGACTGATTCCTTCCTGATTTCCCTGCAGGGCTCCATCCAACAGGAAAAGGCACAGCGCCGAATGCTCATCACCCCAATAAGGCAATAAACCATCTCCCTGTGTCCCTGCAAACCTGCACTGTGAGGGAGAACAGGGAGGAAACTGGAAGTTTGGGAGGACAACAATGAGGTCAAGATTTAAAGACAGTACAAAACATAAGAAAATAAAAAATAAAAACCATTTTAAAAAATGGATTAAGCTTCCAAAAAGCTATACGTAAATAAATTGGTAACAACATAAATAAATAAATAAATAAATACACTATCGTTCAAAAGTTTAAGATAGTTTGATGGTGTTAAAGGACGCATCCTTTCGCTCACCGAGGCTGCATTTATGTGATCAAAAATACAGTAAAAACAGTAAAATTGTGAAATATTATTACAATTTAAAATAACAATTTTCAATTGTAATATATTTAAAAATGTAATTTATTCCTGTGATGCAAAGGGGAATTTTAGTGTCACATGATCGTTCAGAAATCATTCTAATATGCTGATTTGCTGCTGAAGAAACATTTTTTTTATATATATATTATCAATGTGTGAAAACAGCTGTGTTGCTTCATATTGTTGTTAAAACTGACACGTTTTTCCTTTTCTTTTCTGACAGTATTCTTCGATGAATAGAACGTGCAAAAGAACAGTATTTATTTCCTATATAATAATGTCATTATTAAATCTTATGCTATGGTGTCTTTATATATATATATATATATATATATATATATATATATATCCAATCAGCCATTCTTATAGCTATATTATTATTATATATATATATATATATTTTTTAACTCTACTCATAAAGTTGTATTGGGCTCTAAGTCTATTATTATTATTTTTGAAATACAATCTATACCATTTTGGAGGTTTCAGACTTTCCCCATTCAAGTAGACAGGAGCTGTACTTGCATGACTAGAGCATGACTTGGTGATATTGTCCAACAAGTGAACACACGTTTTTTTTTTGGAGGTGGGACTTTATTTTTCTGCATTTATCTGAACAAACTGACAGAACAAGCACCCTGAGAACATCCTCTCAGCCCCATCTGAACACGTTGTGCTAAAAAAAAGCTTGAATTGGACGCAGAATGGAGAAAAGAAAGAGAGATAATTGCTAGAAATCCCAGTGACCTCGGGCAAACACAGCAGAGGCGCCAGAAGTGGGTGGGATCCACCGAGGGGGATGAGATCATTGGCTGTGGGCAGGATGAGGGCAACAGCGGGTCACGGCGCTGCTCTGTGATTGGCTGAGGCAGCTGGATCTGGGTGGATGAGTAAAGGGTGTGATGCTATGGGTGCAGAGATGGAAATGCCTGTGTGTGTGGGCAGCTCTGGGCTATAGAGTGCTGTGTGGAAAGCTTTTGATGTTTCTCTCTGAGCTTTTCACCCTTCCTCCCTTATTCATTAAGGGCCAAGCTGGATGAGTTTATAATTATATGCTTGCTATGAAAATAAAGCACATATTTTTATCAGTGCAAAATAGCACCTCATCATCACAGCGGTTTGCTCCCACCAGCTTCTTCCTGTGAACATAAATGTCAAACTTTCTGAGCATCGCAAGGTTTCGAGTATCTTTCTGCTGCCTTAATACATCTTTAACCACTTTTGCCCTGTGCTTCGCAAAAACCTTCAACCTTAATCTTATCGCAGCCAAAAAGAAGTCTACTGTTTACAGAAGGTATTGGATCTCAAACAATGTTTTTAAGGAATCGTTCATCCAAAATGGATCATTCTGACATCATTTACTCAGCCTCATATGGTTCCAAATCCATATTTTCTTTCTTCAGTGAAACACAAATAGAGTTGTTTTGAAGAAAGTTAAGGTCTAAGGAAAAATAATACAGCATAGAGTAGCAAAACATACCTACCGTATTATATTCAAGTTAACAGAAAACAGACATTGTACCATTCAAAAGTTTGGGGTCAGTGAAGTTTTTAATGTTTTTGAACTAATGCTTCGTTGATTTGATTTAAAAACAAACAATCAACAAAAACAAAACAAAAAAATCGTGAAATATTTAACAATTTAAAATCACTGTTTTCTGTTTGAATATATTTTAAAATGTAATTTATTTCTGTGATCAAAGCTGAATTTTCAGCATCATTACTCCAGTCTTCAGTGTCACATGATCTTTCAGAAATCTAATATGCTTATTTACTGCTAAAAAAACAAAAACTGATTGCTATCAATGATGAAAACAGTTTTGCTGCTTCATATTTTTGTGGAATCCATGATTTTTTCCAGGATTCATTGATGAATACAAAATTCAAAAGAACCACATTAATTTGAAATATAAATCTTTTGGAACATTATAAATGTATTTTACTGTCACTTTTGATCAATTTTATGCATCCTTACTGAATAAAAGTAGGCTGTTCGTAAAAAAAATAAAATAATTACTGACCCACATTTTTTTACTTTATCATAGCTCTCAAATCTCAGATCATATTCAAATTTGCCACAACGCGATTAGTCAAAAGATAATAGCTTTTAGCATTATGAACACTAATTACACTTGGATATGGGATGTTATAACTATATTTAAAGAGCAAACAACAATTTGGTGTAAAAACTTTCACTCATAAATTGCTAGTATAACATAATCCAGTAATCATTGTTTTATTTACAACTTGCTGTTTTTGGAATGCTGTATCGATCAACCCAATTTATTTATTTATTTATTTTTCTAAGAACAGTCAAAACATTTACATAACTTCGTTGTTGTTTCACAAGCCAAGGAATTATGAAGCTGCTCCTCTTTATGAGCCTCTTTAAGCCCAAACGCTGCTCGCTTTGAGACACAAGCTTAACAAAGGAGCTGAGGGATCTAAAATTCACAAGTCAGGCCTCTTTCTACAGCAGATCCTTGAACAAAATTGAGGCTTTTCTGAGTATCTGCCCTTGAGGGTCAAACGAGCCATATGCTGAAAGTCTTGGAGGTGGTCGAGGTTATTGCATGAGCTTCCAGATGACCCTGGCTCAGCGGAGTGTGTCATAACCAGCCAGGATAATTTCCCCATGCAGGAGTGTCAGATCACAGCTCGCTTCAGCAAACACACCGAGCCGAGCACCTGGAACTGTGCAGCTATTTAGCATAGTCAATTCATGTCGACACACACTGGAGGAGAAAGCTGGAAAGATACATACTGATGAACTTATCTTTATTATTATTTTTATTTTTTATTAAATTACATTAACCGATGAGGATGCATTAAAATTTTAACACATTTCACCTACAGTACATACACTACTGTTAGGAAGTTAGGGGACGGTAAAGTTTTTGAAAAAAACTGTCTTCTACCCACCAAAGCTGCATTTGTTTATACAGTATGAAACAGTATAATTTTGAAATATTATTAAGATATAAAATAACTGTTTTCGATTTGGATATATTGCAAAATGTAATTTATTCCTGTGACGAAAAACTGAATTTATCCAGTCTTCAGTGGAACATACTGCTCAAGAAACATTTGTGATTATTATCAATGTTGAAAACAGTTGTGCTGCTTAATATTTTTTGGTTTAAACTGAGATACATATGTTTTAGAAATATTTTGATTATTTTATTTCATGTTTTTCTCCCTCCCTTTTCACCTAACCTGTTATTTAGGTTACCTCTTCAACTTCATGGAATAATAAATGTTATTACTTTCACTATTACTATAGGTTTTGTTTAATGTATTTACACTGAATAAAACTTTTTTTTTTCTTCAGGATAACAGAGATGGGATACATAAATAGTACTCTGCATGTGAGAGTCTACCGCAATACATTTCTAATTACACTCAACGTCTTTAAAAGCTCATACTTTGCAGTAATGCATGCCATATTTGTAATTTCTCTTGCAATGCATTATGGGATTGTCTTGGTACATGCAGTTCCCAAACACTTTTTGAAGATAAGCAACAGGTCTTGAAAAGAGACATAAAACACTGTCCAAGACTCTCACTCCTAAACTAGTCTCTCGTTAAACACTGATTACAGCATGCATATGAGCATAATCTGATATGGATTATATGGATAATAATATTTTAAGATGTATTTGAGCTGTTTGTGAGATGACATGACTGTGCATGGTCACTTATAATACAGTCTACTTTCAAGCTCTTGTCCAAACCTTGTGAACTGCCTAAATAGCAATTGTATGCATCATAGGCACACTTTGGCTGTGAAGTTTGTTGCAAAACAATATACACTAAACAGTGTTGTTGTATACAATACCTTATTTTGGCCCAACATCACATGTATTCGAATAAAGCAATCTCAACATGCATTGCATCCAAATCTTAAATAATGAAGGGGGCAAATTTTTCATTTAAATATATTGTGTTCAGTCCAGAAAAGCATTATTTTACACAAATCAAGTGCATCCAACTTGCATGCACATTTACCTAAAGCAATGCATACTATATAGCAAAAATAATCTGTGTGATTGTTTATATCATCTCAAATTTAAACTATATTATTGGCCAGCTCTCTATAGAAATTGGACGCGTGTAAGTATGCATACAGTACATACTATGCCATATGCATACCCTATATTTGCATTAAGAAATGTATAGCTTACTACATAGCAAATCTCAATCGCATGATTGCTTGCATTATTGCAAAATGTAACAAACATCATTGCCTATAGCTCTAATCTGCTAAATGCAACTTTAAGGAAGATAGAAAGATATTATAAACATTAAGATCACAATTTTCTGTAAACTTCTTTTATATGTTATGAAATGCGCTATGGAAATAAATCTGACATGATGTAAAAAATGCACACTAAATGTTTTCACTAAATATTGGATCATTGCACATTGGAGTATTTAGAGTATAAGACTAAATAATAATAGAGTAAAGTAGTTGTTAAGTTTAGGTATGGGTTAGGGTTAAGGGATCTAATATATGGTTATGCAGAATAAGGTATTAATATGCAGGGCCGGCGCTAGCTATAGGCAGAGCAGGTGATTGCCTAGGGCTTCAGGCTTTGAGGAGGGGCCTGCAGGTGTTTGATTTGTCATAATCTATTTTAGAGTGATATGAATTTGTGATTACACTGAATGACATCGCGTCTGACTCTCTATCCATTAGGCCACGACTGCCCCAAATTATCACAGGTTATAAAATAAACATTAAGCACTGTTTATTACATTGATAATAAATCTGCATATTATAATTATTTTTGTAGGATCATGTGATACTGAAAACTAGAGTAATGGCTGGTGAAAATTTAGCTTTGCATCACAGAAATATATTTTAAAACGTATAGTAAAATAGAAAACAATTTTTCAAAATCTTTTTCTGTATTTTTGATCAAATAAATCCAGGTTTGATGAGCATAAGATACTTTTTTCAAAAACATTAAAAATAGTAATGTGTCCAAACTTTTGTGCTGTATAAGTAAAAATATGCACAATTTTAAATTAAATGTTGTATAAACAAAAAAGGTCCAGAATCTTATTTGGACATCAGAGCCTCCTAAAGTCTAGAACAGGCCCTGTTAATATGTGTGTTTAGTACTAATAAACAGACAATATGCTAGTAATATGCATGCCAATAAGCAACTAGTTAATAGTGAGAATTGGTCTCTAAAGTGCTACCATAATTTAGAGAGAAAAGAATTAAAGTCCAGCCAAAGAGTTAAAACAGGTATAGTCTTTAACCTTATTTCGGTTAAAGAAGCTACATTTCTGGCACTATTGTTGTCAGATTTTACTGAAAAGTAATCTTGGCATACTTGCTGCATCTTTTGAGGTGAATAGTGTTACGTGCCAGCCCCCTTTTAGTCTAGAGGTAATGGGCGTAGCAGTAACAAATTTCGGAGCGAGAAAGCACAGGGACCTCTTGTCTCCAGCCCCAATAACACACCTCCAAACAAAATAACTTAAGTTTTTTTTATTAAATCATAAGAAAAAGATAAAGGGAAACAAACTTCAGGAGGGGGCAAAGGCCAACACAACAAACTTCTAGATTTCTAACTCCGTTTTATCCATAACTTACCTATACATAAACCAAAAGGCAAATGAATAACACAATTAACTTCCCTATCTCCTTGACTACCCAGATAACCAGGAGAAAAGTAATTAATGAAAAAGGCACCCACCTCCCTACAAGTTTCTTTGCAAAATGCTTACATTCTAAACAAATTTACAAATCTCCAAATAAACCCACAGCAGCACCAATGGATAGCACTCAACAGCAAAAAAACATAATAAAGTTGTCTCGAGCCAGAGAAAAGCAGTCCGTGTGACAGGTTACAATATGCATCCCTCTCCCTCTCAGTTTGCGCTGAGACAGTGCTGGCTTTATATGCTGGCTTCCTCCTGAGTGCTGCCAATCAGGGGAGCTGAATTGAATGTTTAGCAAATCAGCAACAGGTGCATCGAATCACCTCCACGACAGTGACAGCAGTAGACAGGAAAAAAAAAAAAAAAAAAGATAAAAACAATAACAAAAGGAAGCACACCAAAAGACACAGAACAATCATAAATAAAATACATCCCAGGACGTAACAATAGGAATGCAGACAGAGTATTCTTCAGGCATTTTGGACAATCTTGTTAGCAAGATGGCCACCACCACAAAAGTGAATTAAAGTGCTCCAATACACACTTTGGCACAAGTCGAATCTTGCATGGAAAAAAATAGTTGTAAATTACTATTACCTTAAGTAAGACTCATGAAGACCATTTCAAATGAGTCGCACATGAGCTTCCACTTCATGCTACCTTTGTAGGCAACAAAGCATTAGGTAACAGAGAATCTGCCTGATATGAACCATTCCAGCTCTGATTCCTCCAACAGTGTAAATACAAAATCTAAAATATACTTATAATTGCAGACAAGCACACATACTCACACCCCCACTCTGTTTCCTCTCACCGTTTGACTTTCTGCATACACATCATTAGTTACATAATGCTTCATAACATTTCCAGCCATATGATTATGACAGCACGATGGCTACTTCCAGCACTATGTGCCGTAACAGGTATTAGACCGAGCATACAGAATGCACTGCACAGCAGGGCCATTCCAACAGTTGAAGAGGTGTACTGTAAAATTACAAGGCTTCAGTTCATATGTCAGTTGGGCCCTTTGGAGGGAGCTTGACTGCGATAAAGAACTCGGCAAAGCTTGAAGTCCAAGCACAGATTGCGAAGCAGATTGGTTGCTAATGTGATGTAGGCAGGAATCTTTCAGGTTCTCAAAAACAGACCAGAGTGAACCGAACGACCAAATGCGCTTGTTGGAGTGTTGTTTGGTATGTCGCCTCATGCTGTTTGGGGATCAGCTTTGTGATGAAATCACAGACGAATACTGAGAAAATATTTGAAATGTCAAGACAAAGGCCTGAATATAAAGAAAGAGCAACAAACACACAACGGCTCTAACAATACTGATGTGAACCTACATTCATACACTATACCTACTCCAAATTTAAAATGTAGTCATTTAAAATTGCTGCTTTTTATATATATACACATATAAATAATGTCACAATCTTATACTGTATTGTAATTTTTTTTTTCCATGTTTTTAGGACGTCGTTTAAATGTGGCTCTAGACATTTTGGATTATCTTACCCAAATAAAAAAAAAAAAAAAAAGTTGCATGCGTTTGCATGCTAAAGTTATCGATCTCTTGCTGTGAATATGAGCAATAAGTGAGTGGGAGACAATATCTCCTTGGAAACCCAAACCATCATGCTCACGAGCGACCTTCTGAAAGTCCTCTGAGCCTCCGAGAAGGCCCACTGAGAGGATTAGCAACTCTAGCAAGTGGCTTTTTTTGGGCACAACACAGTCCCATACACTGGATGTTAGCAAGAGGAACAGGTGGTAATGTTTAGAGAAGGGCAGAGGAGAGATATTACACAGATTAGGAGTTTATTTCTGTCTCCTGTGATTCTCTCCCAATTTCTCTGTTGTTGCCTGACTAGCTTGCCAAGGACACACAGTGCATGTTCATAAATCCCTGTATTTGTCAGCAACAGAACAGCACAGAGCGCAGGAGTTGTGTCAGTTCAATTCTTTCTCCCTAGACAACCCTACTTCACTACAGCAGACATGCTTTGCAGCTCTGGGGAAGCATAAAAAGGTCAGCATCCATGAACCACAACCACTGAAAGAAGAAGGAAAATATAACGCAAAATTCAACTGCGTGAAACAAGTTGCAATTCAACTGAAATGAATGTTCCAGGTGCAATACAAGTGAAAATGCGACTGCATTTGTTGTGTAATATTGATTACCAATTTAAATTCTGAAGGAAAATGAAATAATAATTCTTTCATTACTTACACACTACATGACTTGCTTTCCTCTACTGTACACCAAAGGAGCAAATCTGAAGACTGATCCATGTTCTTTTCCATCCAAGTACAATGAATGGGAACATTCAGGCTTTAAAAGGACACAAAATACACCGCAGTATAATGGACAGTTCATATGAGTCATGTATGTACAGTATCTGCAGCTTGATGTGTCCTTAAAGGAATAATTCACCCCAAAACTGAAAATGTACTTTCCCTCAGGCCATCCAAGATGTAGAGGTGTTTGTTTCTTCATCAGAACAGATTTGGAGAAATGTAGCATTCCATCACTTGCTCACCAATGGATCCTCTGCAGTGAATGGGTGCCGTCAGAATGAGAGCCAAATAGCTGATAAAAACACACGCCACTCCAGTACATCAGTTAATATCTTATCAAATGAAAATGATGGATTTGTTTCTAAAAGCACAAAGCTTAAGATTTGAATGTCAAACCATTATTTCCAGCTAAAATATGAGTCCAGTATCCTTAATATTGCTTTCTCCAAAGAAAATGTCATTTTATCTGAATCAGGAGAGAAATATGTTCAGAATAAAGCAAAAACAGTCTAAACAAATATATGCGTGGATTTTGATGTGAGAGGACAACAGGAGATGGACTTTTCTTTTTTACTGGAGAATGCAACATTATGGATTATGGACATGTATTTTGGCCAGAAGCGATGGTTTAAAGTTAAAACACCTTTATGGTGGAAATTTTTTTTTCGCTTTACAATATGTTATTTGATGGACTGGAGTGGTGTGGATTACTTGTGTATTATTGTGATGTTTTTATCAGCTGTTTGGACTCTCATTCTGACGGCACCCATTCACAGCAAAGGATCCATTAGTGAGCAAGTGATGGAATGCAACATTTCTCCAAATCTGGTCCAGTGAACAAGCAACTCATCTACATCATGGATAGCCTGCATGAGGGTGAGTACATTTTCAGCAAATTTTCATTTTTAGGTGAACTATTCCTTTAAAACGGGTCACTGAGGAGAGGACACAATAATAAAATGCAACTAACTAATATAATCATGTATAGTTAGGCCAAACACAACAAAATATACTTAACTTTTAAAAGGGAAGAGAAAACGCCTCCTATACCTTTTGATAACGGCGTCAAAGGCTGTCTGTCAAATTACTTTTTTTGGAGGGGGGGGGGGCTTGCACTGAAGCTGGAATATTCCTTTAAACCCCAAATGTGCTGATGCCATCAAAAAATAAAGAAAAAAGCTGTTAGACTACTTGCACATAGCTAACTCCATACAAGAGTCTCTCTTTGTGAGCTCTTAACTTGCATAATTTTTTCAAGGTCGACAACTTAATATATGTCTTGAGAGGACATTTCAAAATGATGCCATTCAAGCCAAACATTTATTAGATATTAAGAGGTGAGAGTCTCTATTACAACACAAATAACTGCCATCAGCATGTGGGTGGAGGGGCTCTGTGAGGTTAAAACATTGTAAACAAGGAATAGAGAGAGCTATGAGCAAAATCCTAACAGTATAAAATCACAGGAGTGCATGCCTTTACATTAAAAGCCATTCTTGTTTATGAGAGATGCCTCTAAACTGACAATGCAGAGATATTTCACCTTCTTACAGCACATACATTACAGACAATGCGGTGGTTCAAAACGGGTCAGTTTTTAATAGGGTCGCAAACAGCGGGAGGAATCTGAAGCTAAATGCAAATAATAAAATCCAACTAACCATATAATGGTGCAGAGTTAAGATACTGTAGAAAACAGGCTCAGCAACTTTTAAAAAGTAGGGAAAAACAAATCCAATATCTTGTACTGTCAAAGGTTGTGTCCAATCAAACTCTACTGGGGTTTTTTTCTGCAAATTTGCTACATTATGGTCACATACTTCCTATATAAGGATAAAGTGAGTGAAAATGAGTGCATTTGGTCACAGTTGCACACAATTTTGCACACTTTCCAACAAATAGGATTTCAGACCACATATGAATGGTTTTTATTTGGCAATGTAATGCCGAATATGTTATTTTTGGCTCTGAGCAAAGACTATGAAGGACAAAAGTGATCACACAGAATTAAAGCCGAGGTTTGTATGAATGAAGGTGGTTTAAGAGAGTTATATGCATTAAAAATTTACATAATCATGCATATATATAATGAACGACCCAATAGCCTTTCCTTTTTGTGCATGATCAACCATTCCCAGAGTTATATAAAATCCCCCTGCATACATACATACAACTGCACTCCTATTCTTTACACGTACACACATTTTCATTTAACTCGAACACTACAAAGAAAAGGGGTTCATTCTGCGGGATTTCAATCTTCCCAGGAGACAATGGGATACGTGCGCTCTCCTCTCCATCCATTACTCATTAATGATGTCATAATTCTGTTTAAGATGACAGGAATGGAGAGTTGGAGACAGAAAGTTAAATTCAGCCTGCTTTAATGTCAGATAATAAATCAATACTATTCTTGAGTGCATTTTTAATATTAACTTTTCTGACTAGAGGAAAAACTTCAGAATTCACCATTTGGGATTTTGAAATGTCAATAAACAGTGAGGAAAGTACAGAGCAATATAGATTTAATGATGAAGAAAATAACACCTTGTATTTTATCTGTGGATGTTTTTAAACAAATACAGCTGAGAATAACAGGAAACGGAAAAAGGGGGAACAGGATTTGGACATGTTGCAAGCCAGATTTGAACCTGCAAAAGCACCATGGCAATCAGTATGAACACCATTTGTCTTTAATCATCAACGTTACTTAAAACCAATGGATTGGGTAACTGTTAGCTGGATAGCATTGACCCGTTAACCGTGATAACCAATTAACAGCAAACATGTATTCTGACAAAATCTTTTTCTTCTTTTGTACTTTTTAGTAAGAAATATACTTTTTACGTTTTGCCATTTGGGTTCTTGGATTACTCCTATGGCTCACAGACCCTTAGTTCTTCCTTTCTGCTGACTTTGACACTTCAAATATTCAGTAGTCAAAACCCTTGAGACTGTATACCAGTCAAGGAATTCCATTAAGATGAGTAATAAAAGTGGCAAACATACAAATAAATAAATAATAATAATTAAACACTAAAATATAAAACAAATAATAGTAACTCAATTAATGCATTATTAAGTAATTTTTAATTTGATGCTCTAAACAGCCAAAAGCCAAAACCTTGAGACTGTGTCCAAAGAAGTGCGTACTAAGAAATTTCCATCAAGATAAATAAATGAATGAATCAATGAATCCAAATACTACTACTACTACTAATAATAATAATTTAGAATATTTAAAAAAATAAATTAAATTAAACTATTGTTCTGGTAACACTGAGACAAACCACTACAATGCTCAAACAGTGAAGTGATCACCCAAACTCTCGCTGGGGTTTTGTTTGTGTGCGGCCAGGCCCGGGAGTCTGGTGGCTGGCTGGACAAATCTTCACTCAGTGAGGGATGAACTTGCCTGGAAGCTTGTTCTGCTCTGCAAACCTCAGAAAGTTCATGCCTGGAGCTCCAGTAGGGATGAAGAGGGGGATTTATGGGCCGCATCCTCCAGCTCACCCTGGCCACCGTGTACTGTCCCGGCCCCTGGCCAGCTAACCCCAGCTTCGTTCCGCTTCCTCCCCCCGTGCGCTGCTGGGTGCGTTTAATTAGGTGTTAGGGGAACGTGGACAGGACAACCCCCCGGATCCATATCCCACAATGACCGTAGGATACTCATGGTCCGTGGATGTTTACAGTAAACAGCCTGAGAAAAGAAGCACATTCATTTCTTAAGAAATCAATACAGAGCATTCAAGAACCTCAGCTGAGCACAGCCTGGTTTCTGTAGGCTACTGTGTTTTTAAGTTGTTTGTGACGTTACACAACACAAAGCGCCATGAAATAGCAAAGTCTCCCCTATTGTGCATCTGTTGAAGAAAACTCCATGTGCTTGCGGTGGATGCTTTGATTGCTTTAAAACTGCTATAAAAAAAGCAATTAAGGATAAGTTTGTGTTTTTTTTTTGTTTAATGTAATGTAAACTAAAATGAAAAAGTTAGCATACCCAAAATGTTGTCCTCTTTGTGTCCAAACATCTATGACTTTTTTCTTAAGATGAATGGAAGAATAACTTAAAACTCAATAAATAAATGGTGTAAAATAAAATGCATTTATTTATTTAGAGTCTAATATGTCATTAATGAAAATTGAAAGAAAAAAAAACTAAAGATCGTACAGGTTTGGAAGAGCAAAACTATATAAGATTTCATCTGTAGTTCTTCTAGGCTTTGTTTTAGCAAAACAAACAAGAAAAATAAGTTTCACAGCAGTGGGATACATGCAATCTCTTTCACATTACCCTGGTAAGCAAATCAGTTAATGACCAACACCAATCCCAGTGGTTAATCTTTTATTTTGGCAATCAGCTATTCTATTCACAAATTGATTATTTATTTAACTCATGGGAGAAAATAAAGCATTTCTACTTTATTGCGGTGAATCTTGATTTTTAAGTGGCTTATATAACCACTAAGGACATAATTTACACAAACATAATTCATCATTTACCACACAGGGTGTAAAAAAAGCCTAAAAGAGATATTAGAGGTTATTGGGAGAGCTCAAAATAACTCAATACATAACCACTGAAATTTTTGTGAAAATATATTTTGTTTTACAATAAAAAACAAACAAACATGCAGCAGGTCGTATTTGTAAAACACTTGCTGTATTGTTCAGCTGATTACAACAGCAATTTGAACCTGCTAATGAATTTCATACATTTTCCACAGGCCATTAAAGTTTAAGTGCCACTGCGCCATGCACATGTTTACAACTGCTCTCATTACAGAGTGCATTTAAACATCAAACTACACTAAACTTGATTCTCTCATCACTGCATGTCTTTGATTAACCTGCCTTCACAACAGCTCATATAAAATTGCATATTTGTAACCGTTCAATCAAAGTATTGCCAATTATGATGATTAGGGTAAGCAATGCACTCAAACAGCAGCACAGCTTTGCAGAATCGTTAAAGTCCTTTCTTAATTCATGGCACAATGCATATTCAAAATGACATGTGAAACATGAAAAATGTATTATATATATGTATGTAAAATCTAGTTATAATATTTATCATATATATATATATATATATATATATATATATATATATATATATATATATATATATATATATATATATATATATATATATACAGACATACACACATACATACATACATATATATATTAAATATATGAAAAATATTATAACTAGATTTTTGTGGATGTTCCTTTCTGTTGCCTTTCACCATCCAAACATTATAGCCGAGGAAATGAAAGTGAATAAAAGTGGCAAAAACCACTTCAGTAAAATAAAATACGATAAATCCTACTACTACTACTAACAACAACAGCAATAAAAATAATAATAATAATAATTACATTTTATACATTTACAAAAAAATATATAAGTAAATAAAGAATGTGGAACATACATAAATGAATAGATGATAAATATCACATTTTATTTTATTTTATTATTTTGATTGATTGATGAAAATGTGCGTTGTGCATTCCAATGCAAAAAAGCTCAGTGTTATAGGTGGTTGCCAGGAAGTCGCTATATGGATGCTAGGACATTCTAGTTGTTTTTAGCACGTTGTTATGCATTTACTAGGATGCTCTGGGTGTTTTTTCAGCATGTTTCTATGATATTGCTATGAAATGTGGTTGTTTACTGGCTCTGTAGGTCATCGACTCTAGTCTTTATATATGGCTTAGGTTCCTGGTTCAGTGTTAGACTGATGGATTTTTAGCAGATTTTATTGTCCATTTAATGGAAAGCGTAAATCTAATCATTATAAAAAGAGTAATTGCACACCTCTTCATGGACAAACCACGCGATCTGTGTCATTCATGTTTGTAGCACAAACACTATGAGTAAACCACTAATGAATGCTACAGTTTTCAGTGGAAATGGAAGGTCAAGTCAAGTGCATTGCATATTGCACAATTTGGCAAATGTTGAAGATCACCTGTGTGTTTCCTGCATACAGGAACTCTGCATCCTGTGCAGAGAATCCACACTGCGTAATGTTTTCGGCCAACAAATGAAAGTTGTATACGTTTCCAGACATATTCAATGTCACTCCTCTTGTCCTTCAGACCCATCTCTCTCTCTCTCTCTCTCTCTCTCTCTCTCTTTCAGCTGCTGAGATGAAAGCACAGGTCCTGGACTTTCAGGTTGGCTTCATGCGGTCTGTCTACATTTTTTTCACAAACATCTGGCACAGATCAAATCTACATGAGATTGGATATTTGTGGATATGTATTCGATTTGGGCCAATTTCTGATCGCTCTTTTCCATGCTATCACAGCAAAGGTGGACTGAAGCTCTCAAGCTCTAAAAAGCACAATAAAATAAGTCCTTCAGGCCTAGCTGCTATATTTCAAGACTTCTGAAGCTTTGTATGTAGAACAGACCAACAATTAAGTCATTTTTTCACTTATAATCTTTAAATACAGTGAGATGTTAACTGCTGAGACTGGATTCTGAATCATTCAGATTCATCAATGAATCATTTAAACTGGTTTTGTGAACAGGTTCAACCAATTTACTGTAAAGATCCAGATGAAGTCAGATGAACGATTATTTCTTTCACTTGTCCTCGTCTGTGTCCTTCTGCCCTTCCTGGCACATCGTTGCCAATTTTTGTTTGGCAAGTGTATGTAAAACCGAATGACCTTACCGCACCAAAATATGAACACAATGAAGAACAGAATGCAAGATGATGAAAACTCATGCCTGGATGAGAGATTCTACCCATAGGCTCAGGATTTCCAGCGATGACACAAACTGTTGTCATGTTATGAGCAGAACTGAACAGAGAAGAAGTAATTAATGCACAGATCGAGTCACAACATCTCATTTTCTCTGTGCCGTTGGTTGATTCTTATGTGTCATAGTTTAAATCGTGACAAAGTGATGTAAAGTGCTATAGTGACTGCATCAAACAAAAGGGTCAGGATGTAAAGAGAAGCACAACACAAAAAAAATCTTAAATTATAATAGCACACATTAAATTTAGAGCATATGGAGCCAGATTTTTATTTATTTCTGGCAAAAAAGATGGCAGTAATCTTACAGAACTGTAGTAGAGTTTTACAAGGGATCTCAACAATATGTGCTCAGATTTGTCAAGATGTCAAAATCTTCAGTCAAAATACAGAGATCAAATTTTCTCATCAAATTTACCAAAACTTTTTTTTTAGTTGCTATATATTGACTTATGGAGTTAAATTTTATTCTCCATTTGCATTTTTTTTTTCCTATTTTAGGAAAACGCAGAGACATTTTTTTAAAGGAATATGTAAACAAAAACCTTTCTTCGGACAACTGCAATTATTCATTGAATTGCAAAATTTACAAAATGTAAGTTATTATATAATTTAAATATTATAAATACATACTTTTCAATGATTTCATAAGATTTTTTTAAATATGTTTTTAAAAGAAGTCTCACATTCTGACCAAGGCTGCAATTGCATAAATAAATAAATAATGGTATTTTGTTTAGTATATATTGTCAAATATCATTGAAATTTAAAATAAACGTTTCCCTTTTAATATATTTTAAAATGTAATTTATTCTTGTCAATTTCCCTCTGCATTTTTTTTCCCAGCATTTTTTTGATGAATAGAAAAATCTAAGGATTTATTTGAAATATAAATTGTAATGTTAAATTTTAATACATTATACATGTATTTACTGTCACCTTTGATTAATTTAATGCATCCTTTCTGAATAAAAGTATTCATAAAAAATCTGAACAGGAAAAAAATGCTTACAGGTTGCAACGACACATAACTGTGGTCTTATATAAGCAAATGGAAATCTTGTTTTCAATTACATGTTAAACAGATCACTCCTACGGTGGCACTTGAAGGTCATGAGTTGGGTTTCCAGGGAATGCACAAATATATACGTTGAATGCAATGCAAGTCGCTTTAGATACCAGCATCTGCCAAATGCATGAATGTAACATGCAGATGGAAACACTATTTGGCACATTTGCAGTTTAACCCCGTGTGCGACTTATGCACATTACACTTGTGCATGCATGGCTACAGAATGTGTGTGGGTGTTTATTTACAGGTGTCTGCACGAGTGCATGTCGTCTTGCCTGTCATTGTTTCTCTCCTGTCACCCACTTAGACAGAACTGCTGACAGCAGACACTCCAGCAGGGCTGTGTGAGTCACACTCACCCGGATTCTGAGCGCTGGATGAAAAGGAGTGAGATTTAAAAAAAAAAAAAAAAAAGTTTTAAAGGAGGTGATATAGAAACAAACCATTAATTAGGTGCATAATAGAGGCCAGAAATTATATCAGTGACTGTGACCATTAAATAAAAAAATGGCATCTGATAGAATGAATGTTTTCATAAATAATATTCTACTAAATTAAGCATTAAATATTCAAGTGCTTATCTCTAAGTCATTTTAATTTGTTCTAGATGTCACATTATAAAGCTTTGGGAGCCCGATAAAGCTAAAAAGGTGCAATTATAATATAAATGCTGTATTTTTAAGTCATTGGCTGACTAGAGAGCGAGGAAGGTACCTGTGGTTCTGACACAGTCAGATGGAAACCTCATTCTGTCATTTGCATACAATGTCGTCTCGGCCAATCAGAATTAGGCTGAAAAGCCGTGCCATATTGCTAAGTGTGTAATTAGGGAGTTTCAGTTCCTAAGCGGACAATTAAAGAACTTTTAGAATTACAGGTTGCTGAATGCACTGACATTTTTAAATGCAGTCATTTTGCATATGGGACAAAACTCTCAGGGTCTCCTACACCTGGAGCTCAGAGCCCAAAGTGCTGATTTGAAAAAAGTTGTTGTTGTTTTCTGGCCCACTTTTTGGCTTCAATTCCCAATCCACCAAGAAACGGCAGAACTGAGGAATGAGCTAATGAAAAGAGTGATTTACAGTTCTTAAAAAAGGAAACGCATCCATCTTTATCTCATGCTGATATATGCAAAAGCTAATCTTGTAGAAAAAAACGTACTGGTGTAAAGTCTATTTTGAAGCTTATTCTGGCCAAGAACCACCTACCTAGACAGGAACAGACCATGTGAATGACGTTTGAAGTGAATAACCAACCCATGTATGTGCGCTTAAAGGGTAGGTTTAGCTTAACACCATGGATGGATGGATGGATCTAGCAAAGCAATGTAAGTAAGAGACCTGTATGGAAACTAGACTTTGTCGGCTGAATTTCTATTTGTCCAAAAGTAACAAAACCTGATTATTTTACTGAAATAATGAAATAATATATATAATAATATATATATATAGCTGACTTTCTAAGTGACTCAAACAGACATTTAAAAAGGATTTGGTATTTTTAAAGGATTTGATGCCACTAACCTGACAAGCTTTAGCAAATTCAGCAACTAGTTCATATTAACAGTATGCAAATATAAAAAAAAACAAAACAAAAAAAACATACAAATTAAAGAAATAAATACTGTAATTCAACATGGACACATTATTTTGATCAAAAGTGACAGTAAAAGCATTTATAATGTTGCAAAAGATTTTAAATTCAAATAAATCAGTTATTTTAAATTGTAATAATATTTCACAATATTACATATTTTACTGTATGTTTTCTTTACATACACTGCTTTACAGTATTTTAAGATTGGTCTATGCATGAAAACACACAAACATGCTTTTAAGCATCTATGAACTCATGCTGAACACAATAAAACTTAGTTGTTCTAATAACCGCTCTCTAAATCCAATCCTGAGGGGATGTGATCTTATCTCACCTGCTCTTGCATGATTCGCTTCTCTCCCGGCTGAACTCTCCAACACTGGAGCGACTCTGTGGCATGTCCAATGTGACAGATAATGTTGGGCTCGATGCATGAAAGGATAAAGCAGCGATGCATGATCTCACAGGCAGATAAGGCCCTATTTACATCAGCAAAAAGACAAAAGCATTCATGAACATGCATACAGCAGGCGTCAGTGTCCTCAAGCGTACCCCTCACACACACCGCATCGCATCAGCACGGGTCACAGCACTCATGGTTCAAACATATGTGCATACTTTAGCCAAGACATCTTTTAGAAATGTAGATCAATTCATGGGGAATGTGTGCAAAGGCCCAAACTCTCTGGTTTAGGCCATAAAGGCATTTATGACATGAAAATATATTCACATAGTATATTGGAAATCCATATAATTTGAGCAGCCAATGGATGATGATTTATTCAGATGTGCGTGAGTACGACTCAATATACAAATACATTTGAACCCAGGAGTCATTCAAAAACATTTACTGAAACAAAATCTATAAACTGGCCTCTTCATAACAAATTGATCTTTTTAGATGTAAAATCAGAAAGATTTGGTTTAACTTAGATGCTTGGTGTTTGTTAATACTCACCACTGCCTTATTTCCTCCTGTCATGAGTAGAAGAGTGGACTGCAAAGTCAAACTCTGTCCTGATGTTGGATGTCTTTGCGAGAGGGTGATCCAGAGGACTTCCCGAGATCATAAAAGTGTGCTTTCAAAAATGAATAAATAAATACATAAAAATATTACCCATGGCCAAATTTTGACCGGTAAAAAAATAAAAAAATAAAATGTATTTATATATATATATATATATATATATATATATATATATATATATATATATTAATAATGATGACAATTAAATTAATAGAATAATAAAAACAAAAACTGTAATCTACATACAATATCCAGTGTTCTTATATGACAAATTGGAAAATGTACATATAACACCATTACTATACTGCATAGCTGCAAGCAAGCTTCACTCCCATGTAAGCAATATACACAATCTGGATCTGAAGACATTTTCTAAATGCTTATTAAGAACAGTGTCTTATTAACCAAACAGGTATTGTAGCACAGCAGGGTAAATCAATTATTAATTTACATGATAACTGTGCAATCATTAATGCAACTTTACATATAAATGGATCTGTGTAATGCTAAGTGTGATTGAGGTCTCCTGTGTGGAGCCCTAACGAGGGTGAATCCTAAGAGGAGCGAGGGATTGTGGGAATCGTAGGTGCCGTGACGCAGCTGACCCTGTGCGGAGTGGGAGACTGTGGGCTGACACAGAAGCATGGGAGAATCGCTGCATAATGTCTCCACTCCAACACTCCCACTGGCTCTCCAGACTAGCACTTTTATTTATAACGTTGATCTGTGGAAAACGTGCATGAAAACGCACAGAAATAGACATGAGAAGTGAATCAGCTCCCAGAGGGGTTATACATTGCACGTCGTCACACATAGATATACGTATTTCAAACGCGCCGGAAAACATGAAAGATGGTTTATGTGTAGAGTATATGTGAAGAGACTGCCCACATTAGCCTGGAGAGAGAGAAATACATGAATAGAGATTGACAGTAGATGTGTGTGAATCTGATTCAAGCAGCAGCTACAAGGCAAAGTGCAGAATTAGACAAGATTAACAGTGCTGTAAGCGAATGCTTTGGAAATGCATGCATAAAATGTCTCTGTGAAATGGGTGTCTGTGTATCACAGCACAGGAGAGTCAGAAGAGCGGTCCAAACTTTGCCCGTTTGGGTTTTTGCTGACATGTCTTTGGAGGTCGGGGTTTTGGGATGAAGGAATGAGGCCAGATCTAATTCAGTGGCTGAAGTCTGGCAGAAGGTTGAAAAATGGCTAACATCACTTACATCACTTGAAAGCTGCATTATGTAAAGCTCACTGCAGCCCACAAACATCAAAACATCTACTGAATAAGATTTTAATATATTAATTGACACAAAAATGTAATTCCAATCGCATTTTACTTATTCTGTGAAACACAAAGAGTGAGTTTTTGACATAACCTGGCCACACTTTTCAATACGATGGAAGTGAAAGACTGACAGGATCTAAAATGACAAAATAAGAAAGAAAGGTGTACTCTATTCCAAGTCTTCTGACAGCATTTCTGCGAGGAAAAGAAGGTTTAGTCACCGTTCACCTAAAATCTGGACATTAAGAAATTAATATTTATTTGCAAGGATGCATTAAAATTATCAAAACTGGCACTGAAGACTGGGGAAATGACTTCTGGAAATTCAGCTTTAGCACCAAAGGGATAAATTACATTTTAAAACATGAAAATAATTACTCTAATAATATCCCACACTATTATTTATTCATTTTTATTTTTACTGTGTCTTAGATCAAATAAATGCAGCCTTGGTGAGCAAAAGGGACTTCTTTCAAAAACATTGTAACAATTGGTAACACTTTACAATAAAGTCCATTAGTTAATGTCAGTTAATGCATTAATATACAATACATTTGATGCAATATTTATTAATCTTTGTTAAAATTAGTTAAAGTACAACTGTTCATAGTTAGTTCATGTTAGCTCAAATCCATTCAATAATATGAACAGATACCACTTATAATATTATAATAATGCATTAGTAAACTTTGAAATGAACATTAAGTAAGATTAGTAAATGCTTTAGAATCCTTAATCCTTTTTAGTTAACAAATGCAGTTAACTTATATTAACATATTGTAAGGTGTAACCAAAATAAATAAATACATAAATAAAAATCCAAACTTTTGAACAGTAATGTAGACTGTAAAAACTATTTTTCAAAGTTGTAAATAAAACAAAGATTTTTGGGAGTGCATTTTAAAAGAAAGTATTAAATACCATGCCAGTATTTCTACTTTAAAATACTAGAAATTAATTTCAAAGGAAATCCTGCATCATTTTTTTTTCATTGTGTAATTAATCAAAATAAATTGATCTGAAGACGTTACTTGTTTTATAGAATTATTGCTTAAAAATATTTCCGAGCCCAGTCTCATGAAAATGCGTATAAATAGTACGCCAAATAAAATAAATCGTGGTATTGATACGCAAAAATGGACTTTGGCATGCATATGATACGCAGATGTTTGGCGTGCATATACAGGATTTTTTTGCAACATTTCAAAAAGTGACACTTTCATATATTTTAGATTGATTACATGTAAAGTAAAACATTTCAAAGTTTTTTCTGTTTTAATTTTGAGGATTAGCAGCTCATGAAAGTCAAAAATCAGTATCTCAAAACATTAGAATATTTACATTTGAGTTTCAATTAATGACCATCCCTACAGTATAAATTCAGGGTATCTCTTGTTCTTTGAAACCACACTAATGAGGAAGACTGCTGACTTGGCGATGATCCAAAAGAAGACCATTGACGCCCTCCACAAAGAGGGTAAGTCACAGAGGGTCATTACTGAAAGGTGTGGCTGTTCACAGAGTGCTGTATCAAAGCATATTAAATGCAAAGTTGACTGGAAGGAAGAATTTGGGTAGGAAAAGGTGCACAAGCAACAGGGATGACTGCAAGCTTGAGAATACTGTCAAGCAAAGTGGATTCAAACACTTGGGAGAGCTTCACAAGGAGTGAACTGAAGCTGGAGTCAGTGCATCAAGAGTCTCCACGCTCAGACATCTTCAGGAAAAGGGCTACCAAGCAAATTTCTAAATTTTGCATTTCATTTGGAAATCAAGGTCCCAGAGTCTGGAGGAAGACTGGAGAGGCACAGAATCCATGTTGCTTGAAGTCCAGTGTGAAGTTTCCACAGTCAGTGATGATTTGGGCTGCCATATGTCATCTGCTGGTGTTGGTCCACTGTGTTTTCTGAAGTCCACAGTCAACGCAGCCATCTACCAGGAAATTTTAGAGCACTTCATGCTTCCTTCTGCTGACAAGCTTTATGGAGATACTGATTTCATTTTCCAGCAGGACTTGGCACCTGCCCACACTGCCAAAGGTACCAAAACCTGGTTCAATGACCATGGTGTTACTGTGCTTGATTGGCCAGCAAACTCGCCTGACCTGAACCCCATAGAGACTCTATGGGATATTGTCAAGAGGAAGATGAGAAGGAAGGCCTACTGGCCTTGCTGGGCCCCGGTTGGGGGGTGGGGGGCCCTTGGATCTCCGGGCCCAGGGCTCGGTCTGCCCTGGTGTGGTCGGCTGCCGGCGGAGCCTGCGGGCTTGCCGCCACGGCACCCTGGGGTGTCTACACTGTGGCTGTCGGATGTCCCACCTTCGGGCTCTCCTCTGCCCTTTTCTGGGTGGGGGGCCGCAGTTGTCCCTGCGGTGGTTCCCCTGGGGGTCCCGTGCCCTGGGGGGCCTCCGGATGTTTGGGGCCTGGGTCTCTTCCATGCCTGCTTCATGCCTTGCGGGATGGGGCTGTTGTTCCCCACACACACACTATTAAACATTTACATGGAGGAACCTTATGAACACAAGCGCGCTCACACACACAGGTGTACACTCAAGCATTCACATTGGTGTAAGAACGGGTGCTCACAGACACACATTGTTCTGATCTGCTGTTGCTTCAAAACTTATTTTGTAATATTAGTTATGCGTGTTGCTCAATAACATTTAACATTTAGAATTTATTGTGATTCATACAGATGTTGGTTGTTGCTGCAGTTTCTCTGATGTTGTGTCTTCTGTTGTGTCTTCTGTTGTTTTCTCTTTTTGTCAGCAGGTATCGAAGCAAATTGTCTGTTTTCTTTTTTGTTTTGTTTTTTTCCTCTCTCTCTCTATCCCCCATTCTCTTTTTTTTTCCTCTCTCTCTCTCTCCCCCTTCTCTGTTGACTTTATCCACAATTTTTTTTTTTTTTTTTTTTTTATTATTATTATTATTTTTATTATTATCATTATAATTATAATTATTATTTTTTTATTATTATTATTATTATTATAATTTTTTTTTTTTTTTTTTTTTTTTTTTTTTTTTCTCTCTCTTGTTTTCTCTGTCCCCTGGTCTTGTCGGTCATAGTATGGTTAAATAAAAGGGTATATAAAATTTAATTAATTAATTAATAAAAAAAAAAAATTATATTAAAAAAAAAAAAAAAAAAAAAGGCTGTGAATGATGATAGCATAACTACACATACGTACTGTCATGTGTTATCTGTGTTACTGACAGGCCAAGAAAAGAAAAAAAAAAAAAAAAAAAAAAAAAAAAAGAGGAAGATGAGAGACACCAGACTCAACCATGCAGATGACCTGAAGGCTGCTATCAAAGCAACCTGGGCTTCCATACCACCTCAGCAGTGCCACAAACTATCACCTCCATGCCACGCCGAATTGAGGCAGTAATTCATGCAAAAGGAGGCCCAACCAAGTATTGAGTACATAGAAATGAACATACTTTTCAGAAGCCTGACATTTATGTTTAAAATATCCTTCTTTTATTGATCTTATGTAATATTCTAATTTTCTGAGACACTACATTTTGGGTTTTCATTATCTGTAAGCCATAATCATCAAAATTTCAAGAAATAAAGGCTTGAACTATTTCACTCTATGTGTAATGAATCTATATAATATATGGGTTTCACTTTCAGAAATGAGTGACATAAAATATTGACCTTTTTCATGATATTCTAATTTTTTTAGATGTACCTGTAATACAAGTATTCGCAGGCACGTGCACACATAGACATAAAAGGGGGCTGGAGCACCTGCCCTTTTTCTTCCTTGAGAGAAAGTGCCCTTTTTGCTGGGGAGTTTTTTTTTTATTATTATTTTATAAATGAATATAGGCCTATGTATATATGTATGCATGTGTGTTTCTGTTTGCGCACAGCTTTCCCTGTCAAACAAATAAAAAAAATCCAAATATCAGGTCGGGTCGGAAAATGTTGATACTCTGTCGAGTTCCGATGCCTTTCTCCCCTCCGCGTCTCGGCGCAGGCGCGCGCAGCACAACAGTGTAGCACACATTGATCGGCACATACACATCACAGACAGAAGTGAAGCCCTCCCTCCCTCTCCAGTTGTGTTTATCTTGGTGTGGAGGTGAGTGGTGATAAACAAAAGACTAGCTACCTGTGCCTCAAATTTACAGCTAATTATCCAAAAGACAAAAGGCAAATATAGTTAATTTGTCTTGCTAACATCAGCTACCATACACCAGTGTGCGTTCTTTCACTACATGATTCAGTTTATTAAAATTAATTTCATGATCACAAAATTAAAGATATGGTGGGCAGAAATGTATATATTTATATCGTTTCATATTGTTAATCAGTATCACGCAAAGACTGACGTTTTTTTTTTTTTTTTTTTTTTTTTTTACCAAAAAGCAACATGATTACAAATGTGATATTGATTTTATAAAGTAGTTAAATAAACAAGAATTTAATATTAACACACTTATGTTTTAGACACAATATTGACTGTTTTTGCTCTATTTCGCCAAACAAATATAATTTCAATTTGCGTCTCTGAGCAACAGCTGCTTTGTTCCTGAATGAATCAACCGTTTAAATGATTCGGTTCAGTTTAAATGACTCACTTATTAACAGTGACTTGCTGTCACCTACTGGCAGTTTTAATTTCACATTTAAAGTATTTGTAACTGCAGGTTAAATGCATCCATGTCCTGCATTAAACAGTGTGTAAATGCATCTAAATGCCACTTCTAATGCAGCTTTTGTGTTTTCTCTGCATTGCAAAGATTAATTTTGTCAATAATGATTTAATTTGCTTAGTAACAGCTTAAATGACTTATTCTAATTGACTGATTCAATTTAAGAATTTGACTGAAAATATGATGCACACTCATGCAGGGCTTTATAAAGGTAAAAATGCCCATAAAAGGTAAAATAATCAATTTAAACTTATTGGAAAAGATTAATTTCTGTTGTGATATCTGATTGGTGAGATTGCTACTGAGTGAACCACGCCCCTGAGTGAGGGGGAGAGGCCAATAAAGTTCAGTTAGGTACCTGCCACGCTGGTGATCGGTGTCCTTATACATAGCAACACAACAATTTCTACCACTGCTGTGAACTGATCACCATAGAATATGCAGAATATCAAAAACTTTAGGAGTCCACGGTAGCCCTTAAGATATCAGCAGAATAACACACTCTTTGTCACAAATATTGTCTACTGATCATATTACCTAAAATGTGTAATTTAACAGATTGTTACTAACTTCAATTTTGTCATGTAATTTGGCATCAGTAATGGATTACAATTTAAAAGTAATCTACCAAGCACTCTATGCGAAATGCTAAATAAATACATCAATAAAAATTCTGAATTGTTATATCAAGAATGCTTGACCATAAAGTTTATAATATGTCCAGATGGATGCAGAAACTCCAAACTAAATGTATAATACATTAGACAGTTTGTTTGTTTGTTTTTTATACAATGACAACAAATGTTGTCAGATGCACAGATCGCCTGCTGCACATTAGAAGTGCAGCAGGCGATATGAAAACAGTTTACATACTAGACAATGATATATTATCAATGCCTGGAGGGAAACAAAGCTCAGTTTGTAAGAGGAGCAGTGTGACATCGATACACCAGAACATATCGAGCTGGACTGAGCACATTTATTTCATAAAAACAAAAGAAGAGAGAAAACACCAGCAACAGGAGGAAGGAAACTCAAACAGACAGAATCAAATGTGAATCACAGTGAAAACTCATAAGACGCTCACCTTTACACAAATTCCTCATGTTTTTCTCTCCTGTCTGCATTGTTCTAGGATTAGTGTTGTCATGCATGTCCGTTTGGATTCCACTTTACACATATTGCTTCCCTGGGTGGAGTTTCTTATGTGCTTATGAGGATTGAACTGCACATGAATGACAAACCACGATTAAGTAAAAAGACGGATGCTGTCAATATAATCATATACAGAAGTTTTACAATTGTATTATTTATGATATTGAATAAATAGTTTAGATCTAAGGAAAGTTATGACATAAAATGTAAAACATAAATTTTACTCATTAAATAATATAACTGTGATTTAACCATATAAGCTCCTATGTATTTATGGTTAAATTGTCTTGCCTTAAAAAAAAAATATCAAAGTTTCAAATTAAACTTCTGGAGCATGTTTTACAAGAAAATAACATTTCAGTCTTTGTACTTATTTTTATTTTTAGTGTAATTTAACATTCTCAAATCATGCTGTAAAAATCAGAAACATTTTGTAAATTGTTATGCTGACTTTAATTGAATGTTTTATTAATTTAGACACTAATGCAAAACAGAATAATTGTATTTAGTGGATTCATATACTTTATATAGTTGAAAGCCAATTTTTTTAAAAGGAGAGAGAATAATTTTCTATATTATATATATACATATATATATATATATATATATATATATATATATATATATATATATATATATATATATATATATATATATACATACATACTATATAAAGTATATGAATCACACACACACACACACACACACACACACACACACACACACATATATATATATATATATATATATATATATATATATATATATATATATATATATATATATATACATATATATATACATATTATTATTATTATTATTATTATTATTATTTAAATACATTAATTTGATTATTAATTTATTTGACATTGAATATCCAAACCATCTCTGCTGTATTTCAGCACAAAGTGATCTGTCACTTGGTAGAAGCTAGTCAAATTACACAGATGTCAAAATGCATCGGTTGCATTTCATGCCTTTATGCTTAACAAAACCATGAACAAAACGACTTAAGTAAAATAAAACTTTGCCTAATCTGCATTAGATACAGGTTTGGTATTATTTTGAGTTGTTGCTGGATGCTCGATGCAAAATATGGGTCTTGGAGCAAAACCAGCTGCAACAACTAACCTATATCTGATTCTCTCAGCTTTTCAGAAACTAAAGATTTCGGTTTCTATATCAAAATGTAGTCTGTATTCACTGTAAATGGGTTTGGAGCTCAAGAAGTCTAATTTCAAGCAGCTGGTATCTGGGTTACGGCTGACAGGAATGACAGGGTTTCAGGATGGCTCAAAAGTCTTTAATTCCCTCAGAATCCCTCCAATATGTTGATTAATGACCACAGTCTCGGATTTCAACATGTGGAATGGATATAAACTCACCAGAGTTGCTCTCACACACAAAACCAATGTCACTTTCTGTCTTTTCCCCCACTAAAATCCCCATTCCCGTTTTATTCTCCGAGTAAACGCTACCCGCTCCTGTGTTGTGCTCAACAGTTTCCCGTCCCCTCCGAAGAGGATAAATACAAAAGCCCATAAGGAATCAGCCCTGACAGCTCTAATCAGGGGAGAATAAATGGGCCGCGTCTACATAATGCATCTTATAAACATCCATTTGTGCTGCGGTGCCGCCGCCTTCAGGATGGGCCGATTGCAATGCCCCCTGGGAATTGCAGCTGATGGCAGTTTGTGATTAGGAGGGCCGCTCTCCACTCCATCCTTTTTAGGAGAGCTGTCCAGTCCCCTCAGCGGGTTCACTTTAAGCCTGGTGCCGGTGAACTGCAGGCTGAGGAGCTCTTGCCTTGATTCCCCAATCAGCCTGTGCCTCTTACAGCCACTTTAGCAGCAGCGTCTGAGGGGGATATGTATTAAGGACGCCCTGGGTCAATTACAGCATGTTGATGGCCATGGATGGATGCGGGAGGTGGGGTTGGGGTCATTTGTAAGGAAGCCTGTGAGAAACCGGTGGAAACAAGACTAATGTTCGGGCTGAAAACGGACACACTGTACAGCCCTGTCCAATCAAGTCTATTCATTCCAATTCATCTCGTCCAATCAAATTCTTCAAATCCTTTCACCAGGATTTAAAGAATTTGAAAAAAAAAAAAAGTCTATATAAAAGGCTGATCCACCATGTTTACCATCTCACCAAATTCCTCAAATAGATTCTTAAAAGCCAAAATGTATGTATATATATATATATATATATATATATATATATATATATATATATATATATATATATATATATATATATATATATATATATATATACAAAACCAGTGCATAACATTAGTCAGTTACAATAAGGTCAAACAAAGACTCAGCCAAGTGTATAAACATGAATCAAGAAAGGTAATAGAGAACATTCTGCTTGATTTACAGCATGTGTGCAATAACAAGCTTTTGTCGCAAACATCACAAAACACATTCCAGCAATTCTTTCTTTTTAAAAAAAGAACAAAACGTCCTCAGGCCAGAGATTCAAGGTCTTTTATGCAAATTGTTCTGCTTTTGGTGGCATTTTAGGCCGTCTAATTACTGATTGCTTATCTTACCTGTACTATTATTGTGACCTGACAGAGCAATGATGATGAGCACAGATTGATGAGATGAAGTGTGACATTGCACAACATTTTATCTGCCATTTCGCATTAAATAAATGATTTTAACCACGCAGAAATGTGATTAAAAACTGCAGAGATTGTGAATCACGCATCTAACAAGCAATTTAAGATAGAAAGGCTTCATTCGAAAGCAATTACACGTGATCCTATTAGTGTTTGTGAACAGAACTGTCCCTCGTGTTCCAGCACATCACGTTAATGACATTAAATTTATCTTAGAGTAACTGCAGGTATTTTTTAAGTTCCCTTAGAAAACTTCTAAGGATTTATCTAGAGTTTAAAAACAGGAAAACCTACTCTGTTTCTATGGTAACCTCGGTTCCCTGAGATATGGGAACGAGTACTGTGTCGTAAGACGCTTGTATGGGAAAAACTTTTTCCTCTTCACTGAAGCCTTTTTCAATCACACAGTGAAACTGCACGTCCATTGGTTCGTGCAGTGCTACAAAACCGAACCAATGGCTATGCAGCTCGCCATAGCCTGCCTCTGGCTATATAAGCGGCCGCTTCGCTGTCGCATCTCAGATTTCTTTGAATGAAGCGACTGAGGCGTGCAGTCAAATTACATGACAAAATTGAAGTTAGTAACAATCCATTAAATTACACATTTTAGGTAATATAATCAGCAGACAATATTTTGCTGAGTGTGTTATTGTGCTGATATCTTAAGGACTACCGTGGACAGCTGACTCCTAAAGTTTCCCATTTCTCAGGGAACCGAGCTTACGATAGTAACCGAGTACATTCCCTGTCGATATTTCACCATAACTCACGTGGGAGAAGACCCAGGGGCGTTAAAAAATACACCAAGCACAGGCTGAACCATCAGGGTCATCTGTGGCCTGGGTGTTGTCCCGTAAGTTGACACTTGGTGCCCATATAATATGACCATCCAAGAGACGGAGGGACTTGAGCAATGTTGGTCAAGTGAAACCCTAAAACTGCTTAACTAGCGAGCGAAGCAGAAAGGACTCTGGCCTGCAAGGCGGGAATGTCCAGGTTGTAAAACCTTATAAATGTGGATGGTGTGGACCAGCCGGCCGCCTCACAAACTTCTGAAAGAGACACCCCGCTGGACCATGCCCAGGAAGAGGCGATGCCTCTGGTGGAATGGGCTCTGACTCCAATGGGGCACTGCAAGCCCAAGGAGGAATATGCTAGGGTCATAGCATCCACTAACCACCTGGAAATTCTTTGCTTCGTAACAGGGCGACCTTTAGCGCGGTTACCGAAGCTGACAAAAAGCTGTTCTGATCTCCTGAATGAGGCAGAACGCTCAACACTCAGGGCCCTGATGGGGCAGAGCAGGGACAATTCCTGGTCATCCGTTGAGGGGGAAAGCGCAGAAAGCGCTATGACCTGGGCTCTGAACGGAGTGGAGAGCACCTTAGGTACATAACCCAGCCTTGGTTTCAGGACGACCTCGGAGTCGTTAGGCCCGAATTCCAGTTAAGCGGGGTTGACAGAAAGGGCCTGTAGGTCTCCTACTCGCTTAAACGATGCCAGTGCTAACAGCAGGGCGGTTTTAAACAAGAGCGATCTCAGGTTCACCGATTGCAATGGTTCAAACGGGGGGGCCTCTCAAGGCCCTTAGCACGGTTGGTAAGTCTGAAGGTGGAACTGTACAAGGGTACAATTCTCCTGGCACCTCGTATAAACTGGACCACCGCACTATCTCTGCCCACGATCGACCAGCAATAGGGGCATGAAAAGCCTCTATGGCTGAAGCGTAAACCTTGATGGTGGATGGGTAACGCTGTTTATCTAGCATCTCCTGCAGAAACGAAAGAACCACTGATACCTCAGAGGTAACCGGATCTAAGTCGCGGTCTTGACATCAAGCCGAGAAAATGGACCATTTCAGAGCATAGAGGCGTGTGGTAGACGGGACTCTAGCTTCCGCCATAGTGTTTAAGACACGCTCTGGGAGGACAAAAGGCTCCCGTTGAGCGGCCACACATGCAGGGCCCATAACTCGGGCCGTGGATACCACAGCATACCGTTCGCTTGAGAGAGGAGGTCCCGCCTTAAGGGAATGGGCCAAGGGGCTGCTTCGAACAGCTGGAATAACTCCGACACCCACGACTGGTTCCTCCAGAGTGGGGCTATTACAAGAAGCCTGTGCCATTGTTCCCTGACTCGTCTGAGTACCTGAGGTAGCAGGGCGATTGGAGGGAACGCATAGAGCGGAAGACTGTAGCCACTCGTGGGCCAGTGCATCCGTGCTCTTCGTGAAATAGATTGGGCAATGAGAGTTGTCTTCGGAGGCGAAGAGTTCTACTCGAGCTCTGCCAAAGACCTCCCAGATCTTCTGAACTGTGAGCGGGTGGAGCGTCCATTCCTCAGAGGAGATGTTGTTCCTCGACAACATGTCTGCTCCTTGGTTCTTTTTGCCCGGCACATGCGTCACCTTTAGTGAGCGCAGATTGGTCTGAGCCCAAACAAGAAGGTCTTTTGCCAGCGTGCAGAGGCGCTTAGAGACGAGGCCGCCCTGGTGATTTATGTATGACACCACGGACCTGCTGTCTGAGCGTACTAGCATGTGGTGTCTCCTTATGTCCGGTAGGAAGAATTGACAGGCACGGCACACTGCTAGCATCTCTAGGCAGTTAATGTGTAGATCCGACTCCTCCTGGGACCAAAGACCGCACAGTGCTCCCCAACCCTTGTTGGAAGCGTCTGTCGTGACAACCTTCCTTCTGTGCGCCGTGTGTAAGATCACACCTCGCTTCAGCCACAGGGGGTCCCTCCAACAGCTCAGGGCAGAAACCGCTCATGGCTCGTTCTGCTGAGACAGTCGCTGTCATGTGCACCGAGTCAATAACTGTCCCCAGGAACGGAACTCGTTGGCTGGGTGACAGTGTGCTCTTGGCAAAGTTGACCCTGAGCCCCAGGTGATCCAAGTGGCTGAGGAGGAGGGTCTTGCGAGAGGATCTGCTTCAATGTGATCATCCTGAACGACCTTTTTGCCAGGGCGTGATTCAGGAGTCTGAGATCTAGAATAGGTCACAGGTCACCAAGCGAGACTCGAGCCCCTCCTCTTTCTGCCTGGCTGTGCAGGAGGACTTCTGAGGCGCTGGATCCAGGGCGATCTTGGGCCGGTGTCCTTGGCGCTTCGGGAAGGGGTAAAGTTTCACCAAACGGGAACGTCCTTTATCCTGCCAATCCTTGTTTGGTAGGCAGAAGAGGATATTTGCTCTCTTTTTGAAAATGTATGTGTTTTATTTCGTCCGCTATCACAGCAGTCGGATGCCCGGGCGCCAGAGTGGTTCTGCACGGCTTGGACGGATGAATCCCCCTCACCTTCCATCTGACTCATACAGAGGGGGCAGGTGCTCATAACCCTTCTCTTCGGAGCCGTCAACGGAGGTGAGGGCGGAGGAAGCAGAAGGTCTGATGCGAGACGAGTAGGGGGCACACCACGATTTAGTGAGCTCGTCGTGGACTTATGGAAAGAAGGGGGACAAGCATTGGCGGGGGGCTTGCTGGCGCCCCGGGAGAAACCACTCGTCCAACCTGCTGCGAGACGGCTCCTCAGGCGGAGACCACTGACAGCCTTAGTCATGATACGGATGAGCTCAGCCGCAGAGGGACAGTGATCGGGTTGGGTGAAGAGGATCGGTGAATCTTCTCTCTGCGGAGACAGCGAGGCACGTGGGCACTGAGCCGACGTGAGCTCGCAAATCTCCGGCCGCTCAATTCCTCTGCCCGCTGTTTCTTCCTCACAGGTCCCTGGGAGGAAGAAGACAGGAGGGCGGGAGAGGCGGAGTCGCTGTCTGAAAAGAAAGCTATCCGCAAGGTCAGAGAGGAAAGACTGAAAGACTCCCAGTGCGAGCAGTCAGTCCCGCTGACTGCAGCGTCAGCATGGGATTTCCCCAAGCATGACGCACACTCAGCGTGACCGTCATCAGCGTGCAGGGGAGCCCTGCACATCTTACAATGACGGAGCGGCATTTGAAACAACAAGCTCTTTTTGTGAGGCTCTTTTAGTATTCGCCGGATGGAGGCAGGGGATAGACCGGGAAGCAGGCGGAAGCTGCAGGGGGTCCAATCCAGCTGCTGAGGCTTTTCTACGGCGAAGTCGGTGTCAGCGAAGAAGAAGCTTTGTCGCTGAAGAGAAGAAATCTGAGATACGGTGGCGAAGCGGCCGCTTATATAGCCAGAGGCCCCGTCCATTTTGGTGGGCTATGACGGGCTGCATAGCCATAGGCTCGCTTATCGCCGCAGCCGAGCCATTGGTTCATTTTTATAGCACTGCACAAACCAATGGACGTGCAGTTTCACTGCGTAATTGAAAAAGCCTTCAGTGAAGAGGAAAAAAGGAGTTTTTTTCCATACAAGCATCTTACGACGCAGTACGAGTGAAATATTGACAGGGAATGAATATTACATATACTCTCTAGGTACAACTTTTTATAAAATTTGATTTAAAACCATAAAAACTCCAAGAGCAAAAACTTGTATAGTAATATAACAGACGGCAACAGTTGCTAAGGTAGTATTTGTTGGTACATTAAGGCGGGGCTTAGCAAAATACAGTAAATGTAGGAAACTGAGTGTTTGGTTCACCAGTATTCCTATTTGAAGGAGACGTTTTGAAGACATGGTCAGAAACTGGCCAAGACTACAAAAAAGTTGCATGCAATTACAGAAGGAGAGAAGAAGGGGAATGAAAATAGGGCAGAGTGTCATATTTTCCACTGTGGACTGTCAGAAAGATTGAGGGAGAAAAAAAAGGCAAGTTGATTATATTTCTTGTCGAGTCTTGTAGCGTGACACAGCCCCACTCAGCAACTAAATACGCCTCAGCTGTTGAATATGTATGAGCCACAGTACAAGGTAGTAAATTGCATGTTCCTTTGATTGCTGGCTTCTTTTAAATTATTAACAAGCAAGTCACAGGGAAAAAGCAGCTGTGAAATAAATAAAAGAAACAGAAAACACACAAAAGTGAGTTTTGAAAATGTAACAACAGACCCGGCGTCTCTACTCGTCAAGCAGACACAACTAACTGTCCGTAACTCGCTTCGTATGATCTTTGAAAAACTTCCCACGGTGGTAATTGGATATTTAAAGGTTGCACTCTCAACAGAACAAAGCAACACTTCAGTACTGGTTAGGTACAGCAGACAATGAAAAAAATGATAATAGCTTGTGAACATTATTGAAAATGTTATGTAAATAACACTTCTAGCAGCAAACCCACATGCTCTAAAGCACAAATCAAAATTCACAAGCAGTTCTCAAACTTATCCACTAGTTGCATGAGCAATAATACATCTGGTTTAAAAGGCATAGACATTTGAGGGAAACTCTATTGTTCATCTGAGCATGGAGGTTTGCTAGATCAGTGGTGAAATGAAAGCGTACTCACCCTCAAGGCCATCCAAGATTTAGAGGAGTTTGTTTCTTCATGGGAACAGATTTGGAGAAATGTAGCATTCCATCATTTGCTCATCAATGGATCCTCTGCAGTGAATGGGTGCCATCAGAATGAGAGTCCAAACAGCTGATAAAAACATCACAATAATCCACAATTAATCCACACCACTCCAGTCCTTCAACTAATGTCTTGTTACACAAAAAGCTGTTTGTTTAGAACTGTTTAACCAAAATCAAAATCCAAAAACAAATCAAAATATTGAGAAAATCGCCTTTAAAGTTGTCCAAATGAAGTCCTTAGCAATGCATATTATTAATCAAAAATGAAGTTTTGATATATTTATGGTATGAAATTTACAAAATGTCTTCATGGAATGGAACATGATCTTTAGTTATCCTAATGATTTTGGAAATAAAAGAAAGGTTGACCCATACAATGTATTGTTGGCTATTGCTACAAATATACACGTACCACTTGTTTTGTGCTCCAGGGTCACATATATCTATAATATGCCACTATTGCTGAGAAAACAGGCAAACTTGTTGAAATTGTCCAGTGCATTTCTGGTTATAAAGAACAGGTTAACTACAATCACTCAATGAGACATATTAGAATGAATTCTGAAGGATCATGTGACACTGAAGACTGGAGTAATGATGCTAAAAATTCAGCTTTACAATTTAGGAATAAATTAAATTTGAAAATATATGCAAATAGAAAACTTATTTTATTTTGTAATAATATTTCACAATATTACTGTTTTTAGTGTATTTTTGATCAAACAAATGCAGTTTCAGTGAGCATACGAGACTTCAGAAACACTGAAAACAGACCCCAAACTTTTGAACGCTAGCAAATGTACAGTGAAAATAAAAGTAAAAAAGCAATTACGTAAAATGCATCATGACATTGACTCCCATTCAATTAGGAGATATCAACAGCTTTTGGAAAGACATCAAAGAGGAAAAACAGAAGTCTCAGGTCCGAGCTTAAACTGATATCCTGAGCCTTATCTTGCTCACTGCGTCTCAAACTCACCTTTTCAAAAATGCTGATTAAATATTTTGATGCAAAAACACATTAAAGCCGATTAGAGATTAGTGCCTCTCCATAAAAGACGTCAGATAGGGCGGAGGCGATAGTTGGTGATGAGTGACGGATGAGGTATGTGCGTGAGAGAAAGTGACTGAGAGCGAAAGAGAGATGGGTTGATGCTGAGGGTGGTTTTGAAATTCATAAGCCCCAGAGAAAGAGGAGGATTGGCAGAGAGGAAGCTGTATGTCAGCTTAAAAAAATGAACATGATGCACTTCCCAGATCAACAACTGCTCTCATACAGCCTTGATAGAATTATTTTGCAGAGCAAACCATAAAAAAAAAAAAAAGTATTAGGATACTTTAGCCACACTTAATGACATATTATACACATTATACACACATATATATATATATATATATATATATATATATACACACACACACACACACACACACACACACACACACAGTCATGGCCAAGAATATTGGCACCCTTGATAAATATGATCAAAGGCAGCTGTGAAAATTAATCTGCATTGTTAATCCTTTTGATCTTTTATTTAAAAAAAAAAGTCACAAAAATCTAACCTTTAATTTGATAAGAATTTAAAAAGGGGGAAATATCATTATGAAATAAATGCTTTTCTCAAATACACGTTGGACAATTATTGGCACCCCTAGAATTTTTTATGAGTAAAATATCTGTGAAGTATATTCCCATTCATTCTCACAATTTTGAGCACTCCAGGGTGATTATGAACATGAAATTATACAGCCATGGCTTCCTGGTTCCCAGAAATATAAATAGGAGGGAAAACAAAGCCCAAATTCCTTTAATCATTTATCACGATGAGAAAAAACAAAGAATATATTTCTGATGTGCAGCAAAAGATAATTCAGTTTCACAAATTAGTGAAGTGGCTTTAAGAAAAGAAATTCCCATTTCCACCATCAGGGCAAACACTCAAGAGTTTGGTGCACAAAGGGATAAAAAGTACCCCATGTGTACAATTAAATATTCTGCTGTATTTTTGATGTTGTGGACCTATATTTCTGCTGGAGGTCCTGGACATATTGTTTAGACACATGGCATCATGGATTCTATCAAATACCAACAGATAAAAAATCAAAAAGTGACAGACTCTGTTAGAAATCTTATAATGGGCCATGTTTGGATCTTCCAACCGGACAATAATCCAAACACAAACCTCAAAAACAACACAAAAATGGGTCATTGGGCACAAAACCAAGCTTCTGCTGGCCATTCCAGTCCTCTGACCTGAACCCTGTAGAAAATGAGTGAGGTGAACTGAAGAGAAGAAGCACCAACATGGAGCTGTGATCTGAAGGATCTGGAGTGATTCTGGATGAAGGAATGGTCTCTGATCTCTTGTCAGGTGTTCTCTAACCTCATCAGGCATTATAGGAGAAAATTTAGAGCTGTTAAACTGGCAAATGGAGGTTTCAAAAAGCATTGAATAAAAGGGTGCCGTTAATTGTGGCCAATGTGTATTAGAGAAAAACACTTATCTCATAATGATATTTCCCCCCATTTTAAATTCTTATTATCCAATGAAAGATTCGATTTTTGTGATTTTTTAAATAAAAGATCAAAAGGATTAAGAATGCAGATTAATTTTCACAGCCTTCTTTGATCATATTTATCAAGGGTGCCAATATTTCTGGCCATGACTGTATATGTATATATAATTTTTCGTGTTTTTTTTTGTTGTTGTTTTTTTGCTTTAAGAATTACAGTATAAATACTATAATACTATTGTGCACAAATGGGAAATCATTTTGTTCTCATTTGTTTTCTGTGCAGGGTAATAAAAAGTTCAAAGATATAATCTGAGATTAATCAAAACATTGCACACTTTGATCTGAGGCAAAAAAAGAGAAAGTATTTGTACATCAAAAAAAAAAGAAAAAGACAATATTAGGCACATGAAGAACTTGCATTAATGTAATTTATGATGGAATGAACTACAACTAATAGAACACAGCAAATTACAATCTAAATAAATGGTAAAACATAAATCTATCATTCCATTGTAATTGGTTATGAATACAAAATCAAGTCATATAGCATATATAAAGTAATATAAGAGTAATTCCACATAACCGGTACGATTTGAGTCCCTCTGACCTTTTTAAGTGTATTTTATCTATTGGGTCACCAAAATCTATTTTTAAAATCTTTTTGTATTAATTGAAATGTCTCCTTTAATAAGATTTAAAAACATGACATACATTTTATCTATATATTAGAAATGATCTTGTTATTTTCAGTTGACATCATGGCCTTCTATGAATGTGTACTTGGGATATGAATAATAAAATTAGAAAAAAGTCCATACATTTTGCTATTCTCATAAATATCTATCTGTGCTTTTTTGCTGGTAATGTTTTTTTTTCTAAGTAAATTCATGATTATTAATTAAAATCATATTATTTAGTTTTGTACCTCAGTAACCCCTCAACCCCGTTACACAAATCATCCCGTCCCCCCATAAAAAGTAATGAACTGATCCTTATGTGACAATAATAGGAAGTGACATCATATAACTCTTCTGAACAACATTGTGAGCAGCAAGTTACCATCTTTTATAACTATAACATTATTAATATTGTGATTGTCAAGCTTAACGACTGAACCCCGTTGCATCAAATAAAGATAGAAAACGATTATTTGTGAAAATGATCTTTGTTATTTTAAAATTTCTTAATATCATACATACCATGTGCTCTCCTGTTTTTCACTACATTTAGGGACGGGGCCATTTTGAGCAAAAAAATCACTTTATTTGATCATTAAGTTGTGAGATTGTGACGGGGTTGTGTTTTTAACACTTTGGTACTGAAGTTATCCAGTAATTTAAATTAATTATTATACTTAATCAAGAATCTTATACACATGCATATGTTGACTGTAGTAATGTCCATGTTAAAGCTATGTGTGTATATATATATATATATATATATATGCATGCGTGTGTTCTGCCTAGATTTTCACATCTTAGTGTTAAATAAATTCAATACCCCATAATGGCAATGTGAACAACGTTTGTTTGAAATCTTTGCAAATTTATTAAAAACAAAACACATGTACATAAGTATTCAGGCTCAATACTTTGTTGAAGCACCTCTGGTAACAATTACAGCCTAACGTCTTTTTGAGTATGATGCTACAAGCTTGGCACATTATTTTTGGACAGTTTCTCCCATTCTCCTTTGCAAGACCTCTCAAGCTCAATCAGGTTGCATGGGGAGCATCGGTGTGTCAATTTTCAGATCTCTCCAGAGTTGTTCAGTCGGGTTCATGTCTGGGCCACTCTAGTACATTCACAGAGTTATCTTGGCTGTGTGCTTAGGGTTGTTGTCCTGTTGGAAGTTGAACCTTCTGCCTAGTCTGATATTCTGAATCATTAATGCTATCTCAATATTTTGGTGCACTGACCTTTTTTTCTATTCTGATGAGTCCCTTATTCTCTGCTGCTGAAAAATACCCCCACAGCATGAGGCTGCTACCAGCACACTTTACTTTTGGGGTGGTACTTTGCAGGTGATGAGCAGAGCTGTTTTCCTTCAAACATGATGCTTGAAATTGAGGTTTATCAGACCAGAAAATCTTGCCTGAGGTAGTCTAAGGGTTCTTTAGGTGCTTTTTTAGCAAATCCCAAATGTGTTTTCATGTGTCTTCACTGATGAGAGGATTGAGTGTTGCCACATTGCCATAAAGCCCATATCGGTGGAGTGTTGCAGTAATGATTGTCCTTCTGTAGGTTTCTCCTATCTCTACGTATGATCATGGAGGTGGAGGATGATCAGGTTCTTGGTCACAAGGCCCTTCTCCATCAGTTGCTCAGTTTGGCCAGGAGGCCAGCTCTAGGAAGAGTCCAGGTTGTTTCAAACATCTTCCATTAAGGGTAACAGAGACTACATGCTTCTGTGAACCTTCAATGCTGCAGAATTTTTTCTGTACCCTTCCACAGATCTGTGCCTCAATACAATCCTGCCTTTGAGTCTACAGACAGTCCTTGGACTTCATGGCTTGGTTTGTGCTCTGACATGCACTGTTACTTATGGGACCTAATATAGACAGGTGTTTGCCTTTCCAAATAACGTCCAATCAACTCAATTTACCACAGGTGGACTCCAATCAAGTTGTAGAAACATCTCAAGGATGATATGAGTTGGAGGACTTGTTGAAACAGGATGCACCTGGGCTCAATTTTGAGTGTCACAGCAAAGGCTGTGAATACTTATGTACATGTGATTTCTTTTGTTTTTTAATTTTAATAAATTAGCAAAGATTTAATTTGTCATTATGGGGTATTGTTTTTAGAATTTTGTGGAAAATCCTTTAATCTATTTTGGAACAAGGTTGTAATATAACAAAATGTGGAAAAAGTGAAGCGCTGTGAATACTTTCCGGATGCACTGTACAGGGGTGATGTATGTTGGTGGAAAACTAGAGGCTGTGTGCTTCATGTGCTTCTCCATGTGGAGATCTTGAAAGAGGTGTGGGCCAGTTATTGAATGCCACACAAGTTATATGTTTTATTTTGATGACCTATTCAGTCAGTTTATAATCTTCTAATGTATACTATGTTATTGTTGTTTTTCCTGCAATCAGGTTAATAAAGCTCAGTTCAATTGCAATTTATATATGTTGTCTTTCTTGGTCACCGAATGAAATACAGTGTTTATAGAAAATCTTACAGCAGATTTGAGTAAAAAAACAACTATTTATATGTTAAGCTGTATTTGTCTCTTCAACCCTGTTACCCTAGTCTCAACCCTGTCACACCTACATTTTTATTAATAATTGTTTTAAGTTTATGAAAACGTAATTTAATGTTTGTTGAGCCCAGTCTGAAATGTTCAGAGCAATCATAAGAATACTGATTTTAGTTCAAATTCTGAAGTCAACCCACTTCTTTGATAAAAAATGATGGTTGCAGTCACAAAAATATAATAATTTCAGGCTTTAGTATAGCAAAAGAGTGAGATTTTATGTAACTTTTATATTTGCAAATACTGAATTAGTGCGAGGGACATCCGATTAATAGGAAAATATTGATTTCATTACAAATACATTTTATAATCATATTCAGAGAGCTCCCATAGTGTCCATAACGGGGTTGAATATTAATAATGCCCATATCTTAAAATAAAGATCAATAGGGATTTTATGCCTGAGGTGGGAAAATGTGTTTTTCAGGAAGTTAAATATGTCATTAATGCTGTGGGGTGTTCAGAAATGTAATATTTTTTGGTAAAAAATCAAAAAATGTTTAAGTCCAAATCGTACCGGTTTCGTGGAATGACTCATAACCTTAATACTTGAAAGAGTTTTGAAGGTTGAATTATATCAGCATAATAAGTACTCCTACAATTTATTTAGTTTTTATTCTCCTGGAATTTTGCTAATTACAATTTCTTAAAAAAATAAAAAAAAAGGTTATATTGTATTATATATTATACACTATATTATATTATTTTATCATTAGTCTTATCATACAGTTTATGCATGAGAATGCTACTTACAGAAAACGCGGAACATACTTGTATTTGCAAGGGACACAGGCATTTACCAGTACTGCATGAGTTAACCAGGTTAACTTAACCCACAGTTCTTTATGTCTCAGTTTCTGACGTCAGCTCAAGTCCCTTAGCAAAGAAAACAGACACATTTACCTGTACCCAGCTGCTCGTCTGAAGGCAAAGGTTGAGGGAGTCCCTCCTGCTGTAGCAATTTCATTTTAAATCAGCTCTTTCCTCACATGAAAGAGAAAATCACAGGTTTCATTTCTTTAATTTGCATTTTTTCACTCCCCAAACCATTTTTAATCACTCCCTTGTGCGCACGATAATTAATGTATTCATTCAGCGACACCCCTCATCCTGTCTTCTCCTCACCTTCCCTTGCAAGTTTTTCTTGCATTTCTGCTCTGAGTGGCCTTGTGTCGTGGGCGGAGCGAAAATGTTCATCATCTGCCGCTCTCGAATACTTGAGCACAGACAGACCACCGATAGTTTTCACGCTTCCGAAGTTTTCCAGTTACCTGAAAGAACCCCTGAAAAAAGAATAGACACCCTCAGACCTGTGGATGATTTCTATTACAGTAAATTAAATTAATCACAGCATGACAATCACAATCCTACGAGTCGGCCCTCCCCAACTCTCTCCTCCTGTTTATTTTCCTCATATCTTGCTTTATTCTGTGTATGCAAGCTGCTGGATGCGAAAAAGGAGTTTCCTGTGAGTTGATGTGGTGATTTGACAATTGCAAACAACCTCACCTTGACCTGATCGAAAAAACGACATAATATTCAGAAGTGCACACATTGTATTTGTGTCAGACATCATAAACAAGGCACGAATGGCACTGTGTGCAAATGAAACATGAAGAAATAGACTCCGTCACCTGTATACATCCTCCCACGCTCTTCCAACGGCACAAACTGAAGCTAGCATTTAAATAAATATTTCAAGTTTAAAAAAATAAGCTCTTTGCCACTGTTCCTGACAGTTTCTTAGAAATTGTTTTGAACACATGTAATGAACACAGTAATGCATTTACAATTGAATCTAAGCAGGCAAGCAAGCCATAGGGGTTTCAAGTATAAATGAAAAGCTAACAAAACTGCAAAAAGAAAGCAACCGTGATTAATACCTGGTTGTGAAATGAGTTATGGGATGTGGAAACTTCGCACAAACAGGGATGGTAAATGATTCAACCAGTCATACTTATGTATTATGGTTATACTTTTAAATGTCTTTAATGCTTATTTGTGGGGTTTGCATGCTATGTTTCCAAAATTGGTGCTTTTTGTTGGTTTATAAAGATGCAACAAAATGATTAAAATATGTATATATTTACATTGGCAATAAAACTGTCAGAGTGGTTGCTAGGTTGGGTTTTGGAGTGGCTCCTAGAGAATTGCAACCCAAAATTGTTGTGAGTTTTGGACAAACATGGGATTGTAGTCAGGATAGGCACAATATTGAATACAAAGCAAAAAAAAAAAAAAAACTGACACCAAAGTACAGAATGGATATTTTTATATGACATTTAAATATCAAATTAAATATGGCAACTACTCTGATAATGGGCCATTTAGCAACTGAAACTAACACAAATTAAAAATAAGAACATAAAAATGTAACTTGAAATAAAATAAAATTAGTCAACAAGGATTTTTTTTTTAAATAATTTAGTTTAACAATTTATTACAGTAACTAAAACTGAAATAAAAATAAAAAATAGCAATGCTATATAGCATATAACACAGCATTAAAACACACACAAATTCTAAAATTTTTACTAAAATAAAATGAAAAATATTGAGATAGATAGAATTAGAATTAGAATATAATTTTTCTTGAAACCCTCCCAAACAACATGTGGTGATGTAGGGGCTGTTGGATAATTTTTTAAGGTTTTCTGACCCCGAAACGCAACTACAAACTACAATTCTCCAGCTGTGGTCATTGGAGAGTCTTTAGCCACCCAAACTCTCCTTCTCACCGTGCATTAGGACGATATAGACACACGTCCTCTTCCAGGCAGTTTCGTAACATTTTCTGTTGATTGGAAATTCTTAATTATTGCCCTGATGGTGGAAATGGGAATTTTCACTGCTCTAGCTTTTTTTCTTAAAGCCACTTCACCAATTTGTGAAGCTCAATTATCTTTTGCTGCACATCAGAAATATATTCTTTGGTTTTTCTCATTGTGATGAATGATTAAGGGAATTTGGACTTTGTTTCCCCTCCTATATATATTTCTGTGAAACAGGAAGCCATGGCTGGATAATTTCAAGTCCATAATCCCCCTGGAGTGCTCAAAATTGTGAATATGAATGGGAATATACTTCAGAGATATTTTACTCGTAAGAATTTCTAGGGGTGCCAATAATTGTGTCCAACGTGCATTTGAGAAAAATAAATAAATAAAAAAATCATAATGAGATTTTCCCCCATTTTCAATTGTTTTAGTTCAATGAAAGGTTAGATTTAGATTTTTTTTTTAAATAAAAGATCAAAAGGATTAATTATGCAGGTTTATTTTCAGAGCTGCCTTTGATCATATTTACCAAGGGTGCCAATAATTCTGACCACGACTGTGTGTGTGTGTGTGTGTGTGTGTGCATATATATATATATACAGGTATATGTGATTAATAATTATAATAGTATCTCAATAGAGTTGATGACATGGGTTGCTGAAACAAATTAACATTTTAATGGGACAGACATTCTTAAAAATCTCTTATTTTGTGTTCCACAAAAAAAAAAAGTCAGTCATACAGGTTTGGATTGACATGAGGGTGAGTAAAAGTTGACAGCATTTTCATTTTTGCGTGGACTATCCCTTTAGCATAAAAAAAGACACAATTAAGCCTGAAAAGCAATATGCACTACTACTCTTTATCCCAGCATCTCTGAATCAGCGTCCCTTCATAATTGGAAACACTCATGTGTGTGTGTTTGTGTGTGGGAAGGCAGTTATGGGTAATAATCTTTCTTACAGCAGGCAGTAGCACGCCGCCTCTCCAGTGCAACAAAACCCTCTCATCAACCCAATCACACGGGTCCTCCAGCGAGACCCCTGAGTGCTCAATGCTGCCCTGCAAATGATGAGGTGCGTGACCCGCCGAGGAGGACTCTCTCCTCTCTGCTTCCACAATCACTGCTATACTCCTCCTCCCTGATTACCAGCCGGTTCTCCTCTACCCTCCTCTTCCATGAGGATAAGGCGGGAATTCTGCTCATAGCTCTCTCTGTGTGTCTCTATGTCTCTCTGTGTGTGTGTGTATGTGTGTATGCAAATGTGTGACCTTCATCCTGAGTGTGACAGCACATGTGTGTTTGCTAATGGGGTTTAATGAAGTGCAGATCAGAGTCAATCAATGACAGTGCACAGCTTATGCTTCTTCTCATGAAATGATCAATAGATGCAACACAATGAGACACACAAAGAGTCATATTATAATTTGTTGTAATTAAAAACATGATTTAGGGTTTCACGACCATATTTTACTCTCTCTCTCTGACGTGTTCAACATGCATTTAAAAGCCCATAGGGTATATTTCTAATAGTTGACAAAAAATATTGTAAAGAATTCGACAGATTAACTACAATAAATAAACCAACAATAAATTAATTAATAAATAAATTAAATATTAATATACCTGTAAATTATATCAACATTATGGATCAAAAGTTTGGGGTTGATAAGATTTTTAAATGTCTAAATGTAAAAAAATAAAAATAAATAAAATTGAAATTAAAATAACTTCAATCTTCAGCATCACATGATCCTTCAGAAATATTCTAATTTGATTTGCTGCTTTAAAATACTACTACTAATAATAATGCTTTCTTGCTGAAAAGAACAATTTCTAAATAAATAAATACATTATTAAAAAAATAAATAAATAAAGATTTAGCGTGAAATTGTGAAAGGTACTGAAACACACTTAACTATCTGAAATTCAGTGTTCATCATCAGCTTCACACTGCTTTAAAATCACACATTAAACGCTCAGCTGGCCTCATAAAAGTCAAACATTCCAGCAAAACCATTAATTGACTGCCCAGTAAACAATCCAAAGTCAACGCCACATGAGTGTTTGAAAACAGCATTATCCAAGCACCATTTGAAAAAGTTTAAGAGGCGTGAACGAGTGTGTGAATTTGATGAAAAGGTGAGAGGGAGGAGTGTAAACTACAGGTGCAGAAAGAGAGGAGAGCGGCGTGACTGAAATTTTTATGTTAAATATGTTTGTGTAATGATGATAAATTGGCCATTGTCCCTGCAATTTTCAGGTCTTTAATGATAAATTATTGATTTGAGTTTAAATTATTCTATGTACACTACTATTTGGGGCCAGTTAAGCTTAAAAAGGTTGAATTTATTTATTTTACAACAAATGCATGAAAAATAATATTAGAGGTTGAAAGCCCCCAAACTTTTGGTTCAGTGTACACCATCCTGTTATTATCACAAGATAAGGATACAAAAGGAAAAAAAAAGAAATAAATATTCTACAAAAAATGTACGTATATCATCTGATTATTTTCTCTTTTAATTTTAACCTTAATGGATGGCAAAATATATGATTGATATAGCAATAAATAAAAATATGATCAACAATTTGTGTAATTGTGAAGCAACTAATGACCACGCTGTTTTATAATCAGTGTTATTTTATGACTATAGTTTTATTATTTTTATTACTATTACAGTTTATATTAATATTTCGAATAAGCTTTTATTTATATTTTTATTTTAAAGTTCAAATCGTTTTGTTTTGTGTGTCTATATATTTGTATTATGTTTTTATTACAGTTTTAGTTTTAGTTATTTTAGTAATCAAGGTTTCTTTAATGTTTAGAAAAGTCTTTTAAGCTCACCAAGGCTGCATTTATTTGATCAAAAATACAATAAAACAGTAATACTGTATATGTTGTAGACTTAACTGTTATGTTTGGTCAATTCTCTTTTAGTTTTCTAGTCTTGCTGAATACAAGTGTTCATTTCTTTAAAAAAAAAAACACACGCTGACTATAAACTTAATGGAAGTGTAAAAATGCAATGTGTACTGCACAGTTTTGATGAATGTTACCTCAAATCATGCAGCTTGCTGAAGAGAATGCTGTTACTTTTGTAAGTCATCAGACTTTCAATTTTCACCTGGCATACAATATAAACAAAGAAAAAACATAGATCCATAAATCTGCATAAATCTATGGATCAGAATACCTTGTAGACCTAGAAGTGGGCTTGTTTTGGTAAACAACCCAGAACACTTTACACTCTCAGAAAAGAAAGTGCAAAAGCTGTCACTGCGGCGGTAACTTCTCAAAAGGTACACCTTTGTACCTTATTTACCCCTAAAGGTTGCATATTAATGTATTAAAGGTACATATTGGTGGCTAAAGTGTACATATTAATACCCAAATGTTGCATGTACTCCCCAAGAGACAGCTTTCATAGGCCTACTGTTATTTGAGAGCGTACCTTCAGAAATCATCATCAAAATACTACTTTTCTGTATGTTTACCAGTCTATGACAATTAACTTTTACAATTATGTTTTACATTCTACTCTTCATTTTCAGATGCTCATTATTATTGTTTGCTTTCTACAAGATTTTAGTTGTGATTTTTAGTATTTGTATTTGAGATTAGGAGTGTTTCCTTTCATCACGACATCAAAGAAGAGGCAGTAAAAATTCTCACCACGGTAAAGAGATTTTGAGGAAACAAACACTTACAAGATAATTTACTACATTGTCAACAACAGTCCCAATGTGTTAACCCTGAAGCTTTCCTGTCACTCTTGAAGATGCTCTGTATCGCACATGTTCTGCTTAAGGGGAGTAGTTCTTCTCAATAACGTAGGATCTCAGTCTTCGGGGTCAATCTGTGTGGTGCAGGCAGGCCATATTAATCAAGCAGGATTTACCCACTATCACAACAAGCAATCAGGGTGTCTAATTTTAGAAATCGATTTTTTTTTTGCACTTGGGGCGGAGTAATCTCGAAAAGGAGAAGGGTTGTAGGGGTTGTTGGGTGTCTCATCATACTGAGTGAGTCATAGAGAGCATTTTGATTGTCTGAGCCTTCCTCTCCATCTGGAGTAAGCTGAAACCGAGGTGTCATTAATAGCTGTCTGACTGTCTCTGCTGGCTCCTGCCTTACTTGTGTAGCCGTGTAATGTCACAATATGCTGTTTTGTCACAGGGGAGAGCCAGCCTTTAAAAAATAAATAAAAATAAATACTGTTATGCTGTCACTCTTTGTTAACCTTGATGCTCTGTTGTGATTGACATTGCTGTTGTTATATTTGGGGTCCCAGAGACTTCAATGACAATTAATAAAGGTAATTTGAAATTAACTGTTAATTTTATATCATATTCTTTAAATACGTTCCTCTGATCTAATCAAAACACAGCAGACTGATACTTGTTAACATGATCTAGGTTCTCTGAAACTCCAAACAGAACATGACTTGTTTTAATTGATGAAGATAGATTATATTGATCTCTTTATGGTTTTATTTATCAGCCTTGAAGACATCATGATTGGCATTCACATCAAAACTACTTTGCCAATTCTGGCTCTGTTGTTTTTACAACTGGCAGCAGGGAAAGATGAACTGATCGTCTCCACTGACAAAGGCAAAATCAGAGGCTTCCTTTGCCGGGTCGTTCGTAGTATGTGGCGGCCTTCCTTGGGATCCCCTATGCCAAGCCTCTATTGGACCAGCTTAAAACAAAACCTTTGTACCTTATCAACCCATACAAGATGCATGTTAGTACTTTAGAGTAGTAACGTGTAAACTTTAGGTGCTACTATGAACATTTTAGGAGTAAATAAGTTACAAAGATGCCCTTTTGAAGGTACTGCCCTTTTGATTAACTAAAGGTATGATATTTGTGGAGCACAAAAGAAAGTTGTAATAGCTGTAATAACAAATGTCAAATCTCATTTGTGTTGCATATATTCACACGTGGTTTGTGCACTAGGTTTGGCATCAGTGATGTGAAACACTGTTGGTTGTTGCTTGTGTGGCATAATGAGCTGAAAGCCCATGTGTCCGCATTCAAAGTTATGTGACGTCATTAATCTGCGCGTGTATTTAGGCTCCTTGCGCGTCTTCTGTGAATCCTCGCCTGGTTGCTTCATGCTTCATGCTGCACGCTGCTGTGACCGCTCCTAGTGCGCCGTTTGTGGACCCTCGTCTGTTTGCTTCTCGCTGCATGCGACTGTGACCGTTTTGGGCGGACAGAAATTTCCCATTTTGTTTCATTAAACGTGGTTTTGGTTTCATTCGGATGACTGTTGTGCGGGCGTCTGTGGACTTCAGTTCGTGATTTGGTGTGAATGACGACTGTATTAATCTATTGAGGGGATGTCCTTTTGGGTGCCTGGCTTCGCAGCTACGGAGAACTGCAGCTCGTGCAGTGTCATCGCTGTTTTGTCATAGGCCGTTTTGAGACTGCTGTGATACAATGTTTTGATCTTGCTATGCCTTACATCTTTATATTTTCTGCTCACACACACTTCCTTAGTGGATATTTTGCCCATATTAAGATCTCAACTTATTGTTCTTTTTTTCTGTTTTGATATCTTGTTTTGTAGGAGTAATTTATGGGGTTCATAAGTGTGGGTTTTTTTGTCTTTTGTATAATTTATGTCTTACATTGTTTTTTTTGGTAAATCCAATATGTGGGAATTGATTTATTTTGTATATTGCTGATTCATTTGAAGTGGTCGATTTATGTGTGAACCATAAATACTATTTTTGTTTGTTGATTTTGGTAAAACGACTGAATTTGTTTACTGTTATTGTTTCTTTATTTGATCGGGCCTATTAAGGTTGAATGTAAAGGCTTGTAGGTGGATGAGTCTTTGCCATCCACCTGTTAGCTTGTATAACCTTTTTCTTAAAATATTTTCTTCTTTTGTGTGGCGTGGAGTGTGTTATTTTTCAGGAGCTGCGGCCTTTTTGGCTTTGGAAAGTGATCGTTTCCCTCCTATCTTTGGTGGTGGTGTCTACAACGTGTGCCGTGACTGATCATTTCACTGGGGCTTCTTTGTGCTGTGAGAGTGAGTGTGTAGTGTGTATGAAGGGAACATACGTATCTCTTGCAAGGCCGCAGCTTCCTTTCTGTGAACATTGTATTTGACTGCTTGAGGCTTGTCTTATTTTTGTGGGTGGGTTTTTATTATAAATTATAATAAACTTTTTTGTAACTTTGTATAAATAACTGTGTCTCCAGGCTTTTGTCTTTTAGTGGGAACCTGTGCGCGGATAATATTCTCTGGGCGAAATTCCCAGGGTGGCGTAGTCTAACTAGAACATATAACATATATAGTGTCCTTTGTCCCTGTGGTTGCCACACTTGCCTTCTAACTGAAGTGTGAATGTTTGTTCAACACATAAAAATCATTATGTGACATGTAGCTTCATATGACTTGTGCCATACAAAACATGGATGACCCTTATGGTGCTCTTTTTGTCCCTTTTGAAGCATCTGACATAATTTTTCATTTTCACTGTATTGAAAAAGCAGTGTAAACATTCTGCCTACTTGTTTTTCACAGAAGAAAAACTGTATGGAGCTGGAATGACAAATTTTTGTTTTTGTCTGAACTGTAATTTCTTTAATACGGAGAATATTATATTCACATTTGTGTTTACAAGACTATTTACACATATGTATATGTTTACTAAAAACACTGAGGGGGATTGTTTATATTTATAGCTGAGAAAATATAAACCAGTGCAGATTTGGAGAAGTTGTTTAATCCATAATATCTTGATGAGACAGGCTTTCATCTGCTCACACTTTTTCAGTTAATGTGTTAAAAAAAAGCAAGTCTTGGTGTTGCTGGCAGGCTAGTGTTGATTAGCATCCTCATTTGTTTGGCATAAATTATGGAGAAGCAGAGGCAGCCTTTATTGTGGCTGTGAGCAAGCTTAGTTTCTTTCAATTAACACTTCATACACTCTTCACGCTGCAGGGGAACGACATGATGCTAATACATCAATGAACATGATCAGTAAACAAGATCACAAAGAACACGCAGAAGTTAATATTTTCCTGAAATGGTCTGATTCGCTTATGAAAAGTATTGAGTGTGATTCTTTAAATAGCTTGTTATGAAGACTTTGCTGCGATTCAAAGCCTATTGTTGTAACTGCAAGGTGTTCTTTACAAGAGCGTGTAAATGTCGTAGCTATTGAGTCATTGCATTGATTTGTTTTGGGGCACAAATGTATTGATGCATCACCATACATAAACTGACCTTTTGTTTTATTTCCTTGCTTGATGTTTCAGCGATCCGAGTGTGGAGGGAGCAGATTGGCCGCCATTCACGCTGGAACATCAGCAGTATGTCACGCTTAACACTGGCCTGTCACAAACACTACGGATGCTTCGAGCCCAGCAGTGCAAGTTCTGGGACAGTTTCCTGCCAAAACTGCAGTATGTCACAGGTGAGAGTCAGAGAATGAGAACAGCCGTCCACCCACACCTCATAAACAAAGAAAATCATGACACACTCGCTTCTGCTTGTCTCTCCGGCTCTGCCTGGCCAGCACATGTGTCGTCTTCTAGTCTCCCAAGGACACCTGTAGTGCAGAACTGGCCAGCTAGTGGAGCTTAATGTGAGACTGGAGATGGTTGAGTGTTTCAAAGGCACTGCAATTATTTACATTTGGATTTTTTTCATTCGACAGGTGCTTTATCAGGGTCGCTACAAATCCTTAAAGAGTATTACATTTTTATTATTTTTTGTTCAAATCCATAAAAGTCTTAATTTTACTTATGAGAGGTCTTACATTTTAGATGACACTTTGGCTTAGACATATCTAAATGCTTTACAAAATTAAAATTAATTAGCAATGATTTTTATTATTCTTTCTCTGTGGATTTGCGTGTTCATGTGTCAATTCATGCCATTTAAGACGGTGTATTACATACTGTCTCTTGCACAAGAAAGGAATAGAGGAGGAAATAAAAATGGGTAATGTACATTCAGTTGTAAGTTCAAGTAGGGTCTACTTAGGGTTTTTCCTTTTGTGGTTTGAACGAATCGGTTGAATGAATGACTCACTCAGCTCACTCATTGAGACAGTGACTTGCTGCCACCTACTGGTGGTTTTAGTTTGATATTTAAAGTACCTTTTAATTAAAGTTAAAATTCTAAAAAACTGTATATTTAAATATTGAATCAAAAGACAATCTCATAGCATTATCACACTTGCATATATTTAGCACGAATAAGGTAATGCGTAGTTGGCGTATTGTCCTGGGGAAGGGCTCCGAGCTCGGGAATGGCCCGAACCCAGAGTAACCCCCCATAGTGTGGTGAGGACTCTAGTGATACTTTGAGTGGAGAAGGGGCGGTGGAGGGATGCTGGTTAACCGTCAGATGAATGGAGGCATGTCATCTGTATTTATATCCGTGCATTGATTGGCTTGAGTGCGTACCACTTGTGTTTAATTAGGCTAAGTATCTGATGTGCTCCTCCCGAACTTTGTTAATAAAACATCATTTTATTTGTATTTATAAGCCTTAAATTCGACTTTAAAAAATGTGCAGCAACTCCATTTTAGCCAAAGTGACTTGCATTCATAATAAACCCTTTGTCAGTTCATGCCATCCCTGGGAATCGAACCTATGACCTTGGTGTTGCTAGCATCATGCTTCACTGTTTGAGCTGGTCATAGCTTTGCACGGCTAAGGTCTTCTGAGTTGTTTGTAGCGCATTGCTAGGCGGTTACTAAGCGATTGTTTGCTAATCCAAGTCAAAAATAGCCCTTTTATTTGCCCTTAAGGTGTAGACCTTATGTCTGAAAAGAAGTAGAACATAATTTCTGAAGCATAAAAATGTAGGACAAATTCCCTTAGCAAGCATCACTAATAAGTTTCAGCCTGTATGAACTGAGCTGTGTTACTCAAATGAAATAGGAATGATATACAGGATAAAACAGTGAATGTCTTTTGTTATTCATAGATCGGAATGAGAAAATAAAATGAGAAGCATGATTTGGCCTGGAATCCAGGAACTTAAGATTTAAATGTACACTTCCCTCAAAAGTTGTTTTGTCCCTACCGTGAATAGAGAGTACTTGTTAAACATGTTCAGAATGTATTCATAAGGATACATGGATGTGTGTAATGGAGAAATATGTTGCAGAAATGCTGCTATGTAAAAATGCCATCAATTTAAATTCAGCGTGAATGGCTTTGAATGCTTCAGTCTTGGCCGTGCATCCATTTTATCCATTATACATGTCTCCCACCATCAGGGTGTTTTCAGGTCAAGTAGGTTTGATATTTGTTATTGAGGACTTTGCTAAAAGATCACCAGTGGAAGCTATTTGAAGAGAAGCTGAGAATAAAAGTGATTTGAGTCTGAAGTTATTCAGGTACCTATAACTAAACATACGCCTTTTTGTGACATCATATTCCAAAGTGAGAAAGAAACTGCACTTTTTTTTTCTATGAAAACAGGGTTTTTTTTGGCTGCACTGAAGAGCATTTTGCTGTCTTTCCTCGCTCATTGAAACCTTTTTCAACTATACATGTAGCTTGTGGTTTGTTTCTAGCCCTGTGGTGAGAGATGTGAGCTTTTAAGTGCGTTACTAAACATAAGGTGGGAGAGCAAGTCACTGCATTATATACTGGAAGCAGTCGCTTGTGCATTTGTATATTTAAACGGCTTTTGGCACACTTAAAATCATCTTGTAAACCTTGGGCTGTCTTCACAGCTGTCATTATTGATTTAAGCAATGAATATAGACTGATGCTTTTAATTGGCTTTCTGGAGGTCTTTGCAAGGTGACGCTCAATAGTGTAGTGTCTGGAAACTCCTGAAGTTCTGGCTGTCAGTGTTATTGGTGGTAGAAAACGGAAGGGAATTGGAGTTCCAGGTAGTGCGACCGTAGGGAGCAGAATTGAATTTGACACTGAAATGGAATGAATCGATTCTGATTTGAGTCTAGGTGAAGAAATACATGGAGAACTGCAGGAGAAAGCCTTGTCTTGTTTATGTACTTGAGGTCAGGCGCCAGTGACTGCGCATACAAATCCACATATGCGCAAATTGAATTATCGTCACTGCGGGCAGTGTGCAGTCTCTCTGGCGCTTGTGACGGCAAAGCCGTTCCCGGAGGAATCGCAGACGTGCCTAGTCTTTTGAGACTGCTATGCTTGCGTACAAACAAGGTTTTATTTTATTTTATTTATTTTTATTTTAAAGTGAGGGCATAGGAATGAAGAAACCAAGAAATCAGCTTGACTCATGCATATTAATTAGTGATGCAGCACCGAGTCGTAGTAGCTGATTTGCTGAAGTGCATGTGAGTGGAGTCATGTCGAGATGGTAAACTCCATTTGGACCCTGCTTTTATACCAAACTCTAGTCTGTAATGTAAACAGTGATTTATGGAGTCTGAACCAAGTTGACATCATGAACTTATCTCAAATACAATCCCCCCAGAGCGTCCTGGGATTAAGTGTCCTGATCAAGAGCACAGCTGTGATCGCTCGTGGCACGCTACTTCTAGGGTTTGAACCAGCAACCAGAAATAAACATCACCAATATAGCAGGCTGAAAATGCAGGTATTTGAAACCCGCTACTTGGGTGGTTCACACAATTCAGTATATAATATTGTAGATATAGAGTAGAATATTGATATAATATTGAAGGTACAGTTTTAGAAATAAGTGGACACAGGGTTAATGAAAATGTTGAACAGAACATTTAATCATTTTAATTCCTGCTCAGTTTATTTTTTGCTGTGTCTAAATCAGTTTCCATCCTCTCAATCTTTTGTAAAATTCCTTTAACTAACAAAAGCCAATTTCTTAATGACATCATCTTCCAGAAAGTGACATCATTTTGGAGCGAAAATAACAGCATGAATGTTATTGAGTGTTAGCTGCAGTTTTAATGGATTCTGTGATTGTTTTCTGGCCATTGTGTAAACAAAGTGCATATTTCTAAAAGTCTGGTATACCTTTTATACATATGCTTCCTTAAACTGCAGCAAGGCCATATTTATTGTTTAGAGTTACAGAGTTAAAAAAATTACTACATAAAGGGAATGACTCATTTGTTGAGTCCTTTAAAAAAAAAAAAAATTAAATAGAAATTGTTGGATAAATTTGTTGACTCATAGACCAAACACAAAAGTGCTTGTCCCTGATTTTCTAGTGATTCTCTCATGAGGAGCTTTTCATGATTGTGAGAAGTTGTAAAGTTCTCTCCCTTGATTTCATTCTAAATAAAGATCATGGTTATTCTGCCCTGTTCTTCTTTCTCGCTCTCTTTCTGTGACATGGATCAAGTGACATTCTGTTGCCATGCAAGACGTGATATTCTCAACTATTTTATTTAAATTATATTCTTTTAACTATAGCACTTGTGCTTGAAAGAAATGGAGCTAAACTAGCAGCACTGAATGCTCTGTGGCAATAAGATTAGAAAATTATGCAACGATCATTTTAACGTAGAATTTCCATGAATAACTGTACAGTAGATATCTAGCTTTTAACTTGGATTTGCTTTCCCATTAGCAATGTCGTGCAATTTACAGTGTCTTTCCTCTGGGTATTGATAATGTTGGTATGCTGTTTAGAGAATTTGGTCTTTAAGTGAATAGTTCACCTAAAATGTTGCATGCTGCGGAACATTGCATTTCAGATGCAAAATGACATTTGTCAAAATGCACCAAAAAAATTGTACATGTACAGTCTTGTTTTGTCATACAGTTATTTTTGCTGATTTTAACATGTACCTTGGAGATAAATGTCCACCATCAGGGAATATTTCCAACATTATTTTGGGTTTCCAGTATTAAAGACAGGTTGTGCATATTGTAAACAGGCCAAAACATTGAGCAGAGCTTTGAATATTTGATTGAGGTTTTGGTTCTGCTCGATCAAAGTTGAGTTTATGGCTTCAAGATGAGAAAAATGTAAAGCAATTTATCACTTTTTCATTAGGACTGTTATCACGATAATGCACGCATGCACCGCTGCACAAACTCAGACGGTCCTGCGGGCTCTGTTTAGGCCTCCTGAATGTTTCCCAGGTCTAAATGACTTCACTTCTCATATGCACTATGATAGATCCAATATCCTTCTGTCTCAAATTTGACCTGCCTCATTTTCTCTCTCTCTCTCTCTCTCTCTTTGCTGTAGCGAGTATTGATGAAGTGGAGTTCCAGTGGAAGTCTCAGTTCCACCGCTGGCGTTCTTACATGCTGGACTGGAAGAATCAATTTAAGGACTATGCCTCAGTTAAAAAGCAACAGTGTGAAGACCTTTAATGTCTGACCACATTTCCCAAAAAAAGCCCATGCAGTGCACTTAACTACTTCAGAAAGCTTCAGAAAAACAGAGCCCATACATATGGACAGAGGAAAGCTTCTGTGGTTTCTATATCTTCACAAAATTATGCCTTTTTGCTTCCTCTGGGCCTTGTCTGGAAGAGAATTGCTATTTTGGGAACTCAAAAAAGGGTCCATATTGAGATACTTTGGTAAGTTTGTTTAAGTGACACAAGAGAAAGCCACTCTGGGTAAAAAACAAAAAACAAAAATGGAATTATATAATATAATTTCCCCCCTGAGTTTTGTTTTAGGACCATTAATATTTTTTAAATCCATTGCCGCAGCATTTTTTTCAACCCAAAGTGTAATTGTGATTTTTAGGGATTTTTATGGGGTCATATGATGCTATTTTAAAGATCATTATTTGGTGTATTTGGTGTAACAGAATATGTTGGCATGCTTTAATGTTCAAAAAACACATTATTTAAAAAAAACTGTACATTATTTTAGTTCCTCTATGTCCCGCCTCTCTCAAACACGTTGTTTTCTACAAAATCTCTCCTTCCGACAAGTGCAGTCTGCTCTGATTGGCCAACTGACCCAGTGCATTGTGATTGGTCGAACACCACAAGCATGCGTCGGAAATATAACGCCCCTTACCATAATCACGAGCTTCAGCTTTCAAGTTAGTTTTTTCAGTTCAAGCTTGAAAGAGGAACAGAGTCGCGTGACAGACACAGTGATGATGCTCGTATGTCGTGGCCTAATGGATAGAGAGTTGGACTTGTAACCTGAAGGTCGTGGGTTCGAGTCTCAGGTCCGGCAGGGATTGTAGGTGGGGGAGTGAATAACCAACACTCTCTCCACCCTCAATACCACGACTGAGGTGAGACCCTTGAGCAAGGCACCGAACCACCAACTACTCCCCGGGCGCCTCAGCATTGGCTGCCCACTGCTCCGAGTGTATGTTCACTACTGTGAGTACAATGCAGAGCACAAATTCCGAGTATGGATCACCATACTTGGCTACACACCATTTCCCTTTCCCTTATTTGCAGTAGCCTACACAAGCCGCGGTTAAGACTATTTCTTACAGGCTGTACACTCCGCTGTGATGTGACCCTGTTCCCTGGAGTTGGAGGGAATGGGAGTCATTCTTCTGGGAGTGGAACGGGTCAGGATTTTCCCCCAGTTTTTTCGTGGGATTGGGATGGGACTAGATTTTTTCTTTTTGTTAAAATCCACTCCCGTGTCACCCTCTAAATTGCATCTACTTTCGGAAGGCCAAATAAAGTGCTTTTGCTTTTCACATAGAAACACACATTGCCTGCGTCCCAATGTGCATACCATCCATCCTAAATTCTACATGATATTAGTCATTTTCAGTACTATTTAGGGCAGATAGGGTAGTAAGTATGCACCTTGGGACGCAGGGATTGTCTCCCTGACATGGCTGCATCAACACTAACTGTGGTTACTGAAACCATGCCTTCTTTCATTGCGGGAACATTTGGTTGGCATTGCGCAAATATGTCCACATCGTGACGTAGACATGGGGGCGTGTTTGAATGAACTGTTTTAGGGGCCGTGGACGAGTCTTAACTTTTATAAAGCATATCTCTTTGGGTTTGAGACTTTAGTCTTTGCAACTTCAGGGACCTTATCTATGCACACACAGCTTGTAACACTCCAAAGAGAAAGGAAAACTTGAAATTGCATCATATGACTCCTTTAAGTAATTATAGAGACAATTATACATGATAGTATTTGTTCTACAGCCTTTCATTTATGCTGGATTTTAATTAAACTGTACATAAAAAAAATATTATATTACAGAAATGAGAATCTAATGACAATCATTTAGAAAAATGAAAACTACAAAACAATCTTGACAGTAAAATGATGTATTACACATACTTTTTTTGTGAGATTCACCTCTTAATGACCAAGAAAATTAACTTTTGTTCGATTCGTTTGGTAATGTGTGACTGTTGAGTGCCGCACTTTTAAACAGGACTAGTTATGCAATCTGATTATGTTTAATGTTGAATATTTTTCATGATTTGCTTGAGGCTTGTTCCTTGTTTTGTTATCAAAACAGTAATTTTTAATACTTTCCATTCTAATTAATGTATTTGAGAGAATATATAGAATTAAATATGAATGAAAGTGGAAATTCTGCATTTTATGATGAAATTCAGGATTAATGGAGTATTTTTTTAACACAAAGCTTCCTTCAAACAGTAATAAACCGCAGTGTTTACACTGCACATTTGTTGTGCTTTAAATAAATACTTCTATAATGGAAATTAAGATGAATATTATTGTTGCAGCAACATGATGCTATAATATTATACAATTAGTCACTGTAATAACTCTGTCTGTGCCGGATTTTATGTATCTTCTTTCTTTCTTTCTTTCTTTCTTTTCTTCCCTTCCCTTCCCTTGCCTTCTCTTCCAAAGTTATTTAGTTCTCACAGAAACAAAATGTTATATCGGTTTTAGTTTGTCTAGGGTTTTTTTTTTCTTTTTTTGCCAGAAAACTAATCTGTAAAACAAGGCAATGGTCAGAAAATGATACATGGAGTCCTTAGAGGTAGAGCTTTTTCACATTTGGCTCCCAAACTCTGGAATAGCCTTCCTGATAACGTTTGGGGTTCAGACACACTCTCTCTGTTTAAATCTAGATTAAAGCCACATCTCTTTAGCCAAGCATTCACATAATGCATTTTATAATCTTGTACTGCAGTTATATCTAATCAAATGTACATTATTATTATTCTTTAGCTTGGGTTGAACAAATCATTTTTGCTTAGATGGAACAGCAGCTACGCTAATTATCTCTATTTGTTTCTCTGTTTCTGTCACAGGATCCTTCAGTCTGGATCCAACCCTTAAATGATGTGAGATGACCGAACACCTGAGAAAAGATAATGCCAACCCCTCAGAGGACCTCAGAGGATGCCAAAGCTCAGACAACATACAGAATTACCAAATTTTGCCACAAGTTAAATATATTAAGGTTCTGCAATATATAAATATATTGTGGAAACTTAATTTCCTGCAGAGCTGCTTTGCAACGATTTGTATCATAAAAAGCGCTATACAAATAAACTTGAACTTGAACTTATTTCAAAATTGTATTTCCATCTCTTTTGCTACTGTCTAAAATGACTGTACCCATATGCACAAGTCATTTGTGTTTGGTGATGAGTTTTTGGCTCAAGGTCTGCATTATGCTGGGATTAGTACTTTGCTTTCTGCAGACCACACAAGTTCTTCTACACTGACTAAAACTAAAGTTTCATGCATGTTGTGTGCAACACTGCCATGAATAAATAAATACAATTTTGAAATTGAGATGCATAAAATAATTTTGGATTCAGATACAAGATGAAAACCTCAATAAAACCAAACATGTATTATTGGCAGTAGCCAAATCCAAATTTACAAGCCACATCCTGTCAGTGTCTGTTTCTATTTTTTTTTTCCGCCCTGTAATGGCCTAGATACAGTTAGACGCCAACCATCAAGAACCACCAAACCTTCAATGGAGCTCCATGCAGCTATTGTCCCTGCTCTTAAAAGCCTCTTCGTCTTTTTCCTTTTTGATCCCACTTGATCACCAAGCTGACGTTTTTGCCAAGACAGCTTAAAGTTTGCAAAGAAACCTTCTCTTCTAGCTGCAGATTGTATTTTGATGTCTGTAGAGCTATTGTGACATCAGCGCACACATCAAGTGTCACTTTTCACTGTCTGATTATTCAAAGATCACAGTGCTGAAATAAAAGTGTGTACTTATTAAACACAAGCTAATCTGATCACGTCGTATTTTGTTGTGTGACGTTTGAGCCATCTGGAGATGCTAGTTTGTATTTTTGTCATGTGTCCTTGAACTTGCCCTTCATGTTGATAATATGAAGAAGGCACAAGCGTTTGGCGTGTAATGCTGAGGGTTTAATAGTCAAGCAGATGGAGTTGGGGTCTGAAATGCCATAGTTGTCCATTTATGCACTAATCATTTAGGGACACTACTCGACTGACCTTTTCCAAAGCATTTGGTTAAAGGTGGCACTGTGTTCTGTTATTAAAGGCCAAAAAGAGCTCCCCAAATCAAGACAAAAGAAAGCAAAGCAAGTGCCCTCAATTATAAAAAATTTGGAATTTTGTAAAATGTTTGAGAAAACGGTCACGCTTTGGAGATTAAGTTATATGAATTAGAAAAATTCATAGTTGAGACATGTTTGTGAAGATTATGTAAAGCTGAAGTGATATTAGCAGAACTGCATTGTAGAAATTGGAGAAATTTAGCATAATTTACTCCTCAATGAATCCTCTGCAGTGAATGGATGCCGTCAGAATGAGAGTCCAAACCACTGATATAAACATCACAATAATCCACACTACAGTCTATCAATTAATGATTTGAGAAGCAAAAAGATGTGTGCTCCTAAGAAACAAATCCATTATTAAGATGTTTTTAATTTCAAAACTTTGCTTCTGGCTAAAATACTAAAATAATATTGCTTTCTCCAGTTAAAAAGTTGTGTCGTAAAGGTTTGAAGTTAAAAATGTTTTAATGATTGATTTGTTTCTTACAAACATGCAGCTTTTCACTTCTCAAGACATTAACTGATAAACTGAAGTGGTGTGGATTACTTGTGGATTATTGTGATGTTTTTATCAGCTGTTTGGACTCTCTTTCTGACGGCACCCATTCACTGCAGAGGATCCACTGGTAAGCAAGTGATGCAATGCTACATTATGAATAAACTCATCTACATTTTGGATGGCTTGAGGGTGAGTACATTTTCAGCTGATTCGATGTTACGTCTTGTTTCTTTGTAATCATTTGTGAAGTTTACTAGTAATTTATTAATGAAAATTGTTTTACTACACCAATTTTTTACCAATCATTTTGTCAGAATGTGTCTTGATTTGTTTAGAAACTTATGTAGGCTGTGTTCCAAACACTAGTGAGTCGCCTTGCCGTCTGCTATCTACATATGCAGCTGGATCCTCATATGCAACGATTTGAAACGCTCTTCATGACCAGCACCAGACAATTAACACTCCTTACGAGAAGTGTGTGAGAGATTCAACACTCATGCTGCCTTCGACTTCTCTGGGGAAGTTCCTAATTATGAGTTCGGAAGTTATAATTATGATGTGATGTGCATTCAAGTGATTTTAATCCGAGTAAAATGAATGCTTTGGGCAATTTCATACCGTATTTCTCTTTTGCACTTCCTGACAAAAACAGGAAGACTTTTAGCACTAGTGTGGCATAATGAAGAGGAAAGGATGGGTGTTAGGTGTGTAAATCATGCTTTATCTTGGTGTTTTATCATTCCCACGTTGCCACAGAGAGTTATAGGAATGCTGTTTGGTTGTGCAAACCTGTGCCTCATACATGATGTACTGTATGTATGCTTGTATGTGTGTTTGATTATGACCAATTTGTTGCCAGGATTTTTTAATTATCAATTTGTAAAGTCGTGGCCCAAAGAATATTCAGGTTTTTATGCTGTTTTTCATTACGCAATTGTAAAGATTTTATGTGTGCTCAGATCATTCATTCATGACTTTGAAGGCAGCATCGTAGTTGATTTTAATATATTCTTACATCAATGTATTACTAAGCAAACAACAATCTAATAAGCTATTATATTGACAAGTAATGGGTGATTTGTGTATTTTTAATTGAATCAGATTGAACTGCACTATGTTTAGTTTTGAATTAAAATGTGCTTTATAAACTTCCTTCATTCCTTATTCGCAAAAAGGTCTATGTCATTCTCAGATGACTATGATATCTAAACATTAGGTTTTGGATCGGTTATTAAATGATTTATAAAATGTTGTAATATCATTGTTAATAATAGTATATATCAATAATGTTAAAATTATTTGAAAATCAGGGTCATAAATATTTTTCATTGTTTATTTAGTATATTTTCTCCCCCAAAAGTTAATAATTTTCTCAAATATTTGATTTCTATTTTGTTTGTTTATATGCCATTCAAATTGCTTATTACCCAGAATAATTGGTTATTTTTATATTATTTAGATTTTTGCATTTTTCTAAGTGTCAAACGAATGCCTGGCAAGCCAGTTTTTCCTGTCATTTTGAGGTAATTTTTGAACCCTGATTATAATGAGGAAAGTTCAACATATGATCTTCATGAGGTCATAGTGTTCACAACCGATACAGCAGCAGCCCGCAGGATTCTCCTCAGCACATTTCCTCTGTCTCATCAGACACACACACACACACACCTGCATCTCCCACCCCTGGAGCACAAATGCGTTCTGTTTGCAGATTTCCACAGAGACTGGCACCACAAAACACAGACAAAACCACTGCTGGGTTTCTAATTACACTGTTAATTGCAGTCCAAAGTGGACTGTTTTTTTTGTTTTGCCTCCCCCTTTTGTTCTCAGCATTCCTCAGGAGAGACCACCAGCCATCAGATCGAGTTTTGGACCTGGAGAAGGAACTAATTTAGTGAATGACTCCCTGTGAGAAGGTATTTTAATGAGGTCTCTTATGCTCACCAAGGCTGCATTTATCTGATACATAAAATACAGTAAAAACCATAATATTGTGAAATAATAGTACAATTTGAAATTATTGTTTTCTATTTGAATATATTTTAAAATATAATTTATTCCAGTTATGCAAAGCTGAATTTTCAGCATCATTACTCCAGTCTTCAGTGACACATGATCCTTCAGAAATCATTCTAATATGCTGATATGAAGAAACATTTCTAATAATCATCATCAGTGTTGAAAATTGCTTCATATTTTGTGGTAACTGAGATACACTGCAGTTGAAGCCACACAAAGACCCATTAAATGAATCAAAAGTGACAGTAGAGACATTTATAATGTAAAAAAAAAAAAAAAATCAAATAAAGGTTGTTCTTTTGAACTTTCTATTCAACAAAGAATCCTGAAAACTTATGATAATAATACAAATAATTTATAATAACTGAGCAGCAATTCAGCATATTAGAATGATTTCTGAAGGATTATGCGACACTGAAGATTGATGCTGAAAATTAAGCTTTGCATCACAGGAATAAATTACATTTTAAAATAAATTCATAAAGAAAATTGTTCTGTCAGTTTGTAATAATATTTCACAAAATTACAGTTTTTTCTGTATTTTTGGTCAAATATTTGCATTCTTTGTGAGCCAAAAAAATCAAAATTATTCCAAACTTTTGAGTAGTACAGTGGAGTCCAAAGATAATTAGTTGTGCTTCCTAAGATAAGTGTCATTATTACTATTGATAATAATGAGCTATTTTTGAGCTGTCACTCAAATCACCCTCGCATTGAAAATGCATAACTTCCGTTTGCTTTTGTGAAAGGCTCTTTATGCTATCTGAAGTTTGTCCGAGCTGATGGACCTCGGAGAGCTTTCCTCACCCTCGAACCTAACAATCCATCGAGATGCATCGGAAATGCCATGGCAACATGCACTAAAAGCTGACCTCCGCTGTCACAGGCCATTCACTGTCACATCAAATGAAAGAGAGATACACATCAACAGAGGAAGCGGCGGGTTTATCAGGTTAAGCCGAGTTGGGATGTAGAAACATATGGCGCTGGCGAAAAAGAAATCAGGAGGACTCTAATGTGATTGTTTAAGGTACACTGAGCAACGTGTGACAATTCTCACAGCTCATGTATTTATTCATTCAGTGTCTGTTCTTCACTTGGTGATAATTGTTTGAATTGGTGCAGCAAATTTTATTGCTTTTGTGTACGTAGGGAGATTAATTCATCCGCTATGTTCCCCTATGGGTGGGTGTCTTATTTATCATATGTATACTTATTTTCAGCGATTTCTTTTTCTTCTTTCGGTTTGACTGCCACTTAGCCTGTCTTTGTGTGTCTTTTACTATTTCTCGCTCTCTCACTCGCATTTTCTGATTTCTAAGCATATAAAGGTATTCAAGAAAAAGAGCTGTAGGCCGAAACTAGGCCAAGGTGAAACTGCATAGATTGGTAGGTATGATTGTATATACTGTGTGACAGTAAGAATGTCAATCGGTGCTGATTCTGCAACTGTATTCTACATATTAGGGGTGGGCAGCACTGATTTAAGTTATGTGTATGCAGAATGTTGAAGTACAAGCAAGTAAAGATAAGGAGCTTAGTAATAAAGAGGTTGCTGTTTGGCAGAATGCAAGAAAAAAAAAAAAGTTTAGTTGTTTAGGGTTGCCAAAAATCACAAATTTGCCTTATTATTCTTATGTTTTCAAATGTGGCAGAACTAGCCATTTAAAAATATTACTTGTGATGTTTTAGCCTTTTTTGTCAAAGTTAAGTCTTGAATCTTTTTTCTGATACTTTAAAACAAGTGTAAATATTCAAAAGTTAGAGTTTTAGAGAAATCTCTTAATTATAGGCTAAAATTTCACAATAATAATAGGCATCGCTATTTTTTTCATTTTACTTGTAGATTAAGTCAGCAAAACTTTGATTAATGTCTTAATGTTAATTGTACATATTAGATTACATAACTTATAAATCAAAGTAAACGATAGGGTTTTGCTGTAGGAGCTTTGTCACTAATGAAGAGGAAATTGAACAAACGGACTATGTCTCAATTTAGTCAGAATCCATGTTAGTTTTGCAATTTAATGCCTGACTGATGAAACAAATCAAACAAAAATCATATTATGCAACAGAATTCATTAGAGACATTGGCAAGAAATCATCATTTAGAAGATATGCTAAAATGTATTTGTAAAATGGTGAATTTACTGCTATAAATAAATAAGTATACATTTAACAAATATATTTAATAACACAACTTTTTAATGTCTCAGAAGAAAAGGACTAAAGACAGACCACAAGGGGTCAACCCACAAAAAGCATGAGAGAAATATCAGTGAGTGAACTAATGACGGATTTATTCATCCGACAGTGGCATCATAACACTGGCGCCAGGTTCATGTAAATGGCATGTTTAATGTCAGGAGATCCCTGAAGATTCACAGCACTTTATCCGACCGACAATGCAGAAAGACAACAGCAAATCTCTTGTGTCTGCAGGTTGAATTGAGAAGATAAGACTCTCGCCTTCCCTTTTTCGTTTTATCCCTTTAGACCAAGCCTTCAGACAAGTTTGTTTCCCTCTTCACTCATATCTTTGTCTTATCTTAGACACACATTTTTTTGAACCTTTGTCTAAAAGAAATCAGACATTTGGGCTGAGTTGTCAAAAACCTCTGAAGCGGATCTCAATGAAACCCAAGAGGATGGTGTTTTGGGACTTTCGTTGCAGTTCTTAAGACGAGCATCATACCTTTGTAAAGGCCAATCCGAACATTTGGCTTAAAGTCAACATGAAATGGCATTCAATACCCATTTTACTTCAATAATGTGATTTTCAAGTGAAACAGGATAAGAATAAATAATGTAAGGCCAGTTTTTACTCTATGATTGATTGGATAATGGGGAATGTGCATTTCATAGCAGAAAAGATCATTCAGTGCACCAGACTAGAAATGTGTATTAATAAAGTAAATACATACCTTTAACGTTTGTAAACTAAAATAGCAGTTTAGCTTTATTACCAGAGGTGGACAGTAACCAAGTACATTCACTTGATTACTGTACTTAAGTACACTTTTTGAGTATCTGTACTTTACTGGAGTATTTATTTATTTTTTTCTGGAAACTTATGACTAACTTCACTATAAAAAAAAATGATTGTGATTTTAATGGTAAAAAAAAAAAACAGTGAAAATGGTTAACGGTAAGTTCCTGTAAAATTTACAGGAAAAAAAAACGTAAACTGACGTTCCCAGAATTCCCTGCATTGCATTTCAAATTTTGTTTGAATTTGATAGTTATTTCAAATAAAAAAACATGTTTCTTCTTAGTTTTTTTTTTCTCATCTGTTATGTTTATTAGGGTTCTATGTTACATCTAATGTTGTTACATTAATGTGTATTGCATATTTCAGTTTAATGAGTCTCACCATGATGGTGTTTAGTGCTTGTGTGACTGACACTGTGCACCTTCTATTTATATTATTTAAAAGTTGCTTGTGATGGGCTTTGGTTCATCATGTGACTTTCTCATCACCACCTGCATTTGGTGGTTATCAGTGTATTTCAAAAGTGCAAAACAGATTTCATTATTTCAATAGGTTGGTATCTTAACATTATATCAGTTAATACAATTACGGTATTTAACTATAAATTTAAGTTAAAACCGTAAAACCTAAAATGTTCTTACCGTATTTTTTTTACAGTACAATTCCGTCAACCACAGCTGCCGTTTTTTTTTACCGTAAATTTTACATTTTTTTTTTTTTACAATGTACATTTTAAAGACAAATATCATACTTTTCACTCCACCACATTTCTATCAAGGCACTCAAAGTATATATATATATATATATATATATATATATATATATATATATATATAGCAGTGGGCAGCCATTTATGCCAATTTAATTATTATTAAAAAGTACCCCATGTGTACAAGCCATACGTTCCATTAAGAGCACTTAGGTCTACTGACCATTTGCTTTTGGTTGTCCCGCTGGCAAGGCTGAAGAGCAGAGGTGACCGGGCTTTTGCAGTGGTGGCACCGAAGCTCTGGAACAGCTCGCCCCTCTACATTAGACAGGCTCAAACACTTGTTGTCTTTAAATCTAGCCGTATATAAATCTATACGTATATAAAAACGTATTTTTATAGTTTGGCATTTAACGCTATGTGAGAGCTGCTTCTTTTTATTGTTTTTTTTTTGTCTCTTAGTGTTTTTTAGTGTCACTGGTTGTATCATTTTTTATAACTTCTTGCATGTACAGCACTTTGATAAACACTTGTTGTTTTAAAAAAGTGCTTTATAAATAAACTTTGACTTGACTTGACAATGAAATATACTGCTGTATTTTTGATGTTGTGCGCCTATATTTCTGCTGGAGGTCCTGGACATCTTGTTTAGACACATGGCATTATGGATTCTATCAAATACCAACAGGTAAAAAAAAATCAATAAGTGACTGACTCTGATAGAAATCTTATAATGGCCCATGTATGGATCTTCCAACCGTACAATAATCCAAACACAAACCTAAAACACCACAACAATGGGTCACTGAGCACAAAACCAAGCTTCTGCTGGCCATTCCAGTCCTCTGACCTGAACCCTGTAGAAAATGAGTGAGGTGAACTGAAGAGAAGAAGCACCAACATGGAGCTGTGAATCTAAAGGATCTGGAGAGATTCTGGATGAAGGAATGGTCTCTGATCTCTTGTCAGGTTTTCTCTAACCTCATCAGGCATTATAAGAGAAAATTTAGAGCTGTTAAACTGGCAAATGGAGGTTTCAAAAAGTATTGTATAAAAGGGGGCCGTTTCTCCTTGTCAATCTTCAAGCAACAACTGAAAACTCATCTCTTTCGGCACTACTTGACTTCATCCTAAACTCAAAAAACTTACTCTTTCCCTCTATCTCTCTCTCCCTCCCTTACTAGCTTGTACTTATTTGAACAATGACTGAGACTTGGTGTTACGAGCACTTCCTCTGTCTGATTGCCTCTTCAAGATGAATCGCTTTTTGTATTCCCCAATTGTAAGTCGCTTTGGATAAAAGCGTCTGCCAAATGTAAATGTTAATTGTGGCCAATGTGTGTTAGAGAAAAACATTTATTTCATACTGATATTTCCCCCCATTTTAAATTATTATTATCCAATGAAAGGTTTGATTTTTGTGAATGTTTTTCAAAAGGATTAACAATGCAGATTCATTTTCACAATTTTCTTTGATCAGATTTACCAAGGGTGCAGATATTTTTGGCCAAGATATATATACACACATACACATACATACATATACACACATATACATGTATGTGTGTGTGTGTGTGTGTGTGTGTGTGTGTGTGTATATATACAGTATATTTATTTTATTTATTTTTTTAAGCAACTTTTTTTTTTTGAATATCAGTAATCTTTCTTGTAGGGTTATGTGAGGTTATTTTCCCACTTTGAACACTGACCAGTTGCAAATGTGATATTTACTTACAACAATTAAATAATAAGATGTTAATATTCTAGTATATATATATATATATATATATATATATATATATATATATATATATATATATATATATATATATATATATATATATATATATATATATTCAACAACACAATTATTTAATTTTGCAAAATTATGTAAATAAAAATATTACCTATAAAGCCACAGAAGAACTGTTGTGCATCTCCTAACAACACACAAAGTACAGTATCTGTACTTTAACTCAAGTAATGGACTTGTGTACTTTGTCCACCTCTGTTTATTACTTTATATGATAATGATAGTTTAAAAACAACATCATACTGGGCAGGAATCCATCAGTCTACACGCTTTCCTCCAAAATCGATATCAGTTCAGCAAGGGCTGCGGAAGACTAAAAATATCCACCCACATGAACACTTATTCAACAGACAGAGGGTTTTACCGAATGCTTTTAATAAAGGAAACTATTATAATATTTCCCAGCATCGAACGCAGCAGCTGTGACGTCTGCCTTTAGTAATAATAGTTCATGGCGTCATACCTGCATCTGTTTGTGACTCTCCCACAGTCCCTCATCACAAACGCCCCCCTACCGGCACTCTCAAAAGGCCTGCCAAACAAGCCCTCGGATCTGTGCTGGGCAGTTTGGAATAAGATCTAGCACATTTCTACATTCTGACTCACTCCAATCGCACCATCTCCAGTTATTCGTGGAGATCAGCATGAGGAGCACACAAACTGGCACAAACTTCCTGGGTGAGTCAGAAGAGCATGATGGGAATTATGGGAGGACTGCAGCTGCACTGTTTTCCCCTTGTGATTTGTAACCTTTTTAGGAAAACATACAGATATGTGAACATAATACCAGAGGTGAGTAGTAACGAGTTACATTTACTTGAGTAATTTTTTGGGGTAACTAATACTTTTAGAGTATATTTAAAGATGGGTACTTTTGGGGTTTTAAATCAGTGTATTAGTAGTTAGTTAGTATGCTACATTCTAAGAAGAGTCTGTAGAATAGGGTACAATCTACTATCTTATTTTTCACAAGTCTTTTACCTGTATTTTTATTTATGCATTGTATTTTGTGTTTTCAGGTTACAGGGTTATATCAGGTAATGGATAACGGATAATGTCCTGGAAAATTACTTGTACCTTTTCCATTTTTCTAGATAGTTTTCTTACAGTATACACAGACAAGCTACTAACAAAGTGTATCATAAATGAACAATTATTAAAGTTATTAAATTATGATTAAATTAAACAATTGCAAATAACAGCTAACTTAATTCACGTGATGTGTGTACTACTAGGCATCTTTGGTTTTCTGTTTTTGTGTCATTTAAATGGTAAATGTGTGCCTTTTTATTGTCAGTCACTTATCAAAAGTTGCCAAATAAATTTTAAACATAGCTAAATAGTTTGGTAGGTGCTTTCGGAAGAAAAATTTGCTAGGGGAGTCTGAAAAGTTGCTAAATTTAGCAACAAAATTGCTAAGTTGGCAACACGGTTACCAGTTTGTTGTACATGTACCTTATACAATAAATGCAATGTATAATTTATATATTAAATAAGCTGTCACAGATTATGAAATGAACACCCGCCAAACCTGCGTTAGCTCTGCGTAGCGGCGGTCGACCTGTTCTAGACACAATTAATATTCATATTTTTACAATATTTACGCTTGCAGAAATATAGGCTACATTTGTTTACATTTTGCAGAAGTCAATGTGCATTTGTTTCGTTATGTTCAGATGTCGGTAGCAGTCAGTTTTCAGAGGTTTCAGTGTCAAAGGTTATAGAAATAAACATTTATAATACATAATTAATTTACTTTAAAAATATAATTAAATTCAGTGATGCAAATCAGAATTTTCATCAGCTGTTACTCCAGTTTTCAGAGTCATATGATCCTTCAGAAACCATTCTAATATGTTGATTTATTACCAGTGATGCTGCTTAATATTTTTTGGAACCTGTGACTTTTTGTTCAGGACTCTTTGATGAATAGAACGCTAAAAAGAACAGCATTGATCAACATATTGGAATGATTTCTGCAGGATTATGTGACAATGAAGACTGGCGTAAAGGCAGATGAAAATTCTGATTTGTATCACTGAATTAAATTACATTAAAAAAATAATAAAACATATTTTGTATACACACACACACACACACACACACACACACACAACATACATTGTATCTATATATCTAAATAAAAAGACAATATACAGTATATGATCCAAAGTAACTAGTAACTATCTACTTGAGTAGTTTTTTTATCCAATACTTTTTTTACTCTTACTCGAGTACTCAGACTATTACTTTTACTTGAGTAAATATTTCTATAAGTACTTTTACTTTAGTACAGTTTTTGGGTACTCTACCCACCTCTGCATAATACCTATGGTGGTTTACTTATTAACTAAGATAAATGCTGATGTGTCTGATATCAAAAGATGTTTCAATGGCTAGATGTTTAGCTAAAAATACTTTAAAGCTATTAATGTGCTGTATAACTGGCAGTCTTGATTTAATGTTCACTGATGTTCAAAAGTTTGTCAGTAAGATTTTTTTAAGATATTTGTACTTTTATACAGCAGTGCATTAAACTGATCAAAAGTATATTTATTTATTTATACTGTGTATGTATGTATGTATATTATATATATATATATATATATATATATATATATATAAAATATACATTGGTGAGCATAAGTGACTTTCAACACACAAAGTGTTGTGTGATGTTAAAGTTGTCAAAAGAGAGCGTGACAGACATTATTTGATTGTCAATTTATTTTATCAATACTAGCAACTCAAACGCTCCACACAAACCTTACAGGAACTTCTTGTTTACAGAAAACTTAGCAGCTACATGAGGGGATCGATACTCCGCACTCCTCTAGACTCACACTGCTCCCTGTGCCAGTGCTTACAATGGGCCCATTAGACAGTTTGCTGTCGGACTCTGCTGCATCTGCCAGTCAGCCCACAAACACGGCCATAAAACATCCAACGTGCCACATTTATGACTCAAATGCTGCCAGATCTCAGTCTACAGTGTTAGTGCAGCTGAAGGAGGACTGGAACTCATACTGGGGATGGGTCAGGATGATTACAAATCCACTTGTTATCCAACATATGACTAGCCTAATGCATGAAAAAAGGGCAACAAGAGTTCAATGTTTGTTACACAACTCTGTGGAAATCGCTTAGGGCTGATGCAGTAATTATTTGATAATTGATAAAAATAACAGGAAACATCTGTAACATTTAAGGGTCTGAATACTTAGGACCATGTGATATTTCAGTTTTTCTTTTTTAATAAATCTGCAAAAATGTCAACAATTCTGTGTTTTTCTGTCAATATGGGGTGCTGTGTATACATTAATAAGGAAAAAAATGAACTTAAATGATTTTAGCAAATGGGTGCAATATAACAAAGAGTGAAAAATTTAAGGGGGTCTGAATACTTTCCGTACCCACTGTATATATATATATATATAGAGAGAGAGAGAGAGAGAGAGAGAGAGGCTAAATACAATCAACCTAAAAGGATTCATACTGTAAACATTTGTGCATGTTGTCAACAGTAATGTGTTTCAGTGTCAATGTAGGCTATTTGTGGCTTTTACCAAAGTGAAATTTGATATATGATAAGTTTACCAGCAAGACAAGAACCACAAGCTTTAATCAGAACAAATCAGCTTGTCTTGGATCAGCATGAACCTGGTTTAAAAAAAACAAAAACACAAGAGTAGCATTTTCAGGTCTCATGACTCACGGTGTCCTGACCCGGCCTGACACTGCCCTTACTACCGCATCAGAAAGTGATACTGCAATGCCTCACAGGTCTAAAGGGCCCAAACCTGTGCACGAAATACACTCTATTAGCATACTATTATCTATTCAGAGCAGGAAGTGTGGGCATGCCGGCAATTAAGCTACGATACGAGAGAACTTCAGCCACAGCGTGTGATCTGACCTAATCTCTGTTTTCGTTTGCAGGGCGTCCTCCAGACTCAATGATTTACAACGAGGAGCTGGTAATGAGGAGCTGGACCATGTAATCAGAGCTCTTGAGGGACATGAGAGAAATACAAATGAAATTGGCAAATCCACATGGACGACGGACGGTGAAGTCCTTTACTGAAGCCACACTCTGCTGCAGTTACACCTTACTGATCTCCAATGATTAACAGAGATGAAAATCAATAAAGGATGTGAGGAAAGTAAACTTTAGACTAGTTATCCAGAGTGACTTCAGAGCGAGTCAACCTAGGAGGAAGAAACATTAGAAATGCTGTAATACAAAGTTCCAAGATTGATCTCTTTTCTGGCTCACTCCTCTGAACAAAGAAATTGCAAAGGTATTGCCAAAGATTTATTTCAATATAAATGTATGTCTAATGTAATAACCACCCAGGATAGCCTAGCAATTGCACACACCAAAAACATCTATAGAAATAAAATATATATTTAAGTGTAAATATCTTAGAGCTGAGCATAAGAATAATTGATATTCACTATAAATATCTATGACTTTTAATGTTTTATTACCTTCACACTTTTACAATTTCCTAAAATTCTCAGGTTTCTAAGAGTGTGGGAACATTTAGATAATAAGGCAGCAGAATCAGATAACAGTCTTAAAATATTCAATAATTACAGCGCTGCTTATCAAGAAAAGTATGACAGAGAATCAAGTGACGCACGTCTGTGAATCAAACGCTAAATCTATGAACGCAGCGTCGCGTAAAAACGTCATGAGCTTTTACGCGGTGCGCAACTTTGGACCAGCTCTATAAAAACCGAAAAAAAGCCTATTCAGCAAGACTGAAACATAGTCCACAGAAATCACCCGAGCAGCATATAAACAAACTTCCTCACAAACCCGCCATTTAAGATGCAGACACAAATGGCACAACAGCCAAAACGCGTCTACGAGCTTGGAAACGGAGACGCTTTCCAGGCATCAAGATACAGTTCTTACCCTGTCAGATGGTGATTCACTCCCTGTATTTTCTTCCAGGAGATGTGTTTTGGGTTTTCGCGGTTTACTACCAGCGTCTGATCCACCTCTTGCGCGCAGTGAGCTCGGCGCGTCCAACTTCAAACCAGCGAGGCTTGGAGATGCCTGGATGAGAGATGGGACAGACATTTATTTACATGCATTTAAAGGGTTCAGAGGATTGTATCCGAAGCAATTCACAAATGGGGAACAAAAGAGAATGAATCATTGCATAAATCAAAACCAATCAAAGCGGGCACTTGCCATTATGAATTTCCATTTTAAACTAATAACTGAGGATACTGATGAAGATGATAAGTCAATCACATAAGGAGGTCACTAATAGGGTTTTGCTTGCTTAGTTCCTGTTTTCATGTTGTGTTTGTTTGCACGTGCCCTGAGCTGCAGTATTTTAGTTGAAATCTATGATTTCAGCTGAATTTGTTTCATGTTTGGGACACAAATCTGAGTCACTGGCTAGTGGGTAACTGTGCTGTTGCTCATTGTAGCCCAGAGTAAATGGCTTAGTTTTTCCTGCCATGTTTGGGGGGGGAAAGTCTAGTTTAGTACTTCAGGGTTAATCTTCATCTAAATAATTTACATGATTTGACTATGTGCGATACATGCCTTTTGGTCTGGATGAATTTGTGTTGACATTTTAATGTGATATTATTATTTGATATAATATTCAGTGACGTGGTGAACCTCTCAAATGAGGCAAAGCCTCAACAAGAAACAATATTAGAATATTTGTAATGTTTATAATCCAACCGTTAAAGTCTCACCAAGTGTATGCATTTTTAAAATTGCTTTATTTTACTAGTTGTCTAGCAATTTTATTAATAGAAGCAGTCATTTTAGGTCAACACATCCGCTGTAAACACTGCAGGTGTTTCATTTAACTGACCTGAGAGGTCGCTAAAAAGTGGCTCATTGACAGATCATCATTTCAAGTTCAGTTCAGTTGGGTCGTGAGTTAACCTGATCATATCCGAGTGGGTGAGTGTTTAATTCTAAAATTAATTCACCCATTTCCACCAGTTTGACCTCTCATGTGGATTTGTCTCCCTCTGAATCATTATCAGCTTGTGTCCCTTTAGTGAAATGAGTCTTGCATTGAATATTTCTTGCTTTACTATTGTAGTGTCAATTATTTTTGTGAGTACACGGCAAAAGTGCACAAAAGTTTTTGTTATTGAAATTCATGGGTCATATTACTCAGAAAATTATCCTCCTCCGTTCTCCATTTAACCAAAAGCAGTTTTGTTTCCTTTCTGTGCTTCCTGTATGTTAGCTAGTGCACAGATCGGATAACGTTCTTATTTCCCAGAACATTCATACCAGAGGCAAATATGAAACACTATGATGTGATGTTGTGGGCTTATTTCTACCTGGCAGTTCATTTTCATGCGTAAATGACTGAGACACACACACTACAAAGAACAAACTGGAAGTAATTTTGCTAGTCTTCTTTAATAGCAGCTTCTTCCCACTGCATTACGTTCATTTCCCGTTTATTCGATCTGTTCAGTCCCAGAGCGGGAATTTAGAAGTTCGTTCCTATATGATTTGTGAAATGAGTGGAACATGCACTATACGCACCAATTTCATGCTGATGTATTTTTTAATATTCTTAATGACAATGAGTGACTTAAGTTATGTTATGATTTTCCCCAAAGCTGAAATAAAAACGTGTGCATAGCTCATCACTCTTAATGTCTTAACAAATCTAATAAGATGAAGCCATGAACAGACTTCCTGTAGTTTCTGTTGTTTTAGGCTGTTTGTTTTTTCTCATCTGCGGAACTATCATGATAAATAGAATAGGTTTGAATGACACAAAGTTTATTTGTGATCTCTTTATCTGACAGTTGCTTTTTCATTCAAAGTCTTACTGATGACAATTACAAAAACTATTGCCGTTGGCAGTTTTCTGTATTTAAAAAATAGATCATGCACCTTGAGAACAGCGGCTGTTGACATGCACGGTCACCTGATCACTGAAGTATGTTTTTGCTGGAATAATAAAACAGATTTGACTTAGCGCAGTGCATACTTTGTGAAGATAAGCAAGGGTGTTGCTATGCAGCTGCTAGTGTGTTTTGGGTGGTTGGTTGCTTATCCAGAAATTTGAAATTATTCTGGTCACTAGATATGACAGATCTTTTCTTCAGTGTCAGTCTCAGATTTTAAAACAATTTTATTGTTTCAGGTGAAAACTGTACATCTGAAGGCTGAAAAAATGCACTCTTCTTATCATTCATGTTCATAGCAAAATTTAAATGACAAGTTCAGCCAAAAATGAAAATCTGCTTTACTCACCCTCAGACCACCCAATACATAGATGAGTTTGTTTCTTCATCAGAACAGATTTAGAGAAATGCAGCATTACATCACTTGCTAACCAATCCTCTGAATTGAATGGGTGCCATCAGAATGAGAGTCCAAACAGCTGATAAAAACATCACAATAAGTAATCCATACCACTCCAGTCCATCAATTAACATTGTGTAAAGCCAAAAACTGCATGTTTGTAAGACACAAATCCATCATTAAAACATTTTTAAATAGAAGATTTCAGAACATTCTCATTTTTAGGTGAACTATCCCTTTAATAGTTATAAAGTGTTAGAGGTTTGAACAAGCCTCTGGGTAGTAAAAGTAATAATAAGTGATTTTTGCCTTAGTATGTTCCACCACATCTTCATTCATTCATTCAGCCTCCCTTATAAGCAAATATAAAGGTGCAAATGTAGAATACATGATTTGGAAAGAAAAAAAAAAAAAACAGCCACATTTTCTCAAATTTGTTGTACCTAAAATTAAATAAAAGCATTTACCTAAATAATGTAAAAAAAAACATGTAAACATTATATAAAATTACATAAATGAATGTATTATAATGTATAAATGTATTTATTGCATTTGTCTATAAAATATATAACTGTCTATAAAATATATATATATTCTGTTGCTTAATCCAGCATTATTGGTTAGTATTTGTTGCCAAATCTGTCAATATTAAGCATATTGTGTGTGTTCTAAATTTGACAAAATTAGGTTGTTTTTGTAACATGCTTTATTTTACATTCAATGCCCCCGTAACCCCACACATTTGTGTGTGTTTGTGTGAATGTGCTGATGAGGCTTTCTGAAGACTGCTGTTCTCAGTCATACTGGGATCAAGCTGTGTAAAAGAGAACTGAATGTCGTTTGATTAAAGCCTCCATTTAGGCGCACCCTCATCTTCTAATCGCGTCAAACCGGGGCTGGGACTCGAGGGAGTATTTCAGTCTGTCTAATTTTAGAGACTTTTTGTCCCAAGATATCTCATGTTATCTGTTTCATCTTGTTTATAAGAGCTACAAATGATGTTCTTTAAACTTCTTGCTTCTCAGTTATCAGAGAACATGTTCAGGCAATGTGTGTGTGAGAGATAAAAGAAAAACCTACAGCCTACATTGTGCATGTGCGTGTGCAGGTACAGAACAGGACCTCTATAGAAAGTGTCAATCCGCAATCGGCCACATCCTCAAAAAACCAGGTTAAGACCCAGAGCGCATTATTGTTGAGTCTCACAGGGGCTTCTGGCCCCCTGAAATACTAATAAAATGTCAATTCAGCATTGTGAGAATAATTTCTTCTCTGCTTAAGACCAGTGAAGGTCAACAGGTCACGTCTCCACGGATCCACCGCAGAAGAAAAGAGCAGCAAAATCAACACCTCAGAGGACAAGAGAACTTGGATGCGTGGTTTTAGCCTGATGAGCAGTATAAGCTTTTTGTGACGGTGTCAAAAGTTCATAGTGTGATTGTTCAAAGTAGTCCAGTTTTAGCTGGTTAGCATGACCTGGTTAGCCCCTGCTGGTAGATGTCGTAATTACACCATCAGGTTCCTAAAAAAAAGTAAAGTCGTAAAGTAAAGTCGTGACGTATTGTCAAGTATGGTGACCCATACTCGAAATTGGTGCTCTGCGGCGTTTAACCCAAGTGCACACACACAGCAGTGAGTAGTGAACAAAATGCGCACACACACACACACACACACACACACACACACACACACACACACACACACACACACACACACACACACACACACACACACACACACACACACACACACACACACACACACACACACACACACACACACACACACACACACACACACACACACACACACACACACACCCCCAAGGGCACCTCAGTCGTGGTATTGAGGGTGGAGAGAGCGCTGGACATTCACTCCCCCCACCTACAATTCCTGCCGGCCGGGGGCTCGAACTCGCAACCTTTCGATTACGAGTCCGACTCTCTAACCATTAGGCCACGACTTCCCCTAAAAGCATCTTTCTCCATTAACTATTTAATTCTAGAGGTTCTTAAAAGCATAAAATGGATGTTTTTGACAGTCTCTGGAAAAAGGGACTGTGTTTTCTTGTTTGGGCTTGTAGAATATAATATTTAATTTTGCCTACAATTAACCCCTTCTAAAAGGAAATTCAAAACCTGTGCTAATTGTAATAAAACAAGATGGCAAAAAGACTGAGTCTAAGACTTGGTTGTAATATAGCATAATGAGATGTTCACAAGGCCATTCATTTTTGACCAGCAACACGAAATCAGGTAAAGGATATTCAGCACAACACAAGAGTTAAAGCACAATTTGACAAGCAGCAAATGAGGTAACACTTTATTTCGATAGTCCACTTTAGACATTCTCCTAATAGTAAGTAACAAACAGCCTTCACATGGGCTGGGGCCTACAGAAATGAGAGCGTAATGCATTGAAATATCTTTTTAAAAAGTAAACTTAGATAGGAGCATATCTAGGGGCAAGATTATTGTGGAAGGCTGCCCGAGACATCTGCTGTTTTTAGATTTGATAAATATTTAGCACATGTGAGATCAGTAACCAGAGGTGAAATGTGGTTTGCACTCTCTTTTAAGGTTATGAGCTTCTGTGATGGTAAAAAATCCTCTGTAACATGCTAAATCATCCTGAACACTGTCATTAAAGTGGTTAACAGGGAACTGCGGAGGAGTGCAGTCACACATTGCAGCCTGTAATCTTTGACAAGCTGCTAGCCAAAGGGCAAATGCTCAGGGCAGTAATTAGTCATATGTGCTACAAATGAGGGGGGAGGTTGCATAAAATTATACAATAGTTGTCTAGATAAGTAGACACTTTAAATTATATGGAATAATATGTAGTTGTTATGAACTGTAATAAAATCTAATAATATATTTCTCTATTTAACTTTGAGGTTTTTTTTTGTTTGTTTGTTTGTCTTTTTTGTTCAGAATGTTAAAATGCACAATGAACACAAATGCACAAAAGTGCACAAGCAGGCGACTCATGATAGTCTATATGATGAATAACTTGTCCACACTAAGAAGGTCTATACCTACCAACAGGGTTATCGTAAACTAAAACTAACTAAATAAATGAACAACATACATACAGTACATACACAAGTTACCAAAACTCATAATAACAATAATAATAATAACTACATAGACATTAATAAAAAAAAAAATATAAAAAAATATATATATATATATATTAAAATAACATTTTAAACTATTAAAGTCATAAGTATTTTTATCAATATAACACATCCTTGCTGAATAAAAGTACCCTATACATTTATTTAAAAAAAGTAAATGCTAGATGTTGTTATAAGAGTTTTAAATACATGCTGTTGTATATATATATATATATATATATATCAATGTTGGAAACAGTTGTTTTTTTTGTTCTGTTTTATTTATTTTTTTTACCTGTCATACTTTGCTTTAGGATTCTGTGATGAATAAAAGGTAAAAAAAAAAAAAAGATAATACAAGTATTTAAAAAATACAAATTATATATGTATTTATTATTATTATTATAATTTCTTTATTTATTTTACTTTTTATTCATCACAGAATCCTAAAGCAAAGTATCCCGGGTTCAAAAAAAAAAAACTGTTTCCAACATTGATAGTAAATCAGTATATTAGAATGATTTCTGAAGGATCATGTGACACTGAAGACTGGAGTAATGATGCTGAAAATATGCTGAAAATCACAATATTACTGTCAAATATTATTGTCAAATAAATGCAGTCTTGATGAGCATAAGAAATTTATTTTAAAAAACATAAAAAATCTTACTGATCCCAAAATTTTGAATGGCAGTGTGTGTGTGTGTGTGTGTACTGGTTTATGCTACATGCTACACAAGTATAGTAAAACCTGACATTTTTGACCGGCCTGCTGTCCCCACAAGGGAAGAAAAAAAGTAAAAATAGTAAATGATGTTTGTCTGAAAGTGTAACAATGCAAACAGGTTTTCTGTAAGGGGTTGGTTTAGGGTTAGGGAATAACAAATATTGTTTGGTCAGTATAAAAGTAATAGAAGTTTATGGAAAGTCCCTACAATTCACAGAGACAAACAAAAGTGTGTGTGTGTGTGTGCATGTTTATGTGGTTTATGAGGACACAAATTTGTATAATGACATGGGTATGACAGAGGTATTACAATATGAAGGTGGTTTATGAGGACACTGCCTATGTCCCCGTAATTCAAAAGGCTTAAAAAACATACTAAATGGTGTTTTTTTGAAAATCTAAAAATGCACAAAGTCTCCTATGAGGGCTAAGTTTAGGTGTAGGGTTGGTGTAGGGCAATAGCACACACAGTTTGCTCAGTATAAAAACCATTACGCCTATGGAGAGTCCCCATAAACCACAAAAACCAACATGTGTGTGTGTGTGTGTGTGTGTGTGTGTCTGTGTGTGTGTGTGAGTGTGAGTGCGCTAACCAGTCAAACTTGGCTCTTTGGTTCATACTGAACATAACAATGCTGTGCAACTTTACAGGCATTCAATCAATGATGTTAAACTTAACTATACTATCAGTTCTCTCAATCTGTTCATCTGCAGAAAGTTGTTCATGTCATTTTTTTTAAATGAAAGTTTTCATCTTGCTTTCATTTAAAATAGCAGAAGAATTGCTGAAGATGCAATTTCAAGAACAACTCATGTGATGTGCTCCACCTTTCTTCAGCACGCACACAATGAGATTCTCATGTGAATAGCACACCACAATGGTGAAGAGAACATACTTGTATTAATCCTAAAAGTGGGTCACAGCCCTATTTTCCTTTAACACATTCCTCAGAAAGTCTTGAGTTATGAAAATGAATTTAAGCATTGCTGTGTGGCTTTGTTGTGCCTTGACTAATATCTTTTCAGCTCACAAAGACATCCTCTTAAGCTGTTCTTACATTATGGTGCAGCTTAGAGCTTCTTTTTACGGTCAAAACATATTTTTTAAGAAGAATAAGCGTTATATATATGCCGATCTCATGCATGACATACATATGACCTTTTTGAACTTTTACTTCTCAGAAAGACAGCTGGAGAAATTGGCTAAAATGTGCAGAAAGTCTGTGAAATCCCATTTAAAAGTCAATTGAAATGAAATTGTAAGATCTAACAGTGTTTTTCTGTTATGCAGGCATGCACACACAATCACTGGACTGTATCGATGCTCGGGGTCTGAGCAGTATTGATTAAACAACCTTATGCAATGTGCTTTGGAAACGAGAGAGCTTTGACTGCACTGCGTTGTTTCAGCAGAGTTTTCTGGTAATGGGTGAATCAATGAAACATCACACGCTTTCTCATCCTCTTTCTCTGATGCAACACTTACTATGTTATAGTCGCTTTAAGGCAAGTTCACTCAGTTCACTCACCAGCCATCCTGGCAACACCCCCGGACAGCTATTTTCTATCTAACGTATGAGTGCAGCTCTTGAATCCGGAAAGATCTGAATCTTCACTTTTTTGTGCAGTTCAATAACATAAAAATATGTTTACTACCATGCTGGAAAATCCAACTTTAGCTGATAGCTGTTTTGAAATATAGGAGCTGGTCTATAGCGCTTGCCAGACTTGTCATTTGTTGGTCCTAGCTGGTCTTTCTCGGGTAAGCCATCTTGTACCATCACCAATTCAGCTAACTGCTGGTCATATTAGTTTTTAAGATGATTTTTGTATGGAGACTGTATGTCCTTTTTTCCCAGAAATGTCCTGGCTGGGATTTCTAAATTGCATAAAATGCTTGGTGTTGAATTTGTTTTCCTATTGTCAAAACAAAGGGGGAAAAAGCCAAAACCTGGACACTTTAGGCATTTTAGAATGCCGGGGATAAAGAAGACGTATGCTCCCCCTAGGTTTTGGAACATAGTCAATGATTCACCAGCTAATAACCAACCTGAACATGCTAATAACCATCTTAAAATAGCAACCTAGGCTTATTGGAAATATATTTTTACCTGTTTTTGCAAAACATACCTATACATACAATTCACTGCTGTTTCCAATTCAAATTACCACTAGAGTCAGTAATGCCCATTTGTATTCCTTTTTACACAGATTATGCCTACAGGGTAGATTTGACTTATTTTTGCATGTTTCCTTGCACAATACGATTGTCACACAAGGTTGAGAGAAGAATATGAAGATGATGATCAAAAGTCTTTAATAATCCAAGCAGGCAGGCAAACCGCAACACAACCTCTAACTTAAAGGTTTAGTTCACCCAAAAATGAAAATTAGCCTGTGTTTTACTCACTCTTGAGGCATCCTAGGTGTATATAACTTTCTTCTTTCAGACGAATCCAATCGGAGTTACAGTATATTAAAAATTATCCTGGCACTAGAAATGTGCCTCATATGGTTGCGGGCATAAATAAAGGCCTCCTGTAGCGAATCCATGCGTTTATGTACAACCCTAATTCCGGAAATGTTGGGACGTTTGTTTTTTTTTTATTTGAATAAAATGAAAACTAGAAGAATTTCAAATCACATGAGCCAATATTTTATGTACAATAGAACATAGATACATAGATGTTTACCATGGTGTAGCATCTCTTCTTCTTTTCAAAACAGTTTGAAGACATCTGGGCATCGAGGTTATGAGTTTCTGGAGTATTGGTGTTGGAATTTGGTCTCATTCTTGCCTGATATAGGTTTCCAGCTATTGAAGAGTTTGTGGTCATCGTTGACATACTTTTCGTTTAATGATGCACCAAATGTTCTCTATAGGTGAAATATCTGGACTGCAGGCAGGCCAATTCAGCACCCGGACTCTTCTACTATGAAGCCATGCTATTGTAAAAGCTGCAGAATGTGGTTTTGCATTGTCCTGCTGAAATACACGTCGTCTGGAGGGGAGCAACTGTTGCTCTAAAATCTTTATATAACTTTCAGCATTCATAGTGCCTTCCAAAACCGTATGCACCCCCATACCAAAAAGATGCTGGCTTTTGAACTGAACGCTGATAGCACTCTGGAAGGTCTCCCTCCTCTTTAGCCCGGAGGACATGACGTCTGTGATTTCCAACAAGAATGTAAAATTTGGACTCGTCTTACCGTAGAACACTTTTCCACTTTGAAACAGTCCATTTTAAATGAGCCTTGGTCCACAGGACACGACGGCGCTTCGGGACCATGTTCACATATGCCTTCCTTTTTGCAAGATAGAGCTTTATTTGGCATCTGCAGATGGCATGACAGATTGTGTTTAACGACAGTGGTTTCTGGAAGTATTCCTGGGCCCATTTAGTAATGTGACAGAAACAGAATCATGCCGATGAGTGAGGCAGTGACTTCTGAAAGCCCGAAGACCAAGGGCATCCAACAAAGGTCTTCGGCCTTGTCCATTATGCACAGAGATTTCTCCAGTTTCTCTTAAACGTTTGATGTTGTTATGCACTGTAGATGATGTGGATTTGCAAAGCCTTTGCAATTTGACATTGAGGAACGTTATTTTTAAAGTATTCCACAAACTTTTTATGCACTCTTTCACAGATTGGAGAGCCTCTGCCCATCTTTACTTCTGAGAGACTCTGCCTCTCTAAGACATCCCTTTTATAGCTAATCATGTTACAGACCTGATGTAAATTAACTTCATTATTTGCTAGATGTTCTCCAACATTTCTGGAATTCGGGTTGTAAGAAAAATAATCCATATTTCAAACGTAAGATTTAAGGAAACTCCATGACAACTAATAAGTGGCGGGAAACTGAACAAAGGACAACAGGAACTAAAGAAATCAAACTAAGATAAAGTAACTGAAAGTCTGTGACAACTATGTTATGACCTCAAAACACTTTATCATACCGCATAATTTGTAAATTAATGCGTTTTGATGTTTGCATCACGTGTATGACTTTTCTAACATTGTAAACTTGCTCGGTAGTGCACCTGGTATCCTACTGAAATTGCAATGTGGAGCACTCAGGTGCGATTCCAGTGAAACACGAGAAAAAAATCCCGATATAAGAGCTCAAAGTCTTGTATAAGGAAACTATAATGGCATGGTGGCTTCAGCAAATGTGTTTTTATCTTGCGTTTGCTTTTGGTAAACTCATCAGTTCAAACGGAATAGAGCATTAACTTTTTAGCGCCACTTACCAGACATTACATTCCTGTTAAACCGAGGTCCTGACTCTCTGTGGTCACTAAAAATCCCATGGCACTTCTCGTAAAGAGTAGGGGTGTAACCCCGATGTCCTGGCCAAATTACCTCCACTGGCCCTTATCAAGCATTCATTCATTCATCTCAATACATACAAATCTTGCTAGATTTGTCTGTTTTACATTAAACTGAACACACTTTTAGCACCACTCACTGGACATTTCAGTCTGAAAGTGTCCCGAAACATGCATGAAGCAATATAATATAATTTTGCAGTTGCCACAGGCATGTATTTCCAATTAGCCTGAGTTGTACACTCTAAAAAATCCTGGGTTATATTTCAACCCAACTTTGGGTTGAATATGGACTGACCCAACTGTTGGGTTAAATTTTTACATTATTTTTCAACAATAACAACAAAATGGCTTAGTCCATATATTTGACCCAAAGTAGGATTGAAACAACCCATCATTTTTTAGAGTGTAGAATAGAAACCAGCAAACGTTCAGAGACTCAGCTACCAGATTAACCTTTTCCAGCTGTTTCTTGAAAGTTGACATGTAAATAAAGCCATGTAAGCCCTGTTGTATTGTTGTTGCTGTCTGCTAGTCTGAATGTGTTGTGCTGTCTTCCCTGTGGTTCAACGGCAAGAACGAAGGTAAAATTCTCAGATCGCCATGATTTACTGGGCTATAGTGCTCTGAGCTATATGCTCTGCCTTAGCTGCCAATGTGGAGGAACAAGGAACCATGCAGATCTGCTGATCCCAGGTCAGTTTTTCCCACAATGCATTAGTGTTTATGTCTGCAGAAGCTACGTAGTGCTGACCCAGGACCTGTGGGAGTGAAAAACCTTGTCTGGCTATCTCTTAATAACACACTTAACCAACTAACACGCTGTTTAGTGCCCTGCCATGTATACACTTGTGCAGGTTTTATTGCCAATGTGCATTTGAAGTGTTGTGGGATTTTTATTGAGGCCATATTTCATTTTGGCCTACTTTCCCTAAATTGCCTGTGGGACTCAGTGAGGAGAGTGAAGCGTAGCTGCTTCTAAATGAGATGGGAGGAAGAAAGACAAAAGACAGGAAGGGAAAGCGAGAGCCCGACCCTTTCTTGTGGTTGTGACTCATCGAAAAAGACGTTGAGAGAGAGTTGAAGAGCAGGAGAAGTGAAGGATGCTTGGATGAACAGGGTCAGGTCTTGACTAAATGAGCAAATAGTGCTGTCGCGGTCATTGCTGATCAGTAATGGTGGTTATTTAGTGAGAGTTCAGGCACGGTGATTAGGGATAATGGTGGAGTTGTGTTAAAGGTTGCAGAACCCAAAAACACCTTCAACAGTAGCACATCTTGAATGAGATTGTCTGACTCAGGCCACTTTGTGCCACTTTTGTGGATTCTCATTTGCACACTGAAGGTCTCATAGATGCATCTTAAGGATAGAAAAGGGCTGTTAGATGACTAAAGTCTCATCAGAGTCGGTCTCCATTCACATGCATTGAGAAAAGTGTTGCGAAATGTAAGTTATACAATATGAAGACAGTGAACAGGCAAATTAGAGAGTTCAACAAAGGTCTGAAAGCAACGAGAAGACAGACAAGACAGGCTACGAATATTGAATTTTCTCAAGTAAAAAGAATAAATAGTGTACATTCAATTTGATTGTAGGGCCACTGTTTTATATTGTCTTTTTTCCACATTGAAAAGAGCTTGTCAATAAAAAAACACACCAATATTTTGCAATCTTTTCTGAATAATAACATTAAGATGCAATATAGACTTAAAAGTTAATTAACAGAGCATATAATGTTCATCATACAGGCCTACATGTAGCCAAGAAGTGAAAGAAGTGAAAATGTTAATATTGGGAATGTGAAGATAAAATATACATCACATACAGATTTGTACTAGCATATATAATGTTTTGAACAATACAATGGATGAATAAAACAATGGATATTAAAATATATGTTAAAAGTTATGTATGCATCCATGACAGATTGCTAAATTATGTAACTGAGTAGTACGTCATGTAATTTTTTTAATTATTTTTGTTGTTTATACATTTTTTTACAAAAACAATTAAAAAATATATATTTTTCAGTTTTAATGTCAATGACTTTGAAAGTCTCTCATGCTAACCAAGGTTGTATTTATTTCATAAGAACATTATTTGACAGAAAGAAAGAAAAATAAAGAAAGAAAGAAAGTTTACTGAACACATTAAATTAATCAAAAGTGACTGTAAAGACAATTATAATGTTACACAACATCTCAACTTTCTAAGAATCCTTTAAAGAAAATAAAGGAAAGAAAAGCCACTTTTGATCTTGCTTAAGGTCCTCATTAAAATATATAATCTAAAGATCAAATGACTTCAAATGAGAGCACCAATTTCATTGTCACCATGCAAAGAGTAAAGAAGATGTCATGCCATGATTTTGATGTCATGTTGATTCTAATATGATGAAATAGTCCATCTGAACTTAAGGCAGAAATAAAGGCAACCTTTTAAAAGGCACCAATAATAATACACTTTAGGTACTTTTATGTATTTTTTTTAAAGTGAAATAATGCACAGTACCATTTAGCTTTTGTACCTAATACCATTCCACCTCCATGACAGATTTGTACTTTTTTTGTTGTTCCTTTGCTCTTGGATTGAAGTGGCTAAATCCTCACAGTTTTGTTTGAGAATGATGCTTGAGTGAATGCGATTGTGTCTAATTTCTTAATTGTAGAGGTGGAAACGTAAACGGCTCCTCCATTGATGCTGGAACAGTGGCAGCGACTCGTGTCGTAAAGACAGGGCCGGATGTGGGCGTGGCTAACAATTGTCTTAATTGTACGTTTGAGATGAGGAACGTAAATAAGTCCTCCACTGATGATGGAATAATGACAGGGTTTTCTCAGCATATCATCCCGTGGTTTGACGCGAATGTCTCCAGTCGTGATCCTACACTCAATCACAGCCACCTTCGTATCTGTCACTGCCTTGCCGCCGCAGATGGATTACATCTGATATTTCCAAATTTACCTCAATTTCATTTTAGTGCCATCCCATCTCATATTCCATAACAGCGCTGAAAAAAAGTAAAGATATTACATCCACAGAGAGAAATGAAATTACTTACAGAAGCTCTGGCATTTTTAATGCATTCTGTTTTATTTTCTTATTTATTACAGTGAAGCTTTCCAATATTTGCCCCAGCCCTTCCTCGCAGAGCACAAAGCTTCCGTCAGAGCTGCAAATCATTTGAAAATAATGAAGCTGCTCAGACTCATAGCTGTTGATTGGTTTGTATTGTGTGTGTGTATTTGATTAAACCTGAACTGATTTATTCATGCTGTGCATCAGCCATGTAGTCATTCAGAGTCATTTGAGGTGAGGCAAGTCACAATCAACTGATCTGTGTTTTTTGCATTTTTGTGGTTTTTACTGGCCGATACCATGGTTGTCTTTGACTTTATTTTGGACACTTTCACTACTGTTCAAAAGTGAGGGTGAGTATGGCTTATTATTATTACTGTTGTTGTTGTTATTGTTATTATTATTATTATTATTTATTTTTATATGTATATTCAGCAAAGGCACAATAATAATAAAACAATTACAGTAAAGACATTTAGAATGTTATATAAAACTATTTATTTCAAACAAATGCTGTTTTTTTAAACATTCTATGCAAAGAATCCTAAAAAAGTATCAAAGTAAATAAATAAATAACATTTATTTATTTATTTAATTATAATATATATATATATATATATATATATATATATATATATATATATATATATATATATATATATATATATATATATATATATATATATATATTTTTTTTTTTTTTTTATTTATTTAAATACAACCAACATTAAAGTCAGTATAACAAATGCATTTATTTTTATTTCATTATTTTAAAAAATATGGATTAATAAGCTTTTTAAATGGACAGATTTTTATTTTTATTTATTTTTGACTAAATACATAATGTATTTATTTATTTGTTTGTTTGTTTTAATGCGATCAGCAGTTACATCAGTACAGAAAATTAATTGATTTAAGCATTCATTCATTCATTACTATAAAACCTTTTAAGAAACATTTCTTATACGTTCTGATTTTATTATTATTATTTATTTTATTTATTTATTTTTGACAACTGAGGACAAATAAAATTACAGATTTTTCAAAAGGTTTATTGACTTTTTTTAAACATCCTCGACAGCCGCAGCAATATGGCTGCCCACTGCTCCGGGTGTGTGTTCATTGTGTGTGTCTTCACTGCTGTGTGTGTGCACTTGGATGGGTTAAATGCAGAGCACAAATTACGAGAATGGGTCACCATACTTGGCCACATATCACTTCACTTTTTTCACTTTTAACTGTTTTCTTAACTAATTTCCTGGTGCAAAGAAAGTTCACAAACCTCAATATATTAAACCTCTTTTTCTTCCATTACGATGGCGAAGGTACGACAGTAAATGATCATGACGTTTATTATCAGTAATATCCATAGACTCTGGCTTTATAATCTCCTATATTAGTTTCTTTCATACAGTAGCATCATTTCAGGAAACCACCACGAAGTTCACAAAGGTTTGTAAATTTGACTGTGGTGACCAGCATCTCTCTCGTCTCATGTTCACATCTCCTTTTATTGCTTGAGTCAGCTTCTTAATCGAAACACTGAGCACCCAAAAAAACAAATCACAGCACGTCCCGAAGTCAGCTTTAATGGTTCTTCACAGGAAAAGCAGATGAAGAACAGCGGGAGAAACGACAGCAGACTGGAGCGAGCGAGGAGAGGTGTCGTCTATGGATGAGAGACATTCAAATGTTAGCTCAGCCTAAAATAAAAAAAAAAATGCATTTACTCACTCTCATGTTGTTCTAAACCTGGATGACTTTCTTTCCTCTGTGGAACTGAAACAAAACAGCTCTGATGTCCACAGACCAAGTTATTGTTAAATAGTACATTTCTCCCCTTTTAAGAACTTCATCAAATCTCCTAAAATAAAGGGAGCAACCTTTCGAGCAATAAAAAAAAATACCATTTTTTTTTATTTGCCTATTTAGTGTGAATGACAAATTCCCAAATTTGAACATCCTTCAGCAACACACAGACTAAATGCAGTGTCGCATGACTGCACAAGGATCATTTACCCAAACCATATTGATCATATTGATCCACAACAAATCAAGACCTAGCACATAGATCTGGGGCTTTCAAAAGTAATAAACACCAAAACATCGCTGCAATGTTTTTTTTCTAAGTGCTGAAAATGATTTTTACAGTCAGGCGTTTTAGATTATAGGCTAGCGCTGGTCACGATGGTTGACAAGTTGTTTTTTGGTGCTTTAAAGTGGATTCATTTAGAGATGCAATTTCTCAGATGAGGCTTTAGACCTAAAATGGGATGCTTTTGATGTTTTGATGATAGCCTTCAAACAATCAATAATATCAAATCTTTTTTTTTATTTTTTTTATATAACTGAACTGTGATATTTCTATGCATCTGTGATGCATTTATGGATGAGTTGCTTGCAAACATGTCCAGTTCACATTTCACTCCAAAATAACACCCTAAATTCTCATTACTGTAGAGTGGGGATTTTTTCTAATTACTCTAAATGGTGATTCTCATTGCTGCAATATAATTATGTATAGTAAACATTTCATGTTATATTAAATTATTATTTTAATACAACCAACAGCAAAGTTCATACAACAAACAAATTATTTAGTTTTTTTGTATATTTTTTTAAATAAGTTTATTTATTTATTTTTTTTCTTTAATGTGAATTGTATAAAATATTTTTTATAGTCAAAATAAATTGACAGTATTTTTGTATTTGAATACAATCATCATTAAAGTCAGTACAAAACTGGATTGATTGATTGATTTACACAATGTAATGTAATTTTTAAACTGAGGTTTTTATTCATATTTTTAAATTGAGATTTGTTTTCTTATTTTTTAAATAAATAATAAAATAAAGCTAGAACAACAAATGTTTATTTATATATTTTTTGTTTGTTTCATGTACATAGGTCAATATATATATATATATATATGTTATGGTTAGTAGATCCAGGGAGGCAAGAAGGCGAGGGTTTCAAGCACTACGGATATTTTAATAATACAAATCAAACCACTAGTACAAAAGCTCAGAATAACGTCAGATAACATGACATAACTTTACATAATTCTAACTAACATAACTTCAAGACACGACAACCTAGACTAGGGAACTCAAGACTTATAAAGACCAGGAACAAAGGAACAAACAAGATAATTAACAGAAAACAGGTGAAAGGACTAAACCATGATTACTCATTAACTAAACTAGAACAGGAACTACCAAATAAGGTCAAAACAGAACTGAAAGGAAACTAAACCGTGACAATATAATATATATATATATATATATATATATATATATATATATATATATATATATATATATATATATAATTTTTTTTTCTTTTTTTTAAATAAAGTAGTTGCTTTCAAAGATGGATTATGGCATGGGTCACAACACACTGAAAATGAATGAATGAATGAATGAATGAATGAATGAATGAATGAATGAATAAGTGAATGAACGAACAAATGAATACAATATTTAAATAAATAAATAAAACAACATTTGTTTATTTGTTTGCAGTGCCTTGTGACCCGTGCAGGAATCCATTTGTGAAAGTGACTACTCGTGCAAAAAGCCACTACTCATGCAACATTTTTGTTGTTTTTGTTTTGAAAATATGTTGTTTTGCATGTTTTAGTGTAACAGACTCTTTTACTTCAAGGCGAAAGGTTAAAGGCGAAACATTTGTGATAGACTTATAATGGTCTCATCTAACAGTCTGTTTCCTTCATTTGTTCTATAAATGTTCTTCTATCATCTGCTGAGTTATCACTGATGGGAGCGTGAGGCGCGATGGAACACCCTCATATCATATGCTTCATTTTAATTATCTCTCTGTGTGCAAAAGCTCAGACGGCAAACAAAACTTAACCTTATAAACACTTAACAGTTTTTTCCTTCTCAAGAAGCCGAATCTTCCATTTGTTTTTTCGTTTGGTTTTTCCCTCAATGCAGAAACTCATTAACCTTTCCCGGGCTCAATTACAACCAAAACTAATGCCGATAAAACATCCCAGCACTCTTCTCTCAAACAAATGTGTAAGCATCCAATTACATCGGCCCCTGTTCAACGCATCCCAGTCGAGCGTCAGATGATGAAGTTTCTGATTACACAATTAACCTCTCCCCGATGAACCGCCGGAGCTTCTACAACAATATATCTTCACCCAAACCCAGGCCTTATGCTAATTTCCTCCGTTTTGGGGTGAATTTAAAGAAATCAAGCATGGAGCTGTGTGGTAAAGCGACGGGTCCCGGACCACCCGGACAAGATGGAGTGACGGGTCCTGGGACGCACGGGCGCTACTGACCTCCAGAAACATTCCAGACACAGCGGACATGCCAATTAAAAAGTTAATGAAGATCACATCAAGCTACATGTACAGCAGGGAACTCTATTCTACAGAGAAGAGGCCGTGACTGTACTGTAGAACACAGCAGGAGCAAATAACTGACACAGATATCATCAAAACACTGCTCGTGTCTGCAGAATTACAGCAATTGGATTGGTAATTAACATAAAGCCTAGTTTTGAGTCTAGAACCTCTGCTGTAAGAGATAAAGCACAGCACGTATGGAAACAAATACAATCTTAAAAGTTATCGAAGTATACACAATCAAGTTTGTTTTTTGGGTACTTTTGAATTAATCGGTCAAGCATTTTCACAAAATATCCTGAATGGCTTGCCTATAAATTGATTTTAATATCCTGTAATCACAAATGACTCCCCAAATGGCAAACCACTGTTGTCATTGTTAAATATTAACTAACAATTAAAACATTTTCTGTTAACTGAAATTAAGTGGAAATAAAATATAAATATTAGATGAGAAAACTTAAAATAAACAAACAAAAATTTTAAATGTTGCCTTTGTAACGAACTGTAATAAAATAAGTTGGAAGTTGAATTACTAAAATTACTAAAACTAATATATATATATATACATATCAGAATGACAAAAGCACATTAAATCCATAAAAATGAACTAAAATGAAAACTGAAAATATAAAATAAAATATTTTGTTCAAATTAATAGAGTTTATAACAGTGGTCGGCAACAGGCGGCCCGCGGGCCAAAAGTGGCCTGCTAGCAATAATATCTGTCCCACGCCCGTAGCCAGATTATTTTGATAGCGGCTGGTTCTGAAATAGATCTGTCATGACAGCAACAGTTACTCACAATCAGAGTACGGGAGCGCGGTGGAGCGGTCTGATCTTGAATGAAGCGAGGAGCGGTTTTTTTAAAAGTCGGAGCGTTGTGGTTTTCACTCGCTCCACTGCCGCTCCATCACGAGTACAATTCATGCCAACGACCCGTAATATTACAGCGTATTTAGCAAGAATTCACATGTTAAACATATTTAGCTAGATAGATAGAAAAGGATCACTCAAATCAGAAAGAATGTGAAAGCTATGATGAATGCAGTGGACATGAGCGGGAAGTTATATTTCTCAAGGAATTTATTTGTTCCTTCTGAATATTTTCAGCTGACAGCTGACTCTTTTTTTTCTCAGAATTGCGTGATATAAACTCGCACTTGCGAGTTAAAAAGTCATAATTCTGATATATGAACTCGCAATTTGGAGAACATATCAGTCATACCCCCCTCAAAACTAGACTTTAATTCGCAATTCTGACTTTATAACTAGCAATTGCAATATTTTCAATGGCAATATTTTCATTGTAATTATTTGTGACATTTATTAGTAGTTTATTTTTAGAATAGTTTTGAAGTCCAACATTATTATTTCAGTGTTCATGAAACATGTTTATCGCATGACAAATCAAATAAATAAAATATAATATTTTATAAGAAATATTACAAAAAGAAATGTTAAATTACATTTTTGAAATAAAGCTGAAATAAAATATTAATATGAGATTTAAAAATGTATAAAAAAGAAACTTTGCCTTACCAACTGAAGTACTAAAATCACTAAAATTAAAACTAAATCTAAATAAATAAATGAAATGAAATGAAAGCACAAAAAAATGACCAAAGAATAAATTAAAAATCAAGTTAAATATATGTAAATAAACATTACAAGAAATATATGAAAAAAATTGTTGGACTGTTTTATTCCGGGTTTCAAATAAATCTGAAATAAAATAAAACATTGCAACAATATTAAATTAAAAACATAAAAAATTGAAATTTTGCCTTAGCAACTGAAATACTAAAATGACTAAAATTAAGAATAAAAAACTAATTAAAGAAAAATGACAAAAGCACACAACAAAATTACAAAAAATTAAAGTGAATTTAAAATAATACTGGCAATTATTAGCAAATAATTGAACTAAAGATTAACTACAATATCAAGTTTAGATGAAAACTTGTTACTTTGTTACTTTAGCAACTAACTGAAACAATATTAATTTGATAAAGTACTAAAATTACTTAAAATAAGACTAAACAGAAATATTTACTAACTGAAATAACTGACTTGCATGTAAATACTCCCCATTTTCCTGGAAATGTGACTGTAAAAGTGTCTGGTGCGCAGACAGTTGTGTTCTTCCTAACCTCCTCTCTGCAGGTTTCCACACCTATTTATCTTGCATTTCTCAATGCAGTGCAGAGAACAGGCCCGTGCTGGAATGGAGGGTCTCATGACACTTTGAGTGATGGTCAGTAAAACCCGAGGTGTGAATTATTCATATGCACGTGTTATCGAACAATAACCTCCCGAAGAACCGCAAGAAACACTCTCATCTGTCTGTTTAAAGAGAAAGACCACCCAAGAAAGCTTCCCTCTATTTGTTCGAGCAGTTTCCTAATAAATAATTGTTGAATTTTGCGTTGTTATGATCTTCTACAAGACCCAGCGGGGCAGCTCTGTAAACTTCATATTGCAGGGTAAAATCACAAATCCATCTCTGTTTGTCAGCCTCAAGCGAGAGTTTGACTAGAAAAGCAGGATCCATACTGTTTGGGTGTAAATTTAGTATAATGTGCAAAGATCTCTGTGTTTATTAACAGGAAATGCATTACTGAAGCCCGAGGACAATTTTTAATGCGTGAAATTTTCATTTTAGGTGAACAGGTGAGTGCAATTAATGCTTCAGCCACAAAACATTAAGACACAATTATGAGTCACATGGCACTTCTACTCGCAATCAACAGACGCACAAAAAAAATTTCTACATACGTCATCGTATTCGCCGTAGCATTTTCTGACACATATACTGAGGGCTAAGAGGAATATTAGACTCTAGACTGCAGTTACAGCAGTTTCTGCACAATAAAACTACTAAAACTGTCAAAGCATCGAACTGAGGGCGCAGAGTTTGGAACATTAAGGAGGGAAATATTGTGCATATGGCTGTTTTGAGCAAATTAGCTTTCAAAACTTCGGGAGCAGTCGGCATTATTGCTATTGAACATTTTTGTCAATCCAGCTTTTTGTTTCTGAGAGCTTTCTTTTAATAATCACAAAATTCGTCCTTGAAACTTTAGTATGACATATCTTCAACAAAAAATGTTGTAATAAAATGACTAACAGACTTCAGTGCATGAACTGGATGCTACTGTCCAAAGATTTGGGGTCAGTGTTTTTTTTTTTTTGATTAAATTAATACTTTTATTCAACAAGGATGCATTACATTTATGAAAAATGACAGCAACACATTTATAATGTTACAGAAGGTTTCTATTTTAAACAAATGCTGTTCTTTGAAACTTTCTATTCCTCAAATAAATAAAAATGCATTTGTTTCCACAAAAATATGAAGCAGCACAACTGTTTTCAACATTGATAATAATCAGAAATGTTTCTTGAGCAGCAAATCGGCATATTAGAATGATTTTCTGAAGGATCGTGTGACACTGAAGACTGGAGTAATGATGAAAATTCAGCTTTTCATAACAGGAATAAGTTATTTTCCCTGCAATAAATGCAGCCTTGGTGAGCAAAAGAGACTTCTTTCAAAAACATTCATAATAAGAAAATTGATAGAGGAAGTCCAGAATATCAGAGAACATTGTTCAGAAAACATTGTGTTCATTAAGTCCTTTAACCATAACCGGCTGCTTGTATTGACACCATGAAAACAGAAATGTTGACAGCTCTGATATTAGTTTTAAAATGGTCTTATAAAATAAGTTCACATGTCATTTGAACTCAATTTGCAGCGTGATGCAAGTCATTTGTTTCATTTCAAATTAAACCCACCAGGAGGAGAATAATGAAATTTCACATCAATACATTTCTCAGTAATATTCCTCTATTTACAGCAAGACTGATGAGATAGTTTGAAGACAGCTGACCCAGATGACCTAATTCTGTTTCATTTATGCTTTGTAGGTGCAAGTGTGTGCGACGTGCATGCATTGACTTTGTGTCTGAAAAATGTCTGAATGTCATAGCATTAGATACAAAAATGATCAAATCAAGTGCAATTTATTTTAAAGGAGAAGCATAAGCACAACTTTAGGGGAAAATATCACACAAAAGAAGTTCAAAGGCTGCAGGATCTTTTCTCTTCACTGATGTTCATATTTCTTTATCATGTTTGAAGTCTCGGTGTCATTCATTAACTGGTGTTTTTGTGGTTTTTAGTGGATGTATTTTAATTTTATTTATTATTTTGGACATTTTTAGGCGCTATTATTATTTACATTAAAGGAATAGTTCAGTCAAAACTTAAAATTTGCTGAAAATTTACTCGTCTTCAGGCCTTCCAAAATGTAGATGAGTTTGTCTCTTCATCAGAACAGATTTGGAGAAATTTTGCATTGCATCACTTGCTCACCAATGGATGTGAATGGGTGCCGTCATAATGAGAGTTCAAACAGCTGATAAAAACATCACAATAATCCACACCATTCCAGTCCATAAATTAACATCTTGTCAGGTGAAAAGCTCCAAAACAAACTCATCTACATCACTGATGGGCAGAGGATGAGTAAATTTTCAGCAAATGTTCATTTCTAGGTGAATTATTCCTTTAATATGGCTTACATAGTCAAAGTACAGGTGCAGAAGCACACAGACATTGAGAGTATGAATTCTGAGGGAAAGTGGGAAAGATGTGGGTGGATTCTAAAAATGCATATGTTTGATAATGAGTCAGCAGAACCAAATCCACAGAATTATGCAATACGACACTAATATGACAGTGAAAACAGATTTAGAGCTGAACTGTGATTTTTCAATGTTAAACTATCCCAGTTTAATATGCAGAGGTGACTATAAATAAACCATGCTTGACTATCTAATGAATGTAAAAACTGTGGAAACACTTTCAGAATATTGCTCAATCAAACAAGAGACTTAAAGGAGCTGTCATCTGTGTTTATTTTAAATGTGCCATAGAATGCATTGATGCAATATTTAAAATTGTTCTCTGATATCTATGTGGCTTAGGTAAGGGTAAAATATCTCCAAAAACGGTTTTACATGTGCATTTACAATCCTAGGATTTCTCCCTGGAATGAAATGGTCTGTTATTGGCTTATTTGGAAGGGTCATGATTAATAATGTTGAGCTCTGCTCTGATTGGCTGTTTCACAGTGCGGCTCAATGTTGAGCTCTGCTCTGATTGGCTGTTTCACAGTGTGGCTCATTTCAGTAGCTCACACAGCAGGGAAACACAGAGAAAATATATATTTCAATATGTTCTCTCACAGTTATATCATTGGGTAGTTATACTGTATATACAATGCGGGCATCAGGGAGCTGCTATTAATATGCAGGGCACTGAAACTGCTTTCAAATGCACGATCGCTTTTTACTTTCACTTTCGTGATTTGTGATCACACAAACTCTGTTTAAACTATGGAGCGACAGTACAAGATCAGATGCTTGTCAGTGGTGCTCAGGATCTGTAAATCATTCACCATCATCCGCAGTCATCTCTCCTTACTCTGTTTATATGGTAAGTGAAATCTTATGTACTGTAATGTAACAGGTTACCGCTAGCAGCTATCCGTGTCCCTTTAGTGGCTCGCGTTATTTTATTAGTGTTATTTGCTTTCTGTGCCTTTCTGAATACAGACACAAACCCATCCCTGCACTTCACATCCCCTGCACAGCCTGGAACATAATATTTATTTCCATGATCTGCCATTTTCACTGTTGTCCTCGCTTGTTTCTTCACAAAACCTGCAGAACTTCTGATGATTCAGCTGTGTAGGTTCGGCTGGCCTAGAACATGGGTGGGTTTATGCAAATGTTGGGGGCGTAACCATTAGTGATCCCGACTGTAATGTCACAGTCAGTGTTATGTTCTGATTCACCTATTTTTCAGTGGTCTTTTGCATTCACGAGATTTACATAAGAAGGAGGAAACAATGGTGTTTAAGGCTCACTGTATGTCATTTCCATGTACAGAACTCTTATTATTCAACTATGCCAAGGAAAATACAGTTTTCCATTCTATGGCAACTTTAAGCATTAACACTCTCAGATGATTTTTATTTATGTGAAATAGAAATCTTTTGTAACATTATAAATGTGTTTACTGTCACTTTTGATCAAGTTAATGCATGCTTTCTGAATAAAAGCATTAATTTCGTATGTGTGCGTGTATACACACAAGTTATTACAGTGGAGTATTAACATTTTTAATTAATATATAAAATATCTTAAATGCAGCAGAAGGGTGTTTTGAGGTCCACTCCAAGCGAGGGACTGTGTTTTTGTTATCTGGATTACATTCAATACACACACACACACCCCTATTACCAAACACAGTGGGTTCCAGTCGCTGATGTCAGAGAGACAGACAGGTCAATTATGAAGACGTGACAGCTGCCAGCAAACCCACAATGGGCCGAGGGCAACGTGTATTCAAGGACGAATCTCCCTTCTACATCAGCACACACCAGCTGTCTGTGTGATTACCCAGAGCCAACTAATACCTGTCACCTGTGATAACCTTTGATTCGCCCGCTTCCAGCCTAATAGAGGTGTGTTCAATGAAGTAAACAGTGAGCGCTGTTGTTCAGCTCTCGGCCCTTCGTTTAGCATTGCTTGTTTAATTTGAGAGCAGGAATCTGGTGTGAGCAGAAGCTATTTTGCCAACTGGGGAACATAATATTTCTCAGAGTTTCTCTTTTATAGCTTAGGGAAATGTATGTCTCATATAATTAAATATTAATTATGATTTTTGAATGTTTTTGAATGTTTGGAAGTCATAACTCTCTTATATGCTCACAGATGCTATATTTATTTGATCAAGAAATATAGTAAAAGAGTATACTGTACGATATTGTTACAATTTAAAATAACTGATTTCTATTTAAATATATTTTAAAGCGTAACTTATTCCTGTGATGCAAAGCTGAATTGTCGGTATCATTACACAGTCTTCAGTCACAGTTACATGATCCTTCAGAAATCATTCTAATATGATGGTTTAAAAATAAAAGTTTAAATTGTCACAACAATGTATTTTGTACGGAAGTTCTAAGCGGCCATGAATTATTATAATTTTTCTGTCTTGTTTTCTCGTGATCACGACTTAATTTTCTCGTGATCATGACATAACGAAAGTTGTTTTGTCGTTATCACGACTTAATTTTCTCGTGATTTCGACATAACGAAAGTTGTTTTGTCGTTATCACGACTTAATTTTCTCGTGATTTCGACATAACGAAAGTTGTTTTGTCGTTATCGCGACATAACGAAAGTTGTTGATCTCAACGTAAAAACCGTTTTCTCACGACGTAATTGTAGCTATCGTGACAAAATCAGGGTCGCTATACTGTCTTCGACGATAAAGTTGCAGACCCGACAGCCTCCTTCTCAAGTGTCGAACACTTATGTGTAAGTCGTCAATCACTGACAGACACAGAGCTATTTCAGTTTGAGTGAGTCCCTGATCAAAGTAAAAGCGAATACGATCATCCATGATGCTGCGATGATGCTGCTTCTATAGCATTTTCTCATGCCAAATACACAGAGAAAATTAAGTCGTGATAACAACAAAACAACTTTCGTTATGTCGAGATCACAAGAAAATTAAGTCGTGATAACGACAAAACAACTTTCGTTATGTCGAGATCACGAGAAAATGAAGTCGTGATAACGACAAAACAACTTTCGTTATGTCGAGATCACGAGAAAATGAAGTCGTGATAACGACAAAACAAGACAGAAAAATGATAATAATGCATTGCCGCTTAGAACTTCCGTAATTTTGATATGTAAAGTTGCAATTACTGAAATAAAACCTATTTATGTATTCATGTACTTATATTATCTATGGGTAAATATGTATTTATTTTATTTAGTATTATTTGATTTAATTTTGCTCATTTAGAGAAATGTTGATATATTTGCACATGGCATCATATTTCTGTTAATTTCAGATTTTACTAATACACTGTAAAAAAAGTGTTTTTAACAACAATAAAATGTATTTCCAATAGACACACAGAAAAATAAAAAATAAAATAATATATATATAATTTCATATTAATTAAATAAAAATATGTATCTGTTAATATTATTTAATAAACCTGAGCCATAACAGCTGTATTTTTATTAACTAACATTAACATTAACATTAACATTAAAGATAAATCAATGTATTGCTCCTAACGATCTTCATTGCACGTTTAGTATTACCAAAAATCTAAGCAGCATGAGATAATTTTATTTTATTTTTATTTTAAGGGCAGGCTTCCATACATATGTATGTTTGTGAATGAATGAACGAACGAACAAATAAAGTAAATAAGTAAGTAAGTATCCAAGAAAGTAAGCAAGTACAGCAGAAAAACTGTATTGCTAGTAGCAGTATGTCCAGACTGCTGGATGGAATTGCAGGTTTGATTGCAATTAATTTCAGGTAAACAGAGGCTGAAGCTGTTTGACTAAGAAAGTCTTGGCGGTTAAGCCTGGTGTGAATGCCAACACACCAAAACACAACATACGCTCTTGCACTGCTAAGATGCTTTCAACAGGGAACGCTGATGAAAGACGACTAAAGAAAAACCCCAGCAACACCTCACATCAACATGTTGCCTGCACAAATTACATCACCACAAATCGCCTACATATGGTACAAATACATCACAGAATTGTCCTTTCCATTAACCGCAACGTCAATCTCCAGCGCTAAGTGCTCTGCTGGGTTACTCAAAGGAGAAGGCCAACAGTTCACAGCGACGCGTCAGGGTTCCCTCAACAACATAAATGGCCTTTTTAACAAATGCCGTCTTTAGCAGCGAGTACTAAGAGAGTAATGACTCAACATCACCTGTCACTGAAACATGTATTTTGCTTAAAGGTGGCCCCTTTTGCCCCTGCTGGTTGATGCCGTACCTACACATAGAGACAGCCTCTACTGACAGCCATTCAAAAGCACTAAATACATTGCAAGTAGCCTGAATCAGGATTTAAACATTAAAAAGCATACAGGTCACCCAGGTAATTTGCTTCTCATATTTTTTCATAAGGCAAATGCCTTAAATTCACATTCATTTAATCCAAAATGTCATATTATGAGCTACTGGAGTCTTTTTAGCAGAATAAAAATCTGCTAAAAAGGTTTAAAACAAGGTTTCTTTTGTTGACTAGTTAACCATGTTTATCTAAATTAACTGGATTTATCTGAATCAGAATATTAACATCACTGAACCAAAACATCCATACCAACAAAACTCATTTTCATTGGTTAAATCAGGTAGAATTAGCATTTTAGGGTAACATAGGCTCCCAACTTTTAACATGAACATTTTTTTAATAAAATACCTCTAAAGCATTTATTAATCTTAGTAAACCACATTCGTATTTAATCTTGAAAATCTGTGCATCATTAGAAAGAGTTAGGATGCTAGTTTTAATATTTGAGCACTGACAAGGAGTGCAAAATCAACATACCAATTATTTTGGTAACATTTTATTTTAAGGTCTCTTAACTAGTTCCTTATTAGCATGCATATTACTACAATATTAGCCATTTATTAGTACTAATTAAGCACATATTAATGCCTTAATTCTACATGACCTTATTCTATATCCCTGATCCTATCCAATACCTAAACTTGACCGCTACCTTACAAACTATTAATAAGCAGCAAATAAGGAATTTATTGAGGGAAAAGTTGTAGTTAATAGTGAATAAGTGTTCCCTATTCTTGACACAGAATAGCCTGATCCACATCCCAGCCAATCTCAGCGCACCTCGTCGCCAGAATACTGATCACCCACTCCTGTCACTCATTTGTTAATTCATCAAGCAGACTTCATAAGCACTCACAGCACCACACTCCAGTGTCTGGTCTCGTTTATACATAGTGGACTCCTACCTGACGCAAGTTGATTATTCCAAGCTATTTACATAGATTATTGTATCCTGTAATTACCTCCTGTGTTTCCTCCAAAGTGTCCTCCTCGTCTTTGTCCTCCTTCGTCTTCTGGTCATCCTCATCTCTGATCCGGACACTGGTTTGCTCTCATCCTCATCCACGGTCAAGATCTCATGTAAGACAAGCCATAACCTCCATTACCACATCAAGAAACCCAAAAGTATTAGTCTTCTCTGTGTCCTGGCATACTTCCGTAACAATTCTAAAGTGTCACCGTTATTTTCATATATAATCACAATTGACATCAACACCTTTTTTTTGTAGTTGCATATTTGGGGAAATATTGATACACAATATGTCTGTTAATTTGACTAATACAGTGTAAAAAATGTTTATTTATTTATGTTTAATTCGGTGTTACTTGCCATTTTTTTGTAACTGATTTTGAAATTTACAAGCAATTTCTGAGTAAAAATTGTTTCTATACTTTTTTTTCTCAGTCTACATTTTTGAAATCAAAAGTTTGATCTGTTAATATTATTTAATGAACCCAAGCTAGCAATTAATGGTATTTTTATTAACTAACATTAACAAAGTGTCACGAATCCGGTTCATGGTCTTCTGCACACTCACAATCAGAGGTCGCCTGTCCATCATATTGACTCTTGCACCACACTACAGTTGCTCTTCACCCACGGACTACAATTCCCATCATCCATTGCACTGATGACACACAGCTGTCACCAATCTCACATTGCTCTGATCCCACAGCTGATTGCGCTGATTACACACGCTTTATAAGCCTTGAACTTCCTCTCTGTCTTTGCTGAGTATTGTTCTGCGTATAACACTCTCCTAGTGTTAGCTGCCTTACCATGCCTTCTGTGTGCATGTCTAGCTCTGAGTCTGGTTCTGCGTATAATACTCTCCTAGTGTTAGCTGCCTTACCGAGCCTTCTGTGTTTTCTAAGTCTAAGTTTAGTTTGTTTTGTTTATAGTCTCATTTCCTGTTTCCCGCCCTTGTATCGTGGATTTACCCTTGTCTCTCCGTTTCGGGCACTGTGTACACCTCGTCTGGATTATTGCTCAGGTTATCGGACTACCCCTCTTCTCAAGCCCTCTGGATATCGTTCGCCGATCAAGGACCCACTCATGCCCTAGGATTACTCTTGTGTCTTGTCCGTGCCATACTCGTTTACTGGTGTTTTGACCCTGCCTGTTATTTGACTGTTTATTAATAAAAGCTTGCAAATGGATCCGCACGTCTCTCGTCTCGTCGACTATCGATTGATACTAGAGTAGTCAAGCATTTAAAAATGTAATCTAACTAATTACATAATGTCCAAAATAATCAATCTTATTAATCACAAATTAATCGCACATAGATTTGGGTCGAAAAAAACCCCAAAAAAACATTGAAACGACATTACTGTCACTCTGCACAGGGAGCAAGGAGAGAGGAGACACGGAGATTCTAATCACAAGTTTTATTGAAATCCAAAACACAAAGTGAGGAGCTTGCGGAATAGACGAACAATACAGGACATGGGAGACAGGGAGACACAGGGCTTAAGAACACAGGGAAATCAATGAGGAAGAACAGAAACAGGTGCGGAGTAATTAAAAACAGGGCTAGGGACTAATGAACTAATGATTACAGGGAACGAGGACAGGAACAGGAAGGCCAAATATGGACACGAGAGGCGGGGAAACACGAGACACAGTCTGACATTACCCCCTCCAGAAGGCGCGTCCACGCGCCATACACCATTCAATGGGGAGGGGGGGTGGGCGCTCTGGAGGCCCCCAGCGATCAGGGGGCCGGGCTACCGGCCTCCAAAGCGGGGCCCGTTCCGGGAGCCATGGCGAGACAGGTGACACAGGAGGCCATGGCGGATCAGGAGACTCAGGAGGCCATGGTGGATCCAGGCACTCAGGGGGCCATGGTGGAACAGCAGACTCAGGAGGCCATGGCGGGACAGGAGACTCAGGGGGCCATGGCGGATCAGGAGACTCAGGAGGCCATGGCGGATCAGGAGACTCAGGAGGCCATGGCGGGACAGGAGACTCGGGAGGCCATGGCGGATCAGGAGACTCGGGAGGCCATGGCGGGACAGGAGACTCAGGAGGCCATGGCGGGACAGGAGACTCGGGAGGCCATGGCGGATCAGGAGACTCGGGAGTCCATGGCGGGACAGGAGACTCAGGAGGCCATGGCGGATCCAGGGACTCGGGAGGCCACGGCCTTATTTTTTCTAGTAGCCAAGACGGGTAAAGGGGTTCAGTGGCCTTGGCCCTCGGCCCGGCCACACAGGCTGTGACCCTATAGCCCCCCCTCAAAATTTTCTTTGGGAACTTCCCCTCTGGGAGCAGTTGAGGAGGAGTGGGCACTAGGGGGTGCTTTGAAGGCGAGGTCACTTGGGGGCACTCTGGAGGCGCAGACACTAGAGGGCACTCTGGAGGAAAGGGCTCTGTGGGGAGCTCTGGAGGCACGGGCACTTGGGGGCGCTCTGGAGGCGCGGGCACTTGGGGGCGCTCGGGCAGCGCAGACACTTCGGGGCACTCTTGAAGCACGGACACTTGGGGGCGCTCTTGCAGCGCGGAGCTGGACGGAACCAGCGGAGACGCAGGAGGGTTGGACGGGACCAGCGGAGATGCAGGAAGGCTGGACGGGACCAGCGGAGACGCAGGAGGGCACCTGCGAGGAGCAGGCACTGGAGGGCACTTGCGTGGAGCAGGCACCGGAGGACACTTGTCCATATCTGGCGGGCTTGCCACATTCTCGTATGCCTGGCTTGCCTTATCTTTGGCAGGCGGGTTTGCCATATTTTTGGGCGGCGGGCTTGCCATATCTTCTGCCGACAGGCTCGTGGGAGCCGCGAATGGCAGCGGGCTCGGGGGAGTCGCGGACGAGGACGGGCTGGCTCCGGCTCAGACCCAGATGTCTCTGGGAGGTTGATGGGGCAGTGGAAACCGGCCCCGAGCCGGAACAGATGGAGAATGGCCGCGTCATGTAGCTCCGAACTCCTGGAGAGCCCGCAGAACTCCTCGGGCTCCACTAATGGCAATTCACGGAGTATAAGGGCGCGGAGGCGGGCGGCAAACTCCATAGCCACGGAGGGGGAAAAAAAGCAGGAACAAACAAAAAACTATTCAAAAACAGAAAACAAAACGGGGGAGGAGAAGCGCCACTTACTGTTTCGGTCCTGTATTTTGTCACGCTGCACAGGGAGCAAGGAGCGAGGAGACACGGAGATTCTAATCACAAGTTTTATTGAAATCTAAAACACGAAGCGAGGAGCTTGGGGAATAGACGAACAATACAGGACATGGGAGACAGGGAGACACAGGGCTTAAGAACACAGGGAAATCAACGAGGAAGAACAGAAACAGGTGCGGAGTAATTAAACACAGGGCTAGGGACTGATGAACTAATGATTACAGGGAACGAGGACAGGAACAGGAAGGCCAAATATGGACACGAGAGGCGGGGAAACACGAGACACAGTCTGACAATTACAGTGATTAAAAGAAAGAAAAGAAATATATATATATTTTTTTTTTAAATGACAGTAATAACACAGCATTAACTGTTGTGTAAAATCATTATCACATTTGCAGTCATGCAGAAATTGGGGAAAAAACAGCATTCTTGATCATTTTATATTGCTCAACTATATCATGATCTAAATATAAGACAAAAACCCATATGGGGCATTTTTCTTCATATATCTTGAATTTTAGGGATATATAACTGCCTTTTCAGAGGCCACATCACGCAGTCATTCATCATCCTGCATCATGTTCGGCAATGCAAGATGATATACAGATCTGAGCCGACGTGTATTAAATATGTTCATAATTTGTAAGACTTTTTTTTCCATAATTAATCACACCAACTTAGCACATTAAATCGACATCCCTGATAAGTACTGTAACAAATGTATTGCTCATTGTTTGGTAATGTTACCTAATGCAACATTACATAATGGGACCTTACTGTAAAGTGTTTCCGAAAACTTAAAGCAGCAGGACATTTCACCAGGAGCCTCCATTTGAGACATTTAAAAGATATAATTTGAGATTTTTCTTTTTCTTAAAGGTTAAGAGTGTGTGTTTAAATCCCACTTTGTCACGCTGTGCTGTTTTCTGGACATCATCTCCAGCAGTATGATGTAAGCTTACACTGTCCCTTACAGCACGGTGCTATTCCACATCCGCCCCTCCGCTGACAGAAAGACAGGACAATTACCTCTCTGGGGCGTGAGTCAGCGAGCTCTGGTGGCCAGAAGGGCAGCTGGGTGACAGGACGGCCCGATCCCCTGAGCCATCTCTGGCCTTGTTGATAAAACTGACCCTGCGGTACCACAGCGAGGCCTGAACCTCTCTAATCGCTTTAGGGCTGGCCTGAGGCCATGAGAAAAACACAAACACGGGAAAACATACACACATACACACATTGCATATGCATCTACAGCTCCAAGCTCACAGATCAATCCATACACATCATTTACAAGAGGAAACAACCTTTTTAAACTGCATACAAACATATGCATTTATGAGTGAGTCTCATGTAAACATGTCCTGGTCACATTTCACCCCAAAAACAAAATTCTAACTACTCAATACTGTATTATTATTGTTATAAATAATAAATGTGATAATAAATGTTTAATATTACATTAAATAATAATTTGTATATAATCAAAATTAAAGCCAGTACAACAGTTTATTTAGGCATTTTCGTCAATATTATTATTATTATAATTATTATTTCATCAATTCATATTTATATGACATGGAAAGGTTAGATTGTCAAAGTGTTTAACCTGAAGATAATAAACATAGTATTTAATATTAAAATAAATACATACATACATACACACATACATACACATACTCACTCATAATAATAACGATTTATTAATAATAATTTAATAATTAATTATTTTAATAACAATTATTAATAATAATGTACCTTTTGGATTACATTTTTAGTTGTTAAATATATCACATATGAAATTAAAAAAAAATTCTCGTTTTTTTTTTTTTATAAAGAGAAAGTATAGTATAGGGTGGAAAAAACAAACAAACAAACAAAATAAATACATTTTATAAAGAAAAGGAAACCTACATTCAGTATGAATAAGATTTAGCAATTCTCAGGAGAATTAAATTAATTTTCCACAAATTTCACATCGCAGTAGCGCAATTTTAATAAAAAATAATTTAATAAAAAAACAAAGCATGACTATATAACAACATAAACTGTATAAAAGCATAAATAAAAATAGGTTGATTTCATATGCAGATTTTTTTTTATTAAAAAAAGAGTATTTAATAGTAAAATAAAATAAAATAAACACATAAGTGTGGAGATGTGCTGATATCGTGTTTGGTCTCGTTCTGTCTTGCGTATCTTGTCAGTGTCTGCACTTGCTTGGCCATTTGTTGTGGAAAAATAAGGAAAGTGTGTTCAGCTAAATTCAATTAGTATTTTGTTATATGGGTATAAAAAAAGCTTAGTTTACCGCGGCAGTTGTCGTGTGAAGTCCTCCTTGTGTAAAGACCATCGACTCCACCGGGCTGGGACACCGGCAAAGGATATAAGTATCGCTTTTTATTTCTCCTCTTTTCTACTACTTGTTTCACTTCTGTCTCAGTTTTTATAACCATTTCTTACTATGTGTAAGTAAGTTGTAGTTTTTAGCATGTGTGTTTGGCAATGTTATTTCTTAGGATTACTGATAAACTATACTGTCGTGATTTGTATTTATTTTGTATTTTAATTTTAGTTAAATAATGTCTGAATTTATTATGTCTGTATAGGTCTTTTATTAAGTTTTAGTTTTATTTAATTTTAGTTATTTTAATACTTCAACAAACTAAAGGGAAATGAAATATATACATATATATGAAAAATATATACATTGAAATTATAAATGTATATGTATATATATATATATATATTTATGCATGTATGTGTGTGTGGTTGTACATACATATATATAGTTGTTGTTTTTTGGTGTTTGGCTTAGTGTTATGTTAGAATCGTTATTATACTCATACCTTTTGTTCTTTAATATTTTGAATGGTTTTTAGCTTTATTTTTTGTTTTTCATTTAATTGTTAAGTTTTAAAATTGTGTTGTATGCATGTGACTTTTTATTTAATTTCTTTATTTTTAAAATGTGTATAGGTAGTATTTATAAAGTTTTAGCTTTTAGATTTGGGTCTGTTTTTAGTTGTTTTAATACTACAATTGATTGCTTCTGTTGTCCTCATTTGTAAGTCGCTTAAAAGCGATAAAAGCGTCTGCTAAATGACTAAATAATAATAATAATAATAATAACCTTTAACAAATTTTACCTTTAGGTTATTTTTTGAGTCAAAAACAAAACCAACATAAAAATTACTATGTACTGTACGTATATACATATATATAGAGAGAGAGAGAGAGAGAGAGAGAAGTTTGTGTAAAATGTGCTTAATTCGAAGGAAAACTGCTAAATCTCAATTTTCCTCATTCAATGTGATTTATTATTTATTTTATTTGATGCTGAGGTGAATTATGGCTATTTTTGTGAGACTGACCTTTATGCTGTTTACATGGCCGCACACATTCATGTAGCATGTGACACACATGCACAGAGCGATTACCGCAGCATGACGGCTGTAATTTCCATTTTTCCATTCCAACATCCCACTGCACCGCTCACTTCTGTGAGAAAGAGCATTTTGAGTAGACGAAGCAGGTCTTTTAAATGGCCTACACACTATGATGTAATAAAGATTGAACAGTGTGTGTGACTGTGGTGAGTGCTACGGCAAGGTTAAATCACCCATATATCCATTTCCATTTGTCTTTCCGCTCTGTCAAGGTTAAAGCTATTTTCCAAAAAGATTGCTCATGGCCTTTGAGATATTCGCTTAGAATAATTTTTATATCAAATTCTCTTCTTTTCTCCCCACTGCCGTTTGCATTCGTCATCGCTCTCAACACACTGAGCTCATCTTCCTTGATCACTGCTTTACTCACGCCTGAACTCTTTTCTGGAATACGTTGCTGATGAGAATGTCCTTGGTTAAGATATTCTCTATTGTGAAGTCAATTGTGATTGATTTCCATTCATTGTCAATGCAGTTCTGGTCCTCCGCTGTCTTTGTTGGGCCACATCTTTACTCAGTTGAAGCGTCACTGACCAAACAAACAAGCTTTATCATAAGTCGTGCATTGGCACACTGGGGTTCAGATGAGCTGTTCATGCACACAAACCTGTCTACGCAAACAAGAACAAAAAATGAGCATTTGAAACTACATCTGTGAGGGAAGGGCACCTTAAGTCATTTGTTGTCATTGTACTTTACTCTAAAGGAAATAGCTATGAGTTCAACTCATATAAAGCTCAGAACATTCCTATATTGCCATATAAAAGAGTAAATGGAAATCAGCTATCGATAGCCTATACATTTCTAATGTTTTCTTGTCTATTGAGAAAACGTTCAGGACCTTGGACAGCTCCTCAGTAAACACAAGCGTCCAGTTTTCTTGGCGTGTCTGTTAACAGAAAAGGCAATAGTAAAATAAATACCTCGTATAGAAGCTCTCAATTTAAATGAAATACTCAATAGAGAATAAACTCTATATTTTGGCTTTTAAAGCATGCTCAAAACATTGGAATTTAAGAAAAAAGCATCTGCTGAGAAGCATCTGACAATGTGGTTGTCATAAGTGAGGCTGAGTTCAGCTAGCAGCCAAATTATAAGGTTCTCACATCAGTTAAATGGCGTGAAACTGAGCACAGACATATAGTTTTAGCTCTCTCTCTCTCAGTCTATGAGATTTGAGTTCAAGTAAGGGTTAGGTTAGATGTTGGAAGATGTTAATTGATGGACTGGTAGATTTTCTCAACCCATCATCCATTAGTAGATGAGTCCGATTAAACAGCCTAAATGCAAATGTAAGACTGACAACTTATTTATCATGTCACAAACCATTTATGGCACTATTTAAAGATAAACCTTAAAAAAATCACTTTATAGAGAAATCATGAAATTAATGAGAAAAGAAAAGATCATAAATATCCTGTCTCCTTGATGTTTTTCGATTTGATGATGCTTGAATCTTCATTCCAATACACTCCAACACAAATAATGTAATACCTACATAGAGCATATTACATAAGATATATTATAATTGCACATTATAGTCAATCTTCCTTCCTTTTTGCATTCATCAAACTAATTTAAGATTTTTTTTAATGCAGTTTTCAGTTTCTGAATTAAAATTAATTCTGAAAAAAGAAATCTATGAAATAAATATTATTTATTTACCTTTAAAATGTTTGGAATCCTGTCAGAGTCATTTAATGTGCGTTCTGCTGTAATATGAGTATAAAGTAATATGAAATACCTAAAAAATGATAAATAATAAACAAACAAACCAAAAAAAAAACACTTTTTACATTTACAATGTTTGGAATCCATGTCAGCTCACAATGTTTTATCTCATATTTATGGAATGTTTTATCTCACAATTCAGACTTCTTGCAATTCTGAGTTTATATCTCACCAATTGCATATGAACTCAAAATTGTGAGAAATAATAAGACTCATGGATGATGGGTTGAGAAGATCATGAGATATAAACTCACAATTCTAAGAAAGGCCCAAATTGTGAGATATAAACAGAATTGTGTGACATAAACTCTCATAAAAGAAAATCTCATGCAATTCTGTTTAGAGCTCAAAATTCAAACTTTTTTCTTTGCAGAATTGCAAGATTTGTTTTCCGTCAGAGATAAGAGGTTGTGAGATAAAAGGATGGAATTCCCTTTTAGATTATTAATATTATTCATATTTTTTTAATTCATGGCAAAAACAAGTTTAGGAATCCTTTTAGAATGAGTTAACCTAAATTCGCAAAAAAATAGTAAAGTAATAGTTAAAAAAAAAAAAAACATAAAACATGAATACAAATGTTATATTTCTAAAAGCTTGGCACATATGTTTTGAACTATATTTCTCCTTTATCTAATCTCATCCTTTTTTTTCATTGACAGACTGCTCTACAACAGACTGCTCAGTGTCAGCTAGGTATTATTGCAACAGATGCCATTCCATTTAAAGTCGGCTGTGCCCACGCACCTTCATGTGAAATAAAGTGAAGATCACAACAGAGCTTGAATTTGGACGGGGAAACACAAAGAGACACTTTATACAGCTTTCCAAGCCTTCACAACATTAGAATGTTGCCTTATTTTGAGCATGCCGATATTCAGTCGTCCAATTCTTCAGACGACGAGCGGCATATTTCACTTCCTCCGAACCGTCCGAAGCGTATGGCTCTAAGATAACGAGTGGAATTGTTTCTAATTAGCATGATGCTAAGCTTTATGATTGGTTCTCATCACGAGATTGTGCGGGAGATTGAGTTCAGAAAAGAACGTAATGGGGATACAGTAGCTCCCACTTCAAGTCAGTTCCCGAGAAATCATAGCCTAAATTTGCTTTGATGGAGTTTAGACTTTAATTAAATCGCTAATCATAATTGTTTCCTGGTTCTCCTGCCCTGTTCCGTGGATCTTGGGATATGTATGAGATCATTGTAATTGCCAAACACATGCTTCCACTCGAGGAACTGAAAATTAGCCAATTTTGGCGAGCCGGGGTTGTTTTCTCCTCCTTGTTTGCCTCTGATTAGCTGCCGGCTCAAACTGCCCCGTAGATTCATGGGAAGGGATGACAAATAGATGAAGATAGGGTTTTTTTTTTCTCCACCAACCAAACTAGGTATCGGCTTCCTTCGTTCTGTCTCACCCAGCGGCTCATTTGCATCTTAATTAGGCATTATAACAAGACTCACAATATAAGGATAAAGCACTTATGCTGCATGGTGAAATTTCGGAGGCACCCACAATGCACCTGGAGCTGTTTGATTTGAAGGACAGTTACAGCATCTATCAGGAGTTGAACTAAAAAAATAAATAAATGAATGAAATAAATTTCATCGACCACTAAAGGTCAAAGTCAAGCAAAGCCACTTCCATTAGCACACAGACCAGCAAGTCCAGACAAATGCACCATGGGAAATACGTATTAACCTCACTGACAGCCTTGCTGCTTTGAAAAACATGTGTAATCATGTAGGCAATTCAGGCTCGCAAACAAGCAAATTAATGTGGACTTGCAAATAAGTTTGGAGCGTGTAAACGAATAGGTTTGTGTTATCTGTCAGGTGTGCGCTTGGGTGTCTTTGCAAGATAGAGCGCGGGCTTCCACCTGTTTTAATTTGAATTTAAGCAGATTACGGCCTGTTTATACATGCCGAGGGGTGTTCATTAACAATGGCTGGCTTAGAGCTTGTAACTGAGCTGCTGTTGCTATCACACCATATGTAAAATAACTAAGCAGAGCAGTTCAACTAATCAAACTGATGAGCATAAAGTACTATTACTGAAGAATAACTAGTAGAGGAAAGAAGGGGAGTGTTAGGAAGAAAATGCTAATGTTGTTAATTTGCATGTTACAGAGAAGGCTGTGCAGCTGCACTTTTTACAAAATCGTATAGTGGAATAGTATGCGATATAGCAAATATTGCAAACTGAAGCTAGTTTGTGATCACATGACCCTATTATGTTGCAAGTTTACAATTTATTGCATGTGTACACACTATCACTGTACAAACGGTTGGGGTAAGTATGATTAAAAAAAAAATGAAAATAAATACTTGATGGATTAAATTAATCAAAAGTGACAGTAAAGACATTTTTAATGTCAAAAGATTTTTTTTTTTTTAAATAGATGCTATTTTTTCTTTTTTACTTTTTATTGATTATAGAACCCTAAAATATATATATATATATATATATATATATATATATATTATGGTTTCAATAATAATAATACTAATAAAATGTAATGAGCACAACTTTTTCAACATTGATAATATGAATAAGTGTTTCTTGAACAGCAAATCAGCATGTTAGAGTAATTTCTGAAGGATCATGTGACACTGAAGACTGGATTAATGATTCTGAAAATTCAGCTTTGATCACAGGAATAAATTACATTTTAACATTCATATACAAAACATCTATTTTAAATTATAAGGGGAAAGGAAAGTGGTGTGTGGCCAAGTATGGTGACCCATACTCTGATTTTGTGCTCTGCATTTAACCCATCCAAGTGTACACACAGTAGTGAACACACACCCGGAGCAGTGGGCAGCCAATGCTGCGGCGCCCGGGGAGCAGTTGAGGGTTCGGTGCCTTGTTCAAGGGTCTCACCTCAGTCGTGGTATTGAGGGTGGAGAGAGTGTTGGTTATTCACTCCCCCACCTACAATCCCTGCCAGACCTGAGACTCAAACCCACGACCTTCAGGTTACATGCCCAACTCTCTATCCATTAGGCCACGACTGCCCTTATAATAATTTTTCACAATATTACTGTTTTTGCTGTATTTTTAATAAAATAAATGCATTCTTAGTGAACAGAAGAAACTTCACTCAAACACACTAAAAAAATCTTCAAAATATATTCAAATAGAAAACAGTTGATCATTGTAATGAAGTTGAAATGGCTGCTCCAATATGGTAATGCTATTTATTGCTTAGTGGACAAGTATTCAGTGAAGTAAATGAGTGTTGTATCAATATTTTTAGTTCTAATAGTCCAACCAACAGCCAGCTTATGTTTTTGACAGACGTGATAATGTGCATAAGGGATGAAACATGGATGATTTTTGGGTGATTATAATATATGCTGGAGACGTTAGAAATGCTTTTTGCATAGTTCATTATACTTATTTTACAGAATTAAGTTTATTTTGGCTTAAATAAATGACATGTTACTCAGAGACTGATATCCTTGGCTTTTCAAAAATGTTACATTCAGCTGTTGTAAAATCAGTTCATTGACTTTTGAAAATCAAGTTGTTTTTTAATCAGTAAAGGAGTGGCTCTGATACTCAAAGTTGTTTTTATTGTCTCTTATATCAAAAATCTTTTATTTAAATTCATGAAAATGCAGATCCTGTTGTAAATTATAGTGAAAATCACTTTTTAAAACTTGTGTTCCATCATTACCCCTGATTTTGACTTATACATGGTTTTCCAAAATGTTCTATAACTTTCAAAACAGAATGAGAGGCGCTCAGCATCTAGTGTGCATCTTAGCCCGGCCATGAGGTCCTGCTCCTGCTCAAACACACACTGGGAGTGTGGAGACCAGAGCTAGTGCTAACCGAGAGAGACAGACAGAACTTGGCAGCCAGAAGGTGCTAACGGAGATGGTCAAATGTACAGAGACTCATTAGGAGAAGGTGCCGGAGGGGCAGCAGAGACAGACCACTGCTCTTTGTGTGCATTTAAGAGTACAAATCCTTTCCTTGTGCTAAATTAACCATGAGATGTATTATTGTGCTAGCCCTGGACCTGGCCACTCGCTGATCCTAATTTACAGTCCAGGGAATTAAAGAAGGTGACCCGTTCACTCCTGCAGTGTCAGTCTCACTAATGGTGGCCGACATCCACCTCCAAACTGGACATCCGCTCCGGCACAAGGAGATGGAAAAGGAGGCAGAGAAACATGGTAATTTCCGCTGTCACTAAGTGAAGTCAGCGAGAACATATACACATCCAGTAACAAAGACACACTCTCAAAACATCATCCTAGATGGGAAACATTCAGAGAACTGTAGAATAAAAATACACTGGCCTTGAAAAGTTTGGAGTTTGATTTTTTTTTTGTATATTTGAGGGAAGTTTCTTCTACTCACCAAGGCTGCATTTATTTTCTAAAAATACAGCAAAAACTAATATTGTGAAAAATTATTTTAATTTAAAATGGATGTTTTATATTTGAATATGTGTTAAAATATTATTTATTTCCCCAAGTCTTCAGTGTCACATGATCCTTCATAAATCGTTCTAATATGCTGATTTGCTGCGCAATTAATATTTTTGTGAAAACGGTGATACTTTTTCAGCATTCTTCACTTAATAAAAAGTTCAAAAGAACTAAATTCATTTGAAATATAATTGTATGCATAAAAAAGTAAATAAAAGTAATAAATTAAACCTTTTATTATCACTTTTAGTTTAATGCATGCATCCATACTGAATAAAAACAGTAATATATATTTTTTTTTTAGTTTTTTTCATCTTCTATTTTCATTTTACTTTTAGTTATTACTCTTTTTTTTATTTTGTTGTGTTTTTGTCATGTTTAGTCATTGTAAGTCTGAGCTGTTTCAACCGAAAGAAACTTGCAAAGACTGATCCTAAAACATTTCAGTGCCTTAATTTGTTTTGTCTCAAGATGCACACCAGTAATATATACATATTTTTTCCTAAGCACGTTTATAAAAATTACGTAAACATCCTAATTGAACTATGGCCTAATCCTGGTTTAGTTTAAGCCCTGTCTGTGAAACCGGGCCTTAGTGTTTTTTTTTTTTTTTTTATCAACTACATTGAAACATGTTTTATAATAACCCTGAATAAAAATATTACATTCTTTCATAAATAAATAATAAATGGATCGATTGATTGGTTGATTGTACTGACCCCAAACATTTGAATGGTAGTATATACTTTTTTTTAAATGTAATATGACAAATTCATATTAAATAAAAATAGCTTGCTAAAACATGCAGTCTAATCATAAATGCACCATTTTATCTCATATGTGTGTCTCCTTTGTTTTTCAGTATGACATTATTAGCTTAGCACCTGCTGACCTCATGATGTACCTGAAGCACAAACTGGTTTCAGTGTGCTGGAGGAGTCAAGTCTCTCGACAGTCTGTCTCGTGAGACGCCAGCGTCTCGTCCTGCGATCCCCACAGGGTGCGCAGCAGAAGATCCTGCTGTTCCCGAGGATCTAAAGACCTCGGCTGAGTTTTTGGAAATATCTCAAACTCCTCACAGAGAACTCAAAGAGAATCCGGACCCAGCGGTGTGAGCTGTCAGCTCCTACTGCCACTGTAATCCTCCTGCTCTGCTCTCTCTACTTTACTCAGAAAAATTAACCAAAGAGTTTGGTGCACTATGAAAACATACTGTAACTCATACTGTAACTTCCAAAACCAAAACTTCCTTCCTAGTGACATTAGAGCATTTACTGAGACCAAAGCAAACAAAAATTACTCGTTTTGCCTGCTGGGAAACATGTCCCACCCTGAAGTGTTATTATAGAAACCTAAATCTAAATTAAATTAAATGAAAACTGCAGGAAAAAAACTGAAATTAAGAAAACATTAAATTATATTAAGTGAATTAATGTATAAATATATACAGTATATGCGCTCACTTGTAATTGTAATGTCCATTACCTTATTTTTTTTCTCTTTACCATTACAAGTGAGCATATATATATTTATATATACACTGAACAAAATTATAAACGCAACACTTGTTTTTGCCCCCATTTTTCATGAGCTGAACTCAAAGATCTAAGACTTTTTCTATGTACACAAAAGGCCTATTTCGCTCAAATATTTTTCACAAATCTGTCTAAATCTGTGTTAGTGAGCACTTCTCCTTTGCCGAGATAATCCATCCACCTCACAGGTGTGGCATATCAAGATGCTGATTAGACAGCATGATTATTGCACAGGTGTGCCTTAGGCTGGCCACAATAAAAGGCCACTCTAAAATGTGCAGTTTTACTGTATTGGGGGGGTCCGGGGGGTCCGAAAACCAATCAGTATCTGGTCCTCACGCGGTGCAACACATTTCCTTCACATAGAGTTGATCAGGTTGTACACTCCTCCTCAATAGCTATGCGAAGTTGCTGGATGTTGGCAGGAACTGGAACATGCTGTCGTATACGCCGATCCAGAGCATCCCAAGCATGCTCAATGGGTGACATGTCCGGTGAGTATGCTGGCCATGTAAGAACTGGAATGTTTTCAGCTTCCAGGAATTGTGTACAGATCCTTGCAACATGGGGCCGTGCATTATCATGCTGCAACATGAGGTGATGGTCGTGGATGAATGGCACAACAATGGGCCTCATGATCTCGTCACGGTATTCAAAATGCTATCAATAAAATGCACCTGTGTTCGTTGTCCATAACATACGCCTGCCCATACCATAACACCACCATGGGCCACTCGATCCACAGAGTTGACATCAGTAAACCGCCCACCCACACGACGCCATACACGCTGTCTGCCATCTGCCCTGTACAGTGAAAACCGAGATTCATCCGTGAAGAGAACAGCTCTCCAAAGTGTTCCATAAAGTGGACATGCCGTGATCACTGTTCATTTGTTTGCTACAGCAGCAAAGCTAATATTTTCAGTGCCGTGAACTGTGTGATCTTGGCTGACCCACCAAAAATCCATTATTGACATGAGTGGCATGCTAAACAAGTGAGAGGCTTAGCAAATGCCGGCCCGATGCAATTCTGTATCTGTTATTGAATCTGTTCTGAATCAGAACATGAAATCACTGCATAGTGGCAACAATCTCACTGGAAGCCGTCTGTCAGACTTCATCGCTGTCTGAATATCTCACACTTACTGAGGTTACGTAACATTCAGATTTTCTATCCTTCTTCCTGTCAGACTTGAGCAAACTAAATGTGGGTCTGAAATTGTTAACTGATAACTAAATTTTAATTTCTTGTATAGCACTTCTTTCTAAAAGTGTTTTCCTGCAAAATATAAGCTTGCAAAACATGAACTAATGCAGCAGCAAAAATATTCAAAAGAAAATTAAATTAAACAGAACAAACCATGCCAATGTGTAACAACATATTTGAAACGCAAGCACAAATAAGATTTAAAACTTGACAGCCTCCAGTCACCATTCACATTTACTGACATTCTGTTATCTGTGTTTGTGCTCTAAAATAAGAAAGTCACTTCAAGTAAAAATAAAAAAAAAGTTTGCAGCATATTTTTATTAACAAAAAAATGAAAATTTTCTGAACATTTACTCCCTCATGCCATCCAGTATGTAGATGAGTTTGTTTCTTCATCAGATTTGGAGAAATGTAGCATTGCATCACTGTCTCACCAGTGGATCATCTGCAGTGAATGGGTGCCGTTAGAAAACATCACAATAATCCAGCCCATCAATTAACATCTTGTGAAAAGTTGCATGTTTAAAAGAAACAAAACCATCATTAAGGCTTTTTTTTTAAAACTTCAAACTGTTGTTTCCTAAAATATGAGCCTATAATCCATAATATTGCTTTTTCCAGTGAAAAAGTCACCAAATCTGAACCAGGAGAGAATTATGCACGATCAAGCACTGTTTACAAGCCAAAACTGTGTGAATTTTGCTGCAACATTTAATGATGTTGTTGTTTCTTTTTTCTTTCTTTCTTACAAACATGCAGCGTTTTGCTCCACGAGACATTAACTGATGAACTGGAGTGGATTACTTGTGGATTATTGTGATGTTTTTATCAGCTGTTTGGACTCTCATTCTGACGGCACCCATTCACTGCAGAGGATCCATTGGCAAACAAATGATGGAATGCTAAATGTCTCCAAATGTGTTCAGATGAAGAATCAAACTTATCTACATCTTTAATGGCCTGAGGGTGAGAACATTTTCAACAAATTTTCGTTTTTGGGTGAACTATTCCTTTAAGCAAATATGTGCAAATGAATTAGCCATAGAATGAGAAATGTATTCATTCCTAGTCTGCAGCACTGGCAGTCCAGAGGGTGCGAGTGACCCCAGTAAGTTATGGCCTCATAAGATGTCTGCATATATTTAGTGTGAGGAGATCGCTGGCAAACAGCGCAGCCCCAGTCGACCCAATCTGATTTATGAGTTTGTTCCAGCTGGCCCACACGCAACCTTGACTCGCCAGCATATCATTGTTAGTAACCCTTGCTGAGAGTAACGCACAGCTTCATGGTGTGAACGTCTTCTTGGAGGAACTGAGGACAGCCTGATGTATATTGTGAAATAAAGTGGCATAAACTTTCTCAACACGTCTGGCTGCTAAATGCAATACCATCAGCCTGCCAGAAAAACAAAGTTGTGTTGAGGTTCCCGGGCTGATACTTCGAGCACTTCCAAGCAAGAACTAGTTACTCGGTTTGCCAAAGTGTGCAGGGTTCTTGGCTTCAAATCTCTGAAACATATTGAAGAGTTTGGTCTGAGATACTCAGGAGCAAGTAAATGAGATAACCTTGAACATACTTGCATTTTCTGCTTTGCTTTCTGAGTTATATCTGATTTATGTGCCCCTAAAAATATGTATAATTATATATAATGATACGCTGCTATTTGCAATATCTTTAAAAAATTTGGTGTTGATACAATTTACTAATGTTTTTTAATAGAAGTCTCTGTAACACTTTATTTCAGGGTCTCTTAATTAGTTGCTTATTAGCATGCATATTACTAGAATAATATGCATTAAAAAAAATATAACATCAGCAGGTGCAGACATTACCCAGCAGCACAGTAGTAATGACTTCATGAACTATTTTACTTCCAAGAACGAAACTATTAGAGATACAATTGTAACCATGCAGCTGTCAGCCACAGTATCACATCAGATAATGCACTATAGATCCCCTGAGGAACAATTCCACTCATTCTTTTCTATTGGAAATGAAGAATTATATAAACTTATTAAATCATCTAAACCAACAACCTGTATTTTAGACCCTGTTCCATCTACGCTCCTAAAAGAGGTGCTTCCAGAAGTAATAGATTCTCTTCTGAATATTATTAACTCATCATTGTCATTAGGATATGTCTCAAAATCCTTCAAACTGGCTGTTATTAAGCTTCTCATTAAAAAACCACAACTTGACCCCAAATATTGAATTAATTACAGACCGATCTCAAATCTCCCTTTTCTGTCAAAGATATTAGAAAAGATAGTATCATCACAACTATGTTCCTTCTTAGAGAAAAGTTATATATGTGAGGATTTCCAGTCAGGTTTTAGACCATATCATAGTACTGAGACTGCTCTCATTAGAGTTACAAACGACCTGCTTTTATCATCTGATCGTGGTTGTATCTCTCTATTAGTGCTACTGGATCTTAGCGCCGCATTTGACACTATCGACCACAACATTCTTTTAAATAGACTAGAAAATTATGTTGGCATTAGAGGAAGTGCACTGGCATGGTTCAAATCGTACTTATCTGACCGCCATCAATTTGTGGCAGTAAATGAAGAGGTATCATACCAATCACAAGTGCAGTATGGAGTACCTCAAGGCTCAGTACTTGGCCCCTTACTTTTCACGCTTTACATGTTACCCTTGGGAGATATCATTAGGAAATATGGTGTTAGCTTTCACTGTTGTTCTGATGATACCCAGCTCTATATTTCTTTGCGACCTGATGAAACTTACCAATTTACAAAACTAATGGAATGCATAGTTGATATCAAAAACTGGATGACTAGCAATTTCTTACTGCTAAATTCTGAAAAAAAACAGAGGTGTTAATTATTGGACCAAATACTTTTGCATGTAATAAACTAGATCACTGTCTAATACTTGACGGCTGCTCTGTAAATTCTTTGTTATCAGTTAGGAACCTAGGAGTACTTTTTGATAGCAATCTTTGCACAATCTGATTCTGCTTTAGCCTAGATTTAAACTGCTGATTTTGTCTGGCCAAAGGAGAATGACACTATTTCAACAAACTATTTCCCCGTCTAAATACTGTATAGCTGATATAAAGCCACCCAGCTTGATATCAAGCCAATGTAAAGCTGCTTTGACACAATTTGCATTGTTAAAAGCGCTACAAATAATAATGACTTGACATGACTAGAATATTAGCCATTTATTAGTAGTAATTAATCACATATTAATGCCTTATTCTACATTATCTTATTCTACGTCCCTAATCCTACCCAATACCTACACTTAACAACTACCTTACTAACTATTAATAATCAGCAAATAAGGAATTTATAGAGGGAAAAGTCGTAGTTAATAGTGTATAAGTGTTCCCTATTCTAAAGTGTTACTGAAGTCTCTTATGATGAATAATATTGCAGAATAATCAAATACAAATTTTATTTGAACAAAAATACAGTAAAAATAGAATGTGGAAATTATTACAATTTAAAATACCTGTCTTATATGAGAATATATTTTAAAATGTATTTTATTCCTGTGATCAAAACTTAATTTTCAGATGATGTGTCACATGATCCTTCAGAAATCATTCTAATATGCTGATTTCATGCTCAAAAAACATTTCTTATGATTATCAATATTAACAGTTGTGCTGCTTCATATTTTTGCGGAAACTCTGATCATTTTTATTTTTTTCAGGATTATTCGATGAATAGAAAGAACAACATTTATTTAAATGTATCCAAAGTGACAGTAAAGGCATTTTAATGCATCCTTGTTGAAAATCAAAAGTCTCAAAAGTAAGTAATGCATGATTAGGATCATTTCAATTCCACAATAAAAGAGTTTCTGACTTTCTGTAGATATGTTTACTGCTCAAGTTCTGAGAACATTTGCGTTTGTTTGTTTTTTTACTTCTTTCAGAAACTGATGATGGCGATGTTAAAAATGTATTAACGTGACATCTGAATATGCTCCGAACACAAGTCATTATGCACTAAATGGCTTCTCCGGGACATGTTGTGGAGTCTGCAGAGAGTTCTAGCCATCAAGCTATCAGAGGGGCTGAACTCAGTAGTAAATCTATATTTTTGCTATCATTAATCTTTGTGAACATATTAATGCCGTCGAGATGTAATATGGAAGTGATGAAGCTCTGCGGCCTCCTACACTGCTTATACTTTTTTTCCATTTCAGAAGCTTTTGCATTAGTAGGAAATACAGGCTGTTTATGTTTAAACACATTTCTCACATTACATCTGAGCTATGATTAATCTCCAGTCCCTGAGACGTGGTTAAGGTATGTTTGAATTAATTACACCAGTTGTTGTGACAAGCACCTGCTTAAGAGTTTCAACATGCTGAAGAACATCTCCAACACATTCCTCCATATTTTCAAATGGAGAACCTATTTGTCAATGCAATGGTATCTAAAATCTGATGAAAATGGAGAAATACAAGGCACAATGTTGTTGAAAGTCAAAACCATCAGCAAGCCACGATTTATTCAAAACATGCACATACAAAGATGACATTCATTTTGATGGAACTACTTTCAGGATGCATTTAATTGATCGAAAAGGACAGTAAAGACATGTATAATGTCACAAAATATCATGAGCTGCAAATCAGCATATTAATGATTTCTGAAGGATAATGTGACACTGAAGACTGCAGTAATGATGCTGAAAATCACAGGAATAAATTACATTTTAAAATATATTATTTTAAATATTTTAAATTGTAATAATATTTCAAAACTTTTTGCTGTATTTTTTAATTCAAATGTATGACCTTAATGAGTATAAGAGAGTTCTTTCAATCACAATCCTACAACCAAAAACTTTTGAACAGTACTGAAAATCTATTAATATTGAACACAAGATACTGTGTCTAGAGTAGAGAGACACTGAGGCTTTTTAACAGTTGAATAGACATTTAAACCATAATCTAAAACGTTTTATGAACCTAAATCTGGCCATCTAATCTATCCTTTCATTACATTTTTATTGTGTTATCATATGCTTTAGATAACCACCCATAAATGGTAAGCGAAAACATAAACTCTGGTTGGTCACTTTACATGTCAATCAAATGGTGTGTAAGTGGGTGGTTCTTATATAAGCATCAAAGTGGTCCAGATGGGTTCTGTGTGACTACTATAGATCTTTACACCACTTTCAGTGATAGTATGAGAGGATGGCATGAACCTACACAAGCAAACCACTGTTCTAGCATCTTCTATTGATTAATCTCTCTTTTGCTTGTGAGGTTTTACGCTCAAACGGATTCAAAAATCATGATTTTAGGTGCATAATCCCTCAGGCTTTCTCTGTAACTCCTCCACTCTTTCATACCTGATCTCCTCTACATTTTGCTTCTCCACACTCTCCTCTGGTCTGTTTTTGATGCTTTCCCAGAGCATCACTAGCTTTTTGCAGAACCATTAGAGGTTGTCCTTGCAGAGTAAAAAAAATAAAAAATACACAGACACTCATGTGATTGCAAAGCCCTTTTGTATGGAGTGCACACACATTTTCATCACTGAAAGTCAACACGTCGACATGGGGATGCCATCAACGTGCTCCCATGCCTTTAAATAGATCTCTATTTACACAGCAATTAAGTAGACGCCTCAGTCAGTTCTTGCTCAAATACTTTGAAAGAAAAACATGTGTTTTTTAATGTCATTTTGCAGATGGGAACATGATTGAAAGCAGTATTTAGTTTCATAGCCTGAGGGCGTTGCACAGCTCTACACATTTGATCAAGTAATAATAGTAGCCAATTGGAAAATATGACTCAAATTGAGAATTTTACTCTCCCCTAACAGCAAAAGTTATCTTACTTGTAACTGATATTTTGTCATGATAATGCTTTAAATTAGTTGTAGAAAAATATATTTTGAATATATATCATTAAAATAATAAACATGCTAAGATTGTTATTCTTTGGAGGAAAACGTTTGGAAGTGCAAAACAGCAAAATAAAGTGCATTTGCTCAGAAGAAACTGCATGTGGGACCTGGCTATACAAAACTCACCATCACAATGCTTTATGGGTGTTTTTTTAAGGAGGTGTCTAGTTTTCTGGGTGTTTCTGGTCTTCTGTGTTTGAAGACCTGAATTGACGTAAAGCCTGGCATTGATATAATACATAAAAAAGGTTTCTTCTAAAATAATACATAGAATAGTAAAACATTTGCTGGAGTATTTTGAATTAAATATTGATCTCTTGCAGCCTCTGTAAAATGAACAAGGTTTGTATATATTCTTCCATTGCATACACACAAAACTATTTTGAATCAATGTGCATTTAATAATAAGAAACAATATGCAGAGTGACTATGATATGTTTGCAAAAAGTGTCACCATTTTCCTCTTCTATGTTATTTATATTATATTACTGTCACATGTTTGAGTTCCTGTTTGGCCTTATTTAGTTTTGTTCCTGTCCTCATTATCAGTTAGTCACCTGTTCCTTGTTAATTTGCTCATTAGTCCCTCATTTGGTTAGTATTTATTGGCCTGTCTTTCCCCTGTTTCTTTGTCCTGTATTATCTTGAGTTGATGTGTTTGTGGTTGTTAATTCTCCTGGTAATTCTCTTGACTTTTGAGTTTAAGAAGCCAGTTTTGTGAAGAAAATTAAACTAATTTAGTTTAGCTGAACAGTAACACAATAAACGTCAATGTTAATGCTGCGTTCCAGGCAACCCGTAACCCGTGTTTTTCCAACCTTCTACCCGTGAAAGTGCACTGGAACGGCAGTCAAACCCGTGACTTCACACCCGGGAACTCGTACTAGATCGATGTACTCCCAGTTCAGCGCTCTGACGTCACGTAGCCCGCGAAGCAACAATGGAAGCCCCTACGGATGCATTTCCAAATATACAAATAACGTAAAATAAAAGGTATAACAGCTTCTCTTGCCTTATGAGCATAAGCCCCGTATGGTCCGCCATGCTGGTTTGTTTACATCTAGCTACCACAATTCCTTGCGCTCAGGCAGTTTGGCGTGACTTGCCTGGAACGCTACAAAGTCGTGAGTTGTGTTTTGAAGCCGTGACTTACGGGCTCAAAAACCTGCCTGGAACGCAGCATAAAACTGCGTATTTATACCGATTCCAGACCATATATTATGTCATCCTTCATTTTAATGTGTAACATGAGCCTATCTGAGCGACGCGACTCTCAACGCTGCCAGTCAGATTAATGAAGAGCACACAGTTAGTGCCAGAGGAATAGGCCTACTCGGACTGATTTTATTTTTAATATTATTCTGTTTATTATATCTACTGTGATTAACCTCCCGCTCTTGTTCACAGTATAATGATATTCAATCGTTGCACGCAATCACGGAGAATAACTCGATTACGATAATCAAACTTATTTTTAATTATCGTCTATGGGCTGGAAATATTTCTTTATTTGATGCAATTATAGAGGATTGAATCATAGAGTCAGCGCGTGAAAAAATGAGAGCATTAGGCCTGTTTAATACAACAAGTTTGCCATAACCCTTTAATTTAATCCTCCTATATAGCCTTTAGTCATAATTAATGTTTTAAGTTTAATTTAATGAAAGTTTGTTTAATGTTTCCATCATCCTGAGCTATCCTGTCCTCTTTTGCGATTCTGTTTCAGGAAATTTTGAGCTGCCGCTCCAGAAGTGCTCTGACAGCTCGAGATTCTCTCTTAAACGACAGGCCAGCCCTCAGCAGAGAGGATCAACTAGATAAAACGTCAATAATAAATCACTGCTTATGCACTTTGTTACATTTCTACACCATCGGTTTTGGCAAAGGTCTTTAATTTTTCATTCCAGACTCATCTCCTGATGGTGCTAACATTTCCAGAGCACCAAGTGTATTCAAGCGTACACTATGCTTTCTCGCAACATGACGTGTCTGCCATTTTAATGGCTCCCATCCGACTCTAATCATTCCGTCGTATTCTCTGAGATTTGCAACCTGGAGTTTAAAAGCCGTGGACTGAATTTCTGCATCTGTGACATCTACCTGTCAATGAGTGAGTAGCCATGGCGCAGAGATTCAACTGATTGACTGCTCGGTCGTGTCGAACATGACACCAATTATGATAAGCGTCAATGCAGCGTACAGTAATTGCAGACAGGCTATAATAGCTACTGTGGGAAACGCAGTCATGTTGCATGGAATGACAGCTACATGAAGGTGGAAATGAAATGCTTTGTTAACCGATGAAGGTAATAACCCGTCTACGTGTGTTTTCCACATGATTGGCTCTCGTGACGGCGTGATAGTATAGTACAGCGACGTATGTTGTGATACAATCAAAGCCTCTCTATCAATTAATTTTCTATTTTAGAATATTACCAAGACGTTTTGTCTCACTTTGCATCACTATATTCTTCTGCTTGAGCGAGTATGCATATTCTTGTTTAAGGTTTAACTAATGCTAAACAGTTTTGTCACACCTCTGCTCAGCAACAGATGTTTGGAAAAGTTGCTGAACAGAAGTGCCATTAGTGCATTCTGAGCATTTATGCCATGCCGTGCATTGAACATATGTCTCCACAACACTGCCATCTTCAAATCCCAGAAATTATGTAAGGAAGCGTAAAACTTTCCTATAGTTCTTCATAAACAAGTCTGCATTGCTCATAATAATAAACTTTCCATCATGCAGTATTTCTGCACCAGAAGCATGGCTTTGTTATTGCAAATCAGTGATTTAGAGTATCGCATCTCAGCTTCGCATTCAATATGTAAGCAAAAGTGTTTCGCTTTCATCCACCAAAGGATGTGTTTTGATGATACCTGCTCTCAGAATGAAGTGCATCCTCTCTTCTTGATTTCCCGTGGGTGCACTGCAAGTAAACAAATTTAATTAAGTCAATTTGCTTTTTTATTTCAATTTTGACTACTTAAAACACAATATGTGCATACAGTATTCGTGTATGTGATTTTGAGGCGTAGTAATTGAGAGATGCGATGACAAATGTCATCACTCATGTCATGTGGCAGCCCTGTAATGGGATAAAGCATCGGTGACAATATGCATAAATGGCCAAGTGACAAATATCTTCTCCAGACAGACAGACAGACGTGTTGACATTTCAGTTTTAAAATGCCCAAGCTTCTAGAATTCTTCTTGCACGGCTGTGTAATGTGTGTTCGCTCTCATTTATGAACCTAATAGTCCCAGAAAAGCAGAACAAGAAGCGGCTGAATACATTCATTTCCTTTCATGGGCCGAGTGAAATAATGGACCCAGTCGCTACATGCCTGAGGATATTGACATATTGCTCACGGCATAATTCACAGCACAACTGGAGACTGTTTTAACCAACATTGCTATTATTCAGATGGGCCAGTAAATAAATAAATAAAATCTTGAATTACACACAGTACCTTAAAGTTAACTTGAAATATTGTTTGTAACACTTCACTTGACATATTTACATGTGAAACAGGATGTGTTAACACTTAATTTTAATGTGTCCTTGTTGCACGTTACATGTGCTTACTATTATAATAACAATATATTGTGCATAATTACATGCAAGTAACCCAAACCCTAATCCTATCCGTAACCATTTAGTAAGTACGTGTAGTTAATTAATATTACTTAGTACTTAAATGTACAATTACACAAGGACACCTTAAAATAAAGGACAGTAACAAGTAACAAAGTAACAAGGACACCTTCAAATAAAGTGTAAACCAGGATGTTTAATGAAAAGGGTAGGAATTAAAATTTTATCCATTGGAATTTGATTGGATCATGAGATTCGTGGCAAGATATTAAATTCTTATTAAAAATAAATCTAAAAAAGAAAATATAATGTAATCCAATGCATCTTTTAAAATTACTTTTGTGGAAAAATAAATTGTATATGTACATTTGTTAATAAATATTTAATAAGCATTTATTTTTGTATGGTATTACATGCAGCAACCATCTACGCATGTCAACAATATTTTATTAATGCAACTTTATTAAGTCAACATATCTACAAAAAATCAGCATGTTTATGTTTTTGTAATTACATATTACCAGTGTTGGGCTAGTTACTCAAAGAATGTAATATATTACTCATTAGTTACTCCTTTCAAATGTAATATTGTTACTTTACTTATTACTTTCTGGCAACAGTAATTACCCAGCCAACATTCTATCACGGGTCCCGTGTGGGCCCCATATGGGCTGTAAATATGGGTTTGTCCATGGGTTCCATGTGGGCCCCATCTGAAGTAGCCCATATGAATCTCATATGGGGCCTGACTGGGACTAATGTGGGGCCCAACTGGGCAATATAAGACCCATATTGATCTCGTTTTGAAACCCATATGGCATACACCCAGTATATGTGCCCGGGTATAACCCATATGGGGCCCACATATCAATGTTGGCTGGGTAGTTACACTACTAGTTACATTACTTTTTCTTCACGCCCCACAAAAGTTGTAACTGTGTATCTTCCACATAAAAAATATTCTAGAATGTTACTAACTACATATTTCTGCCTCATCATTTGACCAAAATCCACATTGGATCGCAGTCAGAAGTTAATATAAACACGCTGTCGCTTCAGTCTGTGATTGATTGCTTCAGTCTGTTCCTGTCTGTTGTGCTGCTGAGAGGTTTACATTTGTAGCTCCGCTTTTTTATTGAATCTTTACCTTTATGCCCTGATATTTGTGCTTTTTTCAGCTACTTATACTATTGACCAACATGTATTTTTTTGTAAAATGATTTCCAACAAAGACATAAGAACCCATCAGTGTTATTTCTTAAAGCATATTAAATACATATACCTCTTGAAGTATGTAAAGTACATATACCTTTATAAATATGCAAGGCTACTCTTATTTTGTAATAATTTCAGTTGCATTCATACTGTGATAATAAAAGGTGAATGAACCATGCAATATCTTCAGATAAGCAGGACTAATACTAGGACTGGTCTCTCTCCCATCTATCTTCAATCACCTGGTCCCTCGCTTCACCTGCATCTCTGATGAGGTTTTCTTCCATTTCGTTGGAGGGTAAATTCAGATGTTCAGAGCTGCTCTGATTCGAGCTACCAGGAAGAGATTTAAAAAAAAAGGCAGATTTGTAGGAGGCCACTGTGCTGTCCTCAATATTTAAACATTTGAACATTTAATCCTACTGAGTGCTTTAACGCTGGGGACACGGGCTCTTTGCTGAAGACTGCAAAAGCGATTTAATGGTAGAGCCACAGTTGTCAGCGTTCAGTAATCTGACATGATGGGCAGTATAAATAAAGCATCTGACATGATTACAGTTTTAATAGTGGATGAGCATCCCGCAGAAAAATGCTCTCAGCACTTTCAAATTTTTTGAAATAATCTCTGTGATCCGATGTCTCTTCTATTCATCCCAGCTGCACTGATGGGCAGGACTAGGTGATTTCCTGTTCAATTTGTGAGCCACTCTCAATCCTTTTACAGATGAAAAGGCTCATATGGTGGATTTTGTGTGTTATGTTTACAGTGTTGGGAATCAAGCAGTGGCGTCCCCTCTGCGTTTGGCTTTTTTTTGTCTAATGTAACATCACATCATTTTTCAATTGATGTTTACACTGTTTCTAGGTTAAAAGGAACAACATTTACCCTACATAAGTAACCAATACTACACTACACTATTTATTGTTATGTTTAAATTAACATACCAAGTTAATGGACATTTATGAGTTTTTCATCAAATAACAAATAAATAACACAAAGCGTGTGTAGCATTTAAAATTCAATTACAAAAGATCAATTAGAGATGTGAAAACAGCAAGGCAAATATCATTTGATATTATGAACAGATATATGAATATGAAACTTCTGATCAAACCGCAATTTTGTCAAATTATACAAAATGAAAATATAGTTTGTTTTGGATACATTAACCACATAATAATTAATATTTTTAATATTGGATTTAAATGGTCTGATAAATAAGCAAGTAAATAAATAAAAAAAATGAACAGATAAATGTAAAATTAAAACTTTATGACGTTTTAATATGGCCTCAATGTCACAATATTAAAATAATGGGGGGGTCATAGTTTAATATTGAAACCTAGGTTTAAAAAATTAAATAAAATAAATTAATTAATTAATTAAAAAATGAAATTAAAAAAATACAAAAATGCGGGGGGAAAGGGGAAAAAATAAAAGTACTTTTAAAAAATAATTAAAAAAGTTTAATATTTAAATAAAATATTATATTTAATATATATTTAATATAATTGTAATATATTTGTTGATAAAAAAATAAACCCCTTATAAATAAAAATGCTTGCAGTTGGAGAAACACCCCTATTATTTTAATCAATGTAAAAATGTAAATAAAATAATAATAATCACAATGATTCAGTCTGAAGCAATTTATTATTTTATTTGTTACTACAAACTGCTATTCAGACATTATTATTAATAATAACCTTATCTTCTGAGCATTAGCATTCTGAGCATTTTAATTAAAGTATAATAACGACGGCAGACCCGGAGGCGGATGTTTAATTTAGCATATTTAGCAACAACAGTTAAAACCAACCTGTATTAAAGCGATTATTGAAAGAGTGAAAATACAGCGGCCAAAATACCCACATGCTGCCAAGATGTTTCTTTGATTTCATTTGACAGAACAGCTCCACCAAAGACGTGGACCTGCAAGCGCTTGTGGGCTTTTCGATTCTCTTTAAATAGAAAGAAACAGCTCAAAAGGGTTCGCAGGCAATGCCAACAAGTAAAGCTTCGTGATTATCTGCCATTCCACTGTCTTGTCTCTGACATTAATCTCTGTGCCGCTGATTGATCCTAATGAATCAACGCCACATGGTATCCATGTAAATGACGTACTGAAATTGAGCTTTTAATTGCTTCATTTGCAATTATTGTTGGATTGAGAGTAATGACTTTCCATTTGCATTAATAGGGAGAGGGGGTTATCAAACAAACAGAACAATCGTCACTGCTTTTTGAAAATCACACTGCAGTTTACTTGACAGACAGCTGATGAATTCTGGGTTGTCTGTCAGCGAGTGTCAGCGAGTGAATTTGCATGGCTTTGATGGCTCTCTCCAGCATGTAAGACGCTGGATTTCTCTCAGTCACAATTTTGACAGCTTTTCTGATTTGAAAAGCCATAGCCTAAACCTATGACTAACACACAAACAAACAAACACACAGTGCACAATCACTTCAACAGGCTTCATTAAAGACAACTGACTCAAGTTACTTTGCTTGCTTTTTGTGAAAGAAGCGTTGGTGCAAATTTAGTTTTCATCATCATCTTATCAAAATTGTATAACTTTTTCTGCCTCTGCAACAACTTTTCAAAATACGTACCAATAAGTACAAATCACTACAGTTTCCAAAAGAAATGAACACTAGAGGCAGTAAAGCTCAGACACCTTTTATTCCTCTTCACACAAATTTACAGAGTTTCGATTAATAAAGCATAATTTTCGCACAATTACTTGAATAATATCATGTTATGACTTCAAAACAACATTAGTATGCTGTGAAATTTGAAAACTGATGATTTTGAACGTTAGCATCACACATATCCAGGTTCATATGCATGTTTTCATAGAAGGTAGGTTTGTTTGGTAGCTCACGGCGTACGGAGACGTACTTGAGAGGTGAGGAGCTTCGGTTTGAATCCCGTGTAACTACGCTTCGACAAAACAGTTCAAATCTGCATATAAGGAACTTTGAATAGCATGGTTGCATCTACAAATGCGTTTTTATATCAGTTTTGCATTTGTCAACACTATCAGGTAGGTTTAGGTTTGGGTTTGGAGTAGGGCATATTTCCAATATGACAGAGCATTAATTTTTAGCGACGGTCCCCGGATATTTGAATTCTGAACTGCCACAATACGTACCTGAAGCAACGTAATAAAAACACAGCAATACGTACCTATATCAACAAAATAAACACGTGCCAGGGTTTACATCAGTGGACGGCAATAGGCGGCCTGCGGGCCAAAAGTATAATAATATCTGTCCCGCGCCCGTAGCCAGAGTATTTTGATAGCGGCTGGTTCTGAAATAGATCTGTCATGACAGCAACAGTTACTCACAATCAGAGTACGGGAGCGGAGCGGAGCGCGAGTGGACTTTGAATGAAGCGAGGAGCGGATTTTTTAAAAGTCGGAGCGTTGTGGTTTTCACTCGCTCCACTGCCGCTCCATCACGAGTACAATTCATGCCAACGACCCGTAATATAACTGCATATTTAGCAAGAATTCACATGTTAAACATATTTAGCTAGCTAGATAGAAAAGGATCACTCAAATCAGAAAGAATGTGAAAGCTATGATGAATGCAGTGGACAAGAGCGGGAAGTTATATTTCTCAAGGAATTTATTTGTTCCTTCTGAATATTTTCAGCTGACAGCTGACTCTTTTTTTTCTCAGAATTGCGTGATATAAACTCGCACTTGCGAGTTAAAAAGTCATAATTCTGATATATGAACTCGCAATTTGGAGAACATATCAGTCATACCCCCCTCAAAACTAGACTTTAACTCGCAATTCTGACTTTATAACTAGCAATTGCGATTTTATATCTCACAATTCTGTGAAAAAAAAAAAAGTCAGAATTGTGAGAGAAAAAGTCGCAATAACTTTTTTAAATTTTTTATTCAGTGTTGGAAACGGGCTTCCATAGAACTGTGATATTTCAAACATACTTTAGATGCGGAGCGGTGTTTCTAATATCAGTGAGCGTGGAGTGGAGTGATTATTAAATGCTCGGAGCGCGGAGGGGAAATTGTTGACGCTCCACTCCGCTCACATACTCTGATCAGACACCGCCACACAAATGTTAATGACTGTCGCAGGATTTTACATAGAGTTCAGCTCACTACTAGTTACAAAATACACTGTAACAGTCAGTCGCAGGCAATTCTGGTTGCATCTGGTTTCATCAATTAATATCTTAAATTACCCTTTGACTATGTTCTGGCCCGCCATCTAGTGGTGAATTTTTTTTTTTGGCCCAATGCCAAACTTACTTGCCAACCCCTGGTTTACGTATTGAATGCGTGTTTTAGTGCCGCTCAGTGGACATTTCTCTTTGAAACTGCGGCGAAAAGTGCACCCAGGTACGTTTATGTCATGAGACCAGGTTGAACTTTTCATGAAAGTATACTGAAACTGACTTTAACTTGAATAAAACTAATAAACCAAACCTTAATATATACTGAAGTTGCAGTTTGAAGACATCCTTTGACTTTCTCCAAACCATAAAGCTGTCTGGAGGAAGGAGACATTGTGAGGGAGGAGATATTACTTCTCTCAGGCTGGCACCTCTACGTTTCGGCCTTGGCCACAAGCAGTTTCCACATGGCAGCAGCACCATAAATTCAGCTGTGAGAAGATCTTCTTTTACATCTTTTACATACAGTCTTGTTAGTGGCCAAAGGTTGCTTTTTAACTAACTAACTAACGAAGTGCTAATAAGCCTTTATCACAGTCTTTATACCGATTCCATACCATGAATCATACCATCCTTCATTTTAATGTGTAACATTAGCCAATCTGAGCAACGCGACTGTCAGCGCTGCCAGTGTTGCCAGGCAGATTAATGTAGAGCACGCACCTCAAGTTACTGATCGAGGAATACTCGGACTGTTTTAATTTAATTTTTACAATTATTTTGTTTATTTTTAAATTATATTCATTGTGATTAACCTCCCGCTCGTGTTCACAGTATAACAATATTCAATCGTTGCACGCAATCACGGAGAATAACTCGAATAATATGATCAAACTTATTTTTAATTATCGTCTATGGGCTGGAAATATTTCTGTATTTGAACAACTTCAATTTGATGCAATTGTAGAGGATTGCATCAAAGTCAGCGTGTGAAAAAAATGTGAGCATTATGTTTAATACAACAAGTTTGCCCTAAACCTTTAATTTAATTCTTCTATACAGCCTGATGCGCTCCTGTTTAAGTCACGAAATACGCATCGGGATATCATGACAACACATTCATTCGTTTCATAATACTCAATTAATTGTTGTAAACTGAGATTGGTGTCTTTAGAAAACGTATATGTGTTGAATTCTACATAAATAATCCACAACAATTCCGTGCTATGGACACAGCCGTTGATAGAGGCTGCAGTGGAAGTTCTTTTACGCTAATATTTGAATCTTCCGCTTTTTGAATGCGGAAGTGTGATAAAGGCCTATTGTCTGATCTTAGTTGTATCTCAGACATATTGCTAATTGGCCATAAGCAAGATATTTATAATTGTTTCCAGACTTTTTACTTATTTCTTAGTTACAAATACCGTGTAACATGAGTAAAACACACATATACACACACTGATGGTGTGTTTATCTGTGAAACAATTAATTGAAAAGTCTTTAAAAGGCAGATTGAACTGAAATCAGACAAACTGCTGCAATACTGCTGCAAAAACATAAAGAACTCAGACATAAATGAGAAAAAGTGTAAAATTGCTGCAACAAACACTTAGGAAAAAAAACTGTAAAAACACAGAAAAAAATTTAAAGAGATTAAAAAAAAGTTACATTGTTGCAACAAACACTCAGAAACACATAAACAAAAATAAGACAGAAAAAAAAACTGCTGCCAAAAAACAGTCAGCAAAATGTTAAAAACTGAATATGTTAACTAAAATGTTATAAATAAATAAATAAATTGCTGCAAGAAACACAAAACAATATCAAAAGTGTCATTCTCACAATACTTACAAAAAATGTAAACCACATAATGTTACTGTTCCTAATAACATTTGTTATTATTATTATTATTAATCAATCAGTTTTATTTACTTACCAAAGCCAACTTTCATTTGGTATGAATGTTAATTTTAGACCCAAAGTCAACAGTTAAATCATGCCTTTATTAGTGCTTTTTATCACCTTTGTTTTTTTCTTGTTTAGCAAGACTTTATCTCTTAAAGAGTTGAACTAAAATAGGCTCTAATTCCTCTGAGGCGTTGCATCATGTGGGAATTGAGGTTCGGTGGCTTTTGTCTCCTGATGTGTATCAAACTCTCAGAGGCTTACGTGTTTCAATAAGCTCTCGTGGCATTCGGGGTCAACGGTAGTGATTCAACACTGGATAACACTAATAAAGAAACAAATCTATAATTTAATCTGATCTGCCAAACAGAATCCCCTTTCACACACATGCTCGAGATTGTTTTCTAGCTTTCCAGGGGGGGAAAGAAGAGGAAATGAGAATTATTGATCAGAATGTATATGTTTACCATGGACTATGTCATTTCTGTGTGAAGCAGGCCTTTTTTGTTAATTGTTTTGGCAACTTGCGCTGCTGCCTTTGCCAATAAAATCACCTTGGAATTGAAAACTGAACTGAAGTTGAATAGACTGCCGGAATTCTATCTGCACTGCAGCGGCAAAAAGGGATTACAGAGGTTTGGCAGGAGTCGAGCGTGTGCGAGTATGCGTACTTGCTCTAGAACACAGCTGGGAGGAGTTCAATTAGTTCAGCCCAAATGCAAATCCAAGTTAAAGGTCTTGCCTGGATGAGACCTGAAAACAATGAAGCTTTTCCACGCCTCCTTCCATTTAATTCCCTCCAGGCCTATAATCTCATCAAATCCCTTTTAAAAAAGGCAAATTAAATCTCTTGGCATTCCAAGTCATTCCGATGTTTGGCCGTACCTTCCATTCATCCCGACAAAAGGAGTCATAGGAAACGCAACTGAGATCTATTTTGAAACTCTGTTACTCCTCATAGACAACAATTAGATTAGATGGAAAGCAAATGGAGACTTTTGCTTCTCATGTTTATTTCTCCTCAAAGAGAGAAACAATCATGGTCACATATCTAGAGTTTCAGATTCGCCAAGATTTCAAAGTCTGCAATCTAAAATCAGAGATTTCAGCTGAACTCAAAGATTTCTCATAAATTACTCAATTTTAAAATTGTATGCAATTTGCATATGACAACAAATGGTTAATTTAGTTTTTTAAGGAATTTTAGGTCAAGCATCTAAATTTGATGTAACAATCTGTAACTAAAAAAAAAAAAAGAACAGTAATACTTTAGTTTAGGGACATATTCTCTCTAATAATTACAGCTGTTGCTTATTTGCATGCACATTACAAGTACATATTTTTTTTTTTTTAGTTCTTATAAAGCACATATTAATGCTTTATTCTGGCCATATTTATATCCCTTTACTTACTTGAATCTAAACTTAACAACTAGCTCACTAACTATTAATAAACAGCAAATTAGGAGTTTATTGAGGCAAAACTTGTAATTAATAGTCAGTTAATAGTGAGACTCGGTCCCCAAACTAAAGTATGACCAAAACATCAGCTCAAAATGGTTAGAAAAGCTGGTCTGTTTTGCTGGTTTTAGAGGTGGTTGGGTATCAAAATAAATGAAATAGTTGGATTTAAATGACTATATGCCATCAGTTTAAAGCAATTCAACCCTTGTGACAAGACTTAGCTGGTCTGAAATGGTTGGGCTAGTCTAGATGGTCAAAATAGCATATTGGACGATTATTTAATGTAAGCTTAATTTACATTCTTTGGACAAATGCTGTTGCTTAAACTGAATAATGCAATCATGCGTGCACATTAAAATCGACTTATGCTTTGTTCAAATGATCCCAGTTGCATGAAACCTGTTGTCAAAGTTAGTTAAATCCAACATTTCAATTATTTTGACAAACAAAATCTCTCCAAAACCAGCAAAACAGACTGGCTTAGGCTGGTTTAAACTGCTTTTTTCCTGAAAAGATTGGGAATACACAGGACAGATTGTTTAGCCTTCAGCCAGCTGTTGTTCTGGTGAGTTACTGTGCCACATGGGCCAGAATTTAGATTTTCAACTACCGTAATTTACCGTCAACCCACGTCATAAACACATGTTAAGCACAATCATGGGAAAAGGATTTGGAGACAGAGTTCAGACAGGGTTTTGTAATGATTTCACCTAGCTTTGTTTTCCTGTCAGGACACACAGACGGAGGCGGTAGGCTTTAAACCATGGTACCTGGGCGGGTAAACAACAGATGGTAGAATCATATCCCTACGGTAACAAACTTTGACCCAAGAGCACACGGCATCGCTTGACATCTTTATTCACCGCTCAAAGTTTGGGAGGGAAGAACTTGTTCTTCCATTCTGTCACCAGATAAGTAATGGAGGCTCTGGTGAGCCAATTGCCTTCGGGCCACGGGAAACCAGTCACAGTGCCATAAGGGATAAGACAAAGCGAGAGAAACCTCCCATTCTCTCAAGTGCATTTTGACGCATTCATTTAAAACACATTAATCTCCAGTGGTTCTCTACATTGCCGGAGGTGCAGGGGTCGCAGTTACCCAGTGGCTACAGATCTAGGTTTATAGAAATCTGGAAAGAGAGGTTAATTAGGTTAATCCCAGGTTACTCTAGGAGAACAAACCACACAAATTATAACTGTTCTGGCAAAGTCCGACCTGTCTTTAATATTCAATAACCTTTTAAAAGAAAAAAATAATAGTTCGCACGATTGCCTAGCTTCCAAATCTCACTTGTGCATGTGCATATTCAAATTTCGAGTATGTTTTGTCCATGCCAAGAAAAAAGAGGAGATGCATGTTTGAACAACAAGTTTCAATGCTGAAATTTTGAATGTTAGCTTGACAAAGTTTTCTTTGAAAGTTCTGAAAAAGTTTAGAAAGCCAATTATGTTGGAATAACTAAAGGCCAGACAGACAGACATACAGACAGACAGACAGACAGATAGAATTTCCTCAAAGTCTAGGTCTTTGCCACACACACACACAGTCAGTTATTTCATCCTTCCAGGGAAACAGAGGAGAAACTGACAGAAAGTGAATCAAAATTGAGTGTAATGCTGCTCTTTTTATAGGTGCACCTGAATCCATTCCAGCGCAGGATGACTCATTCTCTGATGAGGAAGAACATTGTCTCAGCTCACATCAAAGAACTGCAAAATAATGCTGCCTTCATCCTCACATGAAAGTAGGAGAGCACCTGATCACATCATGAGAAAGACTGCGGGCCTGTGGGAATTACAATCCACTTTTCACCTGTTTGTGATCCCATCTATTGAGAAAATCAACCTGGACACGATAAACCAGAGAGAAACACAGGCAAATTCACATCTGTGTGGTTCTGCTCTCTTCCTGCAGTATGCATAGCTATGAAGACAAATGCCAAAAGCCATTTAATATATTATCAAATCAGAACGTCACTGAATAAATGTGGTTTTATCCAGGGACTTACATTTGAGAAATTGAGACAGTACTAAAACTACAAACTAGCTGCAAAAAAAACTGATGGAACAGTCAAATGATGGAAATCAAAAAATAATGTGCGCACACATCTAATTAGAGCCTTAAAGTGAAGAATTATAATGAAAATTGTGTAAGTGAAATCCTTAGTGTATAATTTCTGTTTTATTTAAGAGGTACAAAGTCTACAGAACTTTTAAACAATTTATGATTATATATTAGGTATCAGAGTTTTAGGCTGTAAAATGTTTTATTATAACTTAAAAAAAAAAAAAGACAAACTTTACATTACTAGATTCTGAGCATAGGATTTATGGTATTAAACTATCAAGTTTAATAGGACAGTCATGATAAAAAGTAATGAAGTAAATAAGAAAGAAAGACAGGCAAGTTTAATGATTGAATTAATTAATTAATTAATTAATTAATTAATGAAAGAATGAATATATTGACGTCAAATCCCTCTTTCTGAAAAAAAAACACAGATATGTAAATAAATTATACAAACAAGCCAACAAACAAACGGTTGAAAAAAATGAATGAGTATCTTGACATCCAATCACTCTTTTAGAAAAAAAATGAAATAAGAAAATACCAGCTTAATAAATAAACAAATAAACAAACAAACATACAACAATCAAAAAGTCTCTTTGTCTGTAACGTCACAGTTGCTCACTGGGATGAAGTGAAACTTCCCATCTCAAGTGTTAAAGTTACATACTTTGCAGTAAGTGTAAAAAAAAATTCTGTGAAATGCACACCTAATTCCAATATGACGCACTAGGTCCTTTGGGGTATTAGTCAAACTACTTCCTGTCGGCTTGTCTTTCTCGTCTCATATGCAGACACGCACACAGAAGCAGGTAATTTGATGAACAGATGGTACCTTGGACTGTTATTGACAGATTCAAAACATGGGTCCATCATTGCTGTTTTCACATCTGGAACAAGAGCAGGATTTGATTGGCATGCCACTAGTTTCCTGCAATATATTACCGGCACTGTCAAATGATACACGGTGACCTCTAAACAGACAAATGGCTGTTAGACTCTGACAAGCCGCTTTGCAAAACGCACCTCTACAAAATCAATAAACTAGTACATGCGTGTCGTCAGAAAGTGTCAGGTGAATCGTAGCAGATGCGAAAACTAAAACCATCCTGTCAGACTGGCATTTTTCACTTCATAAACTTTAAAGAGCTCATCATTGCTGCGCAACAATTTCAACAAAACATCAGAGACACAACTAAATCTGAAGCCTTTTTCATTTGATTATAAAAAACTAGACTGAGCTAGTGTGTATATATATATATATATATATATATATATATATATATATATATATGAAGAGTTAATTTGCAAAAACCGATAAACACCACTTTAAAAAAAAAAGAGCTGATTGCCGTGCATTATTCTCCACATATAGCGCGATCTGAACCCTAAACATATTTTGTCAAAAAAGACTGTATTGTTCACTTTCAAGGCTTTTTAAAAACATTTTCATCATGCAGTTGTCAGAGAGTCACCGCAGTCTCCACCAACGACACTCACCAGATCCCAATCCCCTGATTTCTGATCACCGCCACCTGTCAGCACAAATCAGCAGCACTATATCCCTGCACTCCTCCCGTTCACTCACTGTCTGGTCTCAAACATTGACTAACCTGACCCACTTACCTTTTGTCTACCTATCAGTTGCTCCTGTGTTCCTATCCCCATTCTCCATCGCTCCTGTGCTCCACCGTCTCCACGCTCCGCTGTTCCCTCCGGATCCCCAGGATAAAGAAAAAAGGACATTAACACTCAGATAAGCCCCAAGAGACTAGACTTCCTGGACTTACTGCTCATCTCATTCCCCTCTGCTGCTTTTCAATAAACCTGTTGTTTGTATCGCACTTACCTCTGTGTCCCGTGTCTCTGGTGATAGCAGTGATGCACTATGAAATTAATAATAATAATAATACGCCTAATAATAAGAAGAATGTAACAGGACATTAATTGGAAATGCTAAATCCTCTTAATTTTGCCAATTTTTTTATGCGTATCTCTGGCTGTCATCAACACATGATACCATGCAAATCAGCACAGGGAGGTTATCACCTGCAATGTGTGCCCATGTGGAAATAGTTTTATGAATTGAAAAAAAATTAAATAATACAAATTTTAGTTTTTATTGAATTGAAAAAAATAAAAAATCCAAACTTTCTCTCTTTTCTATATTCGTTCATAAATTATATTACTTTAGTATATTATTATTATTACATTAATATACGTTAGTATATTATTAATAACAGTGGCATATGAGAAGTTTAATACCACAGAAAAAAGTAGCATATATTAAAATTAATTTAAAAATACCTTTAGAACTTTCTGCCTATTTTTTTTTTAAGCTGCTGTATATAAAAAACTGAGTTTAGGCGTTCATTACTTTCAATTTAATTAGTTTTTTTGCACCCCCTCTGAAAATGTAAAGCCCCCCTTAGTACCCCCCAACAAAAAAAACCTGGAGCCGCCACCATATATAGGCAGCACAACACATTTTTAGAATGATAATAATAAATGTGAAGGATCATTTGACACTGAAGACTGGAGTTATGATGCTGAAAATTCAGCTTTGCCATCAGGATTAAATTACTTTAAAAGGTATCCACATAGAAAATATGTATATTTAATTGTAAACATATTTCACGTTATTACTATTTTTTTACTATTCTTGAGCATATAAAGACACTTTAATGTATTAAAATGAGCAAATATTTCAGTATTTCATGAAGTCAAAATTTTGAACCATTTTTATTTTTTTTTATTTTTTTACTTTAAACTCCACACTGTAACCTTTTTTATTATTTTATTTTTAACTTTTCTTTGCAAATATTACAGTACACAATTAATAGTCCAAACTTGGTTGAAAACAATTGTTTTAATATTTTCAAAATTTTAACTTTAAAATCCATAATGTAATGTCTTGGGAAAGCTCCGAAAATAATCTAATTTGAAGCAAAAATTATAGTATTAAATTAAAAATATTGTAACTTTGAAATCCACTATGCAATGTCTTGGAATTTTCTTCTTTTGAGAGCCTTTCATAGCTAATATCATATTATGTAATTCACAAATTCAAAACTTTAAAACATTTAAACAACAATTAAAGTCAAAATTTAATATTTTATTGAAAACAATTATTCAATTAAGAAATAATATAACTTCAAAATCCACAATGTAATGTGTTTGGATTACCTTATTTTATGAGCCTTTTTTATTTAGTATTTTATAGTAGCACATTTTATAGTATGCAATGTATTTTGATTAACACTAAGATTTAAAAGAAAAGAAAAGAAAAGAAAAGAAAAGAAAAGAAAAGAAAAGAAAAGAAAAGAAAAGAAAAGAACATATGAAAACTCACTTGTCACAAGTTATTAAACTGCACTGGCAAGCAAAAAAGTGTTATTTCAAGTTTGTTAAATGTCTGTCGTGTCTCTTAACCTCTCACATCTGGCTCTTCCGGCGCATGTGTGCAGTAAGCTGCCCGAGGGCAAATAAAAATAACAAGTCAACAACACTAAAGCGTCTGTGGCAGATCCTGTGACAGTCACACCTGCCCTGTGTTTCTTCTGTTTATCCTCTCCAGTCGCACAGACTCACAACGCCACTTCAGATTCATCAGTCAGCATTCGCGCGACTCATTGAACAAGGGAAGGTCATATCCATCTGTCAGACTCCACGGGAAAGCAGAGAGTGTTTGTTTCTGACTGATATGACGGGGGTGCGGCCGGGTGTTGTTTGGGGGCAGGTGTGGCCTCAGGAGCGTTCGTTGACGGATCTGTCTTGATATGAGAGGTGAGAATCTTTGGCCATGTTTGTTACGGACCCAATAGACCTGAAAGGAAAACTGAAACTGAAATGAAAACTTCTGAGTATGTTTAGTTTCAAATCGGTCTATTAAAGGGGACATATACTTGACTTTTGATACATTTCCCCACCTGAGATCGACTTAAAAATGCACCCAAAAAGAGTCATAATTTAGTTTCACCTTAGAAGGCTTAGCATTTAGCAGGCTGTTTCACAGAAAGAAACTTATACAGATTTTTTTCCCCTGTAACAATTATGGAAGGTTTAAAAAAAAAAAAAAAACATTGTTTGGGGTTGCTAAGATTTCTTAATATTTTTGAAAGATTTTTATGCTCACAAAGGCTTTGTTAATTTAATCAAAATCAGTAATACTGTGAAATAATATTACAATTCAAAATAACTGTTTTCCATTAGAATACATTTTAAAATTTTCAGCATCATGATCCTTCAGAAATCATTTTTATATGTTGACTTGCTGCTCAATAAACATTTATGATCAATGTTGAAATCTATGAAACCCATTTTTGCCAGATTAGAAAAATAAAAACATGCATAAAATGTTAAAATAAGTCATAATTATGACAAAAAAGTAAAGAAAATATTACTTTAAAAGTAATAATTATGAGAAGAAAGTCGAAATTATGACTTTACATGTCACAATTATGAGATAAAAAGTCCAAACGATGACTTTAAAAATCAAAATTACATTATTATGACTTGTAAAGTCGAAATTGTGACTTACTAAGTTGAAGTCATGATAAAATGCTGAAATAATTTACAAATCTAAGTTAGTATGCTAAACTCTTCAGGTTGAATTGATTATAAAAATGTAATACTATAAGGTTATGGGTTGAAAACATTTGATAAATATCAGTATTGCTGTAAAAGCACTGTAATCCTGTTTGCCATAATATATCAGACATGAATCTAATCAGAGCTGATGTCACAGGAAATTTAGGGATGCTTTTTGCCTGGTTGTTTATCACTGGAAATAATGATCAAGATTTGAAACACGTTAATTTTGTGATGAATGTTCAAGTCGTTTGAATAACTGTAGGTCATGTTCCAGAGAGTGCTCGATTCGAAGTGTGTGTATCATGAATGTATCTGCTACTTCCAAACTTGACACTCATTTTGAACCCTGACTGCAGTTGCTTACTGTGAAATCACAAGATCTTTTAACTCATCAGAGATGAATGTATTCCCTCTGTCTCTGTAGCGCTATGGGAGGAATGAAAGAGATCCTCAGATGTGCTCTCGCTCTCTCTTCCAAACGGCTTTACATTGCATACTGTCTAACAGCTTTAGTATTACACACTAATAGAGGACAAAACTGCAAAACAGCAACTATATATATATATATATATATATATATATATATATACAGTGCCCTCCAAAAGTATTGGAACAGTAAGGCCAATTCCTTTATTTTTGCTGTAGACTGAAAACATTTGGGTTTGACATCAAAAGATGAATATGAGATGAGAGATTAACATTTCAACTTTTATTTATAGGTACTTTCATCTGGATCTGATACACAACTTAGAAGATAGCACCTTTTGTAAAGGGTGGGTTCGAACTAAAATCTTCTAAGTTGTGTATCAGATCCAGATGAAAGTACATAAACAGTAGCCTTATCTGCTAAGCAATATGCTCATACTCTGTTTAGACACATTCTGTCCTTATTCACCCCTCCTCTCTTCTGGGCAGGAGACACATATATTTAATTTGTCCTGTCAATCTCCCAGTGATCCATTAGCACACATAAAAACACTCACACTGTGCTGCTCCGGAAGATTCTGCTTACGGCCGTCTCACTGCTGGTGGGTTTGTCTGTCTGCTTTCACACGGCCTGTTTCTGTCAGATATTAAAGGTGAAGAGTGTAAATTCTGTGCCTCTAGCATCACCAAACAGAACAATGAAAATAATAATAAACAAGTTTAAACACTCTTCCCATCCGCCTCTGGTTACACAAACTCACAAACTCATGCCATTGGTCAAAGCACTACTATGTCCATCCCAAACAAACAGTCCAATTCAGTACGGTTTTCAGCAAATCATAACCACAATGTTTGAAGAATATCAATATTGCTGCACAGCCACTGTAATCCTGTTTTCCATTATATATCAGATGTGAATGTAATCCCAGCTAATGTTAGAATGAATTTATCTGCTATTTCCAAACATGACACACATCTTTTGCTGTATCTTTGATGCTTTTGTTCACAGATAAATCTGTAATATCCAGCATAGCTTTACAGTAAATCGAGAACATAAACATTGCCATACGAAAACTGTGCACCACAATGGAAGTGCTGTAATGCATGGAATTATATTATCATCAATTATATTACTGTGGTTACTGAGTGTTTAGTAAATCACTGTTTTATGCATAAATAACACAATTATGATTTATGTGTACAGAAATATGAACAGCTGCATTCTGCAGAAGAGTGAAGAACAACAGTACTCCACCTAACTGACAATATTATTGAATAAAAAAGGATGCATTATGGTAAATTAGAGAATAAATGTACAAAACAATTACAATTAATACAATTTAATTTTCGGTTTATTGTATATAAAATATAACACTTTTTAAATGCCTTTCAGAGCCTTAAAAAATGAATGAAAGAAAGAAAAAAAAGAGTTAAAGAGAAATAAACAGCATGAAATGAAGGGCACGGGCGCTTCTCTTAATGAATGCTTGACCAATCTTTAATTTGAATTAGTGAGTGAGCAGGTGCTTCATTAACAAAATGGAAACTCAAGGAGAGAGATACAAATGACAGCACTATAACTCAACACATTTGAAGACCTCCATTGTGCCAGGGATGATAAATAAAATGAAGAGCAATTCCTAAGTACTGATTAATCTACTTGACAGCAATTATGATTATTGAGAAGCGGTTAATTAAAGCGCACTGGTTCGTCTCCACTCCTACATTTGTGGTAAAACAAACAGAGCTCATATCTTTCTATCAGATAAACTGCAGTGGACAATGTTTTATAAAACACATAAAACAAAGCTTGATGCAACATATATATATAGATTTTTTTTTTTTTGCATTGACAAATAAAATGATTGCATAAACGGTAACACTTTACAATAAGGGTACTTGAATAATCATGTACTAATGCCTAAATGAATACTTAATTCATCACATACTAATGATTATTAAAGGAGTTAACTAATTATGAACTAACAAAGAGCTATCCTTAACTTAACTACGACTGGAGTTATATGGATTCATGCATGAATAACGGCAGCCTTAACTACATGTTAGTACATGTTTGATAGTTAATGCATTTATTAACATTTATGGGTAAACTAAATCAAACAGCTTCTTTAAGAAGGAATAAGAAATACTCTGATTTCTAAATTAATTTAAATAATTTAATACTATCATAATTTGAGCATTTGACATATTCAGCTTTGTTATAAACATTATTGGGTGGCAATGGATTAGTTGATCCTCCTCATCAAGTGTAGAAAATACTAAATACACTAATGACTGATCTTGTCTGTTTTATGTTCTTCTCTTTCCCTTTAAACTCACCGAATTGTGACTTATACACGGATTAATACAAAATTAAAACCCAAAACCCTCAAAAAACATTTGTAGAACAATTCCTAAAGAAATGCTCACACTGGAAAAAGATCCAGACACAGCCGTGATGATCCTGTACCTCCTTTCTCTGACTTCTTGAAAATCCCCACAGCATCTCTTAACCGGGCTGAATACTCACTGTGTTAGTACATGTGTGCTTGATAGAAAGCACAACATAAATCACGAGCTGAGTTCAGTAAGTTAACAGTGAATTCAATTATGATTGGGCCCTCTCAAGTAAAGTCATGTTAAAATCAACTTTAACCAGCCATTAGTTGATGTTAGTTCATGGGTAGTTAATAATGAGTTAGTGATTTTGGGCCCTCTCAAGTAAAGCATGTTAAAAATCAACTTTAACCAGCCATTAGTTGATGTTAGTTCATGGGTAGTTAATAATGAGCAAACATGACTTTAATTTGATTTACAAAAGCAGACATTTATATGGAAGCAGAAAAATGACAATAGTTTTTTTAAACATAAAACATGCTGAATTCCAAAAATCGGAAAAAAAGATGCATTACAATTAATAGTGCTTGCATTTTAATGCCTTGTATTTCCAGGGCTTGCATTTTTAGGTCCTGAAATTTAACATGGCTGTTTGTCAGCTTGTTTTCTTTGAATTAGCAGAGGTTTTTCATTTCTTGGTGAAAGTATAGCATTATGAGAGATATATAAGCAATTTTAAAAGGTAAAATTAGGTAAAGGATTTTCATCACAAAACAATGTTTAATGCAAACACAAAAATATGTGTGTTTGTCCCCACAAGGTCATTTATTCCATGAGGAAAATGGCTTAATAAACAAACTAAGACGGGAAACTATCAATAGCTCAGTATAAAACTGACTGAAAAACAAATGTGTGTGTTTGTTTGAGAATGGCATGGTCTTCCGAGCTCGTTGGCAAAGTGACATGACTGGCTTTTGGTCGCTGGGATTGGTGTGTGAGTATGAATGTAAATGGTCATCCATCTTTATATGGTGGCATATGGTACAGATGTCATGGCGTTTGCAGCCAATAAATGGATGTTCCAAGGAAGTACAGTGTCATGGCTGTACCCAAAGTCTCTCTCTCTCTCTCTGGGTCTATGAATACCAGCTGTGTCCAATCAGAGTAAAAGCCAAAGGTCAGTTGAATCCCCCACAGCTTCACCTGCCGCTCACTTCCTGGCCGACATTAACCAAACCACATTCTACATTACTGGCACAGTCTCCTCTCCACAGATATTCACTCATATAAAGTGATGAGAGTGTACCGAAAAAGCCCTGAAGATGTTGGGCAGAAAGTCAATGACAGACACATCTGACGCTGATGAGGATCGCATGCTCGCTAAATCATCTCAATACACTATCCATCTGAGAATAATTTCTATTATGCAGCTTGTCATAAGCTAAACACTCTTATGTGACAGTTATATATTTAATATGTCTTCTAGGACATATTAAATCACTCCTTTTGAGGCATACCACAAATCTTTTGGGCTCCCATTGAGCCCTGCCAATAAGTAGTGACATTTGAAAGCTTTTGCCAAAAATAGCTTCAAAAAAAGGGCTTTGCCGGTTTACATGCAATGTACTTCTACACTCTTGACTTATAAATGCCCATGCACAAGGCATGCACACATGTAATAAACTGACAGAACGGTGATAAAGGTCTTTACATGCAATACAAATCAGTTGAAGAGTTCATTGGGATTTGCTTAAACAGTTAAACAGACCTTTTCTTGATAAAAGAACACATATACAGGGGTTTATTCGACCTTACTGGAAGTCAGTTTATAATGCATAATCAGTGCATGTGTGCATGTTCACATTGAGAGAAGAAGAGGAAACAATAGAGAGAAAAGATCGAATGATATCGAGAAATTATGGACGCAAAATAGTGCCATCCACATGACTGCCAACATGCAAGTATATTAACCACTAGACCACAGCTTGGACAGGTTGGGATATAAAACTAGTAAAAATCATAAAAAGAAATAAATTAAAAAATCTGTTAAAACGTTTGATAATTTAAATAAAGCTAAAATAAAATATAAATGAAATATCTAAAATTAAAATAAAAAAGCAATTCAATATAAAAATAAATACATTTTAGAAAGTTTTCTTGGCAACTAAATTTAATTTAATTTTAAGTACTACAATTACTAAAACTGAAAAAAAAAAAAAAATATATATATATATATATATATATATATATATATATATATATATATATATATATATATATATATATTTTTTTTTTTTTTTTTTTTTTTTTTTAATGACTAAAGCTAATTGCTTTAGACTCCAATATTCTAACTAACTATTAACTCTAACGTTACTATTAAACAGCCAATATGCTAGTAATATGCATGTAATAAGCAACTAGTTAAAAGTAAGAAGTGGTCCTTAAAGTGCTACCAGCTCATTTAAAATACTGAATAATAATAATAATAATAAAATTTAAAAAATAAAATCACTACTGACTAAAATAACACTGTATTTTTATTTGAAACAATCATGCTTACTCTTGACTCGTCATTCAAATTTGCTCTATAATCTCTATAACATTAAATCCTATACATTTGGACCAATTACTCTCTAGTGTTAAAACATAATTGATAGTATTAAAATGGTAAAAATTACATAAATGGTAAGAAAGTGATCAATTTCATTCTAAACTCTCTCCTTTATATTCCATAAAAACATATGACCTGGAAACAGCATGATTGTGAGAGTAATACTGCTATGCAATAATTCAATAAACAAGGAGTAAAAATTACATTTTAGCCACAATATTATCAGTTATTGTCTATTTCATCTCCAGAAAAAGTCATAACAGAAAGAAAACAGCAGTTTTGCTCCTGAATAAATCATTGGTTTTGAATGAATCATTAATTGAACGAGTCAATGATTCATTCATAAAGACAGATCCTGGATTCATTCCTGATAAAGCAGTGGTTTTTTTTTTTGGTTGGTTTTTTTTTTGCACCAGTGGACTCCATAAACAGTGAATGTGTTGAGTGCACCTAAAGCCTAACATCCCTCATCTGACAAGGTTTATCAGCGGCAGGAAAACATTGAAGGGTGCAATCGGGCCAAGGCTAACCCTCTCTCTTCCCCCTGCATACCGCGATGTTATCTCCGGCCTTATTCCACCTCCGCTGTCTGGGTAATGGCCTGACTTTGTAGCCCTCTTAGCCCAACACTAATCCAGTCTGGAGATCTCTCATTGTCGGCTGAATGCCGGCGTCTCTCTATGCGTCAGGTATCATATTGTGTGAGTATCTTCGCTGTCTGTTTATCACCCTCTTTCCTGCCCCGGATAACCCACTGCAGGCTATTCCCATTGGCTGGCGAGAGGGGAATTACTCCACAGTGGAATAAGGTTAGAGCAGGTATTACACAGGATGTCAACACTACATTTCATAACTTGATACTGGTACATGAATGCTGCTTCTGTTGCAAAACAGTTTAAAGATATGTCTAAAAAACAATGTCGGGGTGATTGCAGTCAACCTATAAACAATGTTTTATTGTTTTTTTTATTTTTTTTTTAAAAGGACTTGCATCTTTCAGCCGACAATGAAAGTTATGTCTGAGGGAAAAAAGAAAGGGTTCAAACCCAACAAAACCAAAATATTTTGCACATTCTTCTCTCATCCAATACTCTTTGAGTTCCAAGTTGGACGGGGATCTGAAGTTGTTACTTATTTTAATGTGGTTTCTGTTGAATGTTTTTTTTTTTCTTCCTAAATTAGTCATCTTTCCAAGTCCCTTCTGACCAGTGTAAATTCTGAAATGAAATTTAAATTTTGTTTTAGTCAAAGTCCTTTGATTAAAATGCCATTTAGTTATAGTCATATTTTAATCATCTGAATTATTTCAGTCAGCTAAATATCATAAGATGTTGGTCGACTAAAATGTAACAGGTTTAGATAAATTGCAGTGCAAAATTTCCAAATTCATTACATATGAATGATCTCAAGGTACGAACAAAAGGTCATAGTTTGTCATTTTTAAACTAGTTTTTATTTAGTCATTGTCTCTTTTTCATCAGTGAAAAAAATGGCATAGAAGAAAATTGAGACAAAAAATGTTGTGCATGGATGGATGGATGGATGAATGGAATGATAAAACAAACGAACGATAGAGACAGACAGACAGACAGACAGACAGACAGACAGACAGACAGACAGATAGATAGATAGATAGATAGATAGATAGATAGATAGATAGATAGATAGATAGATAGATAGATAGATAGATAGATAGATACTGTCAGTCCTCTGTCGTGTGTGTCATGTGTTCCCGCCTCTTGTGTCCATATTTGGTTTGTTTCCTGTCCTCGTCTAGTGTGATCATTACTTGTCCAGCCGTGTACGTCTAATTATCCTGTGTATTTATAGTCCTGTCTGTTCAGTTTGATTTGGTCTACTCGTTACTCCCCGGTGTTCATGTCTGTGTCAGCCTTGCCTTGTCTGGCCCTGCCTTTATGTCGTCATTAAAGACTATTATTTTGAGTTACAGCCTTGTCTCCGTGTTCCTAGTTCATCCCTGCTGTGTGCACCGTGACAGATACAGGTGCATCTCAGAAAATTAGAATATGGTGAAAAGGTTATTTTTTTTGTAACTTATTTCAAAAAGTGAAACTTTCATATATTTTAGATTCATGACATGTAAAGTAAAACATTTCAAAAGGTTTTTATTTATTTGTATATATATATTTTATTTTGATGATTAGAGCTTACAGCTCATGAAAGTCAAAAATCTGTATCTCAAAATATTAGAATATTTCCTAAGATCAATCAAGGATTTGCAAAACAGAAAAGTTCAAGATCTTTAAAGTACATTCATTTATGCACTCAATACTTGGTCGGGGCTCCTTTAGCACAAACTCCAGCATCAGTGAGGAATGGCATGGAAGCGATCAGCCTGTGGCTCTGCTGAGGTGCTATTGAGCCTTCAGCTCGTCTGTATTGTTGGATCGACTGTTTCTCATCTTTCTCTTGAAAATATCCCATAGATTCCATAAGGGGTTCAGGTCAGGCATGATGGCTGGCCAATCAAGCACAGTAATATCAGCAAAGCACTTGGAAGTGGTTTTAGCACTTTGGGCAGGTGCTAAAGTCCTGCTGGAAAAGGAAATCAGCATCTCCATTGTCAACAGACGGAAGCATAAAGTGCCCTTAAATCTCATGGTAGATGGCTGCATTGACTTTGGACTTGATAAAACAAAATGGACCAACACCAGCAGACGTCATGGCACCCCAAATCATCACTGACTTCAGAAAATTCACACTGGACTTCAAGCAGCTTGGATTCTGTGCCTCTCCACTCTTCCTCCAGACTCCAGACCTTGATTTCCAAATGAAAAGCAAAATTTACTTTCATCTGAAAAGAGGACTTTGGACCACTGAGCAACAGTCTAGTTCTTTTTCTTCTTAGCCCAGGTAAGATGCTTCTGACGATATTTCTGTTTCAGGAGTGGCATGGTATCCCTTTTCCTGAAGACGTCTGAGCGTGGTGACTCTTGATGCACTGACTCCAGCTTCAGTTCACTCCTTGTGAAGCTCTCCCAAGTGTTTGAATCGGCTTTGCTTAACAGCATTCTCAAGCTTGCGGTCATCCCTGTTGCTTGAGCACATTTTCCTACCCAATTTCAAGATTCAAGATTAAATTTCTTCCTTCCAGTCAACTTTGCATTTATTATGCTTTGATACAGCACTCCTTGAACAGCCACCCCTTTCGGTAATGACCCTCTGTGACTTACCCTCTTTGTGGGTAAGATGAATGATCGTCTTCTGGACCATTGCCAAGTCAGCAGTGTCCCCCATTATTGTGGTTTCAAAGAACAAGAGATACCCTGAATACTGTAGGGATGGTCATTTATTGAAACTCAAATGTAAATATTCTAATATTTTGAGATACTGATTTTTGACTTTCATGAGCTGTAAGCTCTAATCATCAAAATTAAAACAAAATTTTTTTTGAAGTGTTTTACTTAAACCTAAAATACATGAAAGTTTCACTTTTTGAAATAAGCTACAAGAAAAAAACTTTTTCACCATATTCTAATTTTCTGAGATGCACCTGTAGATAGATAGATAGATAGATAGATAGATAGATAGATAGATAGATAGATAGATAGATAGATAGATAGATAGATAGATAGATAGATAGATAGATAGATAGATAGATAGATAGATAGATAGATAGATAGATAGAATGTTGGTCATTTCTTCAGATCAGAACAAGAAAGAGAATAAGAAACAGAAAGAAAAAGAGATGGGCAAAGCACGAAGCGGAGAGGTCATGAGGGGAGGAATAAATGCAAAAGCATAATTTGCACCTTGCTAACTATTCCTCTCTCTACTTTCGCCTCCATAAGCACTTTATTGGATCACACACCCTGTGGCCTTCCTTTCTCCAACAGAGGGAGGAAAATGACAGGGTTTCCCCGGAGTGAGGTTCAGATTACTCCTGCCTATAAAAGCCCCCTACCTTCCCAACACAATGAGATCAGCTGGACCATGAGTAGAACTTGAAGACTCCAACTCCAGCTGCTTACAGAAAGAGAGTCACTAAGAAATTATTTCACCACCAAAGGCTGGAGCCACAAGAAGCCAAGAGAAAGACTGAATATAGGACCATCGATTACGAGCCGATCTGTTTGATGTGAAATGTGTGCTCTTGGTTTGATAGATCATGCACAACGGTTGTGGAGTAAACAAATAAATGAAAAATAACAACGTCTGAGTGTTTTCTACTAAAAGTAATTTATTTCCTAAAGTATAAGGCGTCTGAACAAGGCTGTGGAGATCTATTGCTCATCTCAAATCAAAACCAAATTATAACTTTTTTTCTCAACGCATATAAAGTGCAAAGCATCTTCCGACTCGCTCCCTCTGCTTCCTGGAGGTATCTTACTATCATTTCTCTTTCTTTATGCTTAGGATAAAATGTTTACTGAATAAAATGTGTGCTGTGAGTAAGCGTTCATGGATCAGAAAAGAAAGAAAAGAAAAGAAAAAAAGAAAACAGCAAAACAAAAAAACAAAAAATGAAAAAATAAAATACTCTCTAAAAATAAAAAAACAAGTCAAACTAAATTAAAATAAAATAAAATGAAAGAATAATTAGTTCTAATAATTATTTCTAAAAATAAAAAATATGTGCAAAACAACAAAAGCAAACCCTTTTAATTGTAAATGATTAAATATACAATTCTCCAATTAGAAATACACATTTTCAAAACAATAAAAATCCAGAGACCAATTAAACTATCCAGGCTCACTCACATCCATGCTCCAGTAATGTACATACTGTAGCTATCCAGCTTGTTCTGAAATCACTACAGCTTGTACAGTCTGTATACAGAGACACGGAGCGGTTCGGTCAAGGTCATGCTCCCTTAAATACTCATTTATATGTATACTCATTTGCAAATATATAGCATACTGACAAACAAGAATGGGTCACAAAAGCCATACTGCCCTCTAGCCAATCAGCTAAAAAGACAACAGAGATAAAAACATCCACTGCAAGGCATGATGGGAAGGCCCCAGCTTCCATTTTTAAAATGGAGCAGTAAAAGCACCTCCTCTCAGGGACAACGAACCAAAGCCACAGTAGGAGACAGTGAGAAAGAGTGGAAGCAAGTACAATGTTTGATGAGCGACTGGGGTTTCAAATGAGTTTTCAAATGTCTACTCGTTCTCTCTTTACTCCCTCTGTCCCTCCCACAGCTCGGCTTTGATAGTACGACATGCTAATAGAATAAACTTCTAAAGGGCTTTACAGCCTGTTTCTTATCCCTGCTGAAAACACCAGGCAGAATTTCCATTTTGGTCCAGATTCATCTTGTCACCATCACAGTCAGTGTCATGGCCATGCACATGCTTATCCTCCTTGGTTAATTAATTTTGAATGCAATTTTCTAAGGAAAAAAAATAATATACAATATCAGTTGACTAACAGGTCCTACAATCAGAAAATGATTTTAAAACATTTAAAGTGTTTTTCTCCCTATCCATGTCTTATACCACCTGGTCAGACAGATTTTAGAAAGGCTGTATACGATTGTGGAAAGCATCATATGACCACACTACAAATGTTGAAACATAAGTGTTAAAAAATTTAATTGACAAACAAGAATGTTTAAAATAAAGTAAAATAAAATAAAGTAAAAGCTTTGGATGGGCCATTTCAAGGTGGATTTATCTAAAAGTACATAATACCACAATAATACACCAGCATGAAAACATAAAAATAAAAAAAAACAGCAGTGTCCATCTACAACCGACTGTACAGCAATTTGAAATTAGCAGAAATGTGTGGATATTTTGTAATCAGTAATAATACCATAATGTGCCAAACTTTATCAAACTGTGCCAAACAGCACTTTGGAGAGGTCTGTGCTCTAAAGCCGAATACATTTGCTCATTATAAGATCACTCTTTATACTGTATAAATGTAGTCAACACTTTCACACAACAATATAAATTATTCAAAATATTTTTCAGAAATTGTATAAAATTTGATTTTTTTTGGAAGTGGAGAGGTTAAAGAAAACTTTGTGTCCTAATATGTGTACAAATGTAATTCTGAGAACCCTTTTATATTAATTTCCAAATGAGACATTTACTAAGTGAAGTAAACCAAACTTTAAAGGCGACCTATTATTTTGAAGGGGACCAAAAATTACTTTTATAAGGTGTCCGAACACAGTTGTGTGGCTGCAGTGTGTGAAAACAACCAGCCTATAATGGTAAAAATCCACCCACTCATTTTTTTATAATCTAAAAAAGTTTCAGTTTCGGATTCTCCCTCTGTTCAAGTCACCAAAGGGAAAAAGTCCCACCCATTTGTGACACTGCCCTGTAAGCATAGACACAGCCCTGAGTGAGAAGCATTACTGTTCAGCAGCATTCAAAAGATTAGTGTGTCAGAGAAGTCACGCAGTCACAGCCTCCACCGTCACCACAGTCATCAGCCACCACTTACACCAGATCATAGTGCAAATAAGATCTTGTTGTTTTTAAAATATATTTTATTTGAAGAAATGTATGCTTCTTATTGTGTTAAATTGATTAAAAGTAATAGCAGAGATATTTATAATGCAACAAAACATTTTTATTTAAAATAAATGATTTTTCATGCCATTCAATGTTGATCTTTTTAATGTAAAACTGGTGTAATGACTGAAAATAAGTAAATATCATATTAATATTACTGTTTTTACTGTATTTTTGACCAAATAAATGTAGACCATAAAACCTTTTATCTTTTACATAAAACAGATACCATTGCATGTACAGCAGGTTTCCTTTTTGTTGTTGTTGTTTTCATTTGGGCATTCACCTTAAAAGTACAGCTTATTGTTTCTGTAAGCTCACTGCAAGTTTTATTATTGAGTTCTGGTTTCTGAACCAATTTTCTTACAGCTTGTCGCCATGCATGTCAATTCAGTTCTGCCGCACTTTGGAAAATGGGGTAAAAAGGGTGCATACAAATGTTTCGACATTGCCGTTTTTTTATCTACAGACACTGTACGATCATAGAACCTCCCTTTGGTTCCTTTTAACAGCCTGTTTTCTCGCCGATGGGGTTATGACTTCATTAAAGCTGAACAAAGATCGTAAAAAGCAGACATACAAATTATGCTCCATTTAGTACAGTTAAATGACTTCACATAAAAGTAAATCAGTGTTGTATCACTGCTGGATCTACTGAGACATAAAGGTTGTTTTACCTGAACCACAAGTGTTTTTAGATGGACATTAATTAACCAAGTAACTGAAATAATAATGCATAATAATTTTCACAGTATTGATTGGGTGTTTTAATCAAAATGACTATTTTAGAAATAATGTAACCTCACATCTATGAGTCAGCCACTCTGAGAAATTATATTAATGCACATTTATGATCTGAAACAAAACTGGGCACCAGCGCAGAGAGATCCTTTGACAACTCAAAACACTAGAGCAAAATTACAGGCTTGGTGATGATGAAAAGCATATCATTTTGTCAGCCATCATGACGGTCATGATCAGAAACGGGGAACATGGCATCCCATTAGCACTTCTTAAAAACAAATCAGCTCAAACAAAGTGCATTAAGAATATGACACAGAAGAAGAAAGTTCAACACTATTCAGCAATAACAAAAACAAAACACAAATGTGTCATTTTTGCTTATGGTTGAATTGGATCATCGAAGATCAGTAGCAAAGACATTGGTTAATAAAAATGGGATTAAATACATATGATATTTGTCTTATTTACCATATTTAACTATTGCAGGTTTGCATAATATTCTGCGTTTGCATTTGACTGTTTTTATTCATTTTGAGGAATACTGCATCTGTTTTTTTGCAGATGAAATGAGTAAATACGTGGTCATATTTAGTCTAGAACTATAAGTAAGCATCATGTTCACACAGCACATGCAATGTCTCTGCACCTACTCCCAATTTCTCTCAACTTGGCAACAGAAGAGCGGTCAGTCAAGACGTGGGAAACAAAGCAACTGGCATAACTCATTTGAAAAAAGATATTTCCTTCTACATTATGTAACTCGCAATACTTGTAATGCGTTACCCCCAACACTGAAGGCAACAAGTCTTACACTGTATGTTGATGAGTTGATTTATCCACGTTTTAATATGCCTCTGTTCATAGAGCTTTTAGATGGATGCCGAGGCTTTTTTAGGTTGGGTAGAATCTGTGATCTTTGACCCAGTTTGTTTGCTTGCTTCTATGGCTGCAATATGCTGTATTTTCCGCCAGCTGGCAACCTGGGGTGTTGAAATACTATTGGGTAAATTGGCAGTGGGCGGAGTCACACAGACCAGAAGCAAAACAGATATTCCAACATGGAACACATATTTGAAAGTAGAAAAACTGGCTGTAGCATTGATTTTCAGAGCAACAAATATGTGAATTTATCATGTTTCTTAAATATCTGCAAATGTATTATGGTATGTTTATGCTTTAGTGCAGTCATAAAACTACATACTGCACAATTAACTTTGTTGGATCACTAGATGTCTTAAAATTAATGATTTTCAGTTTGTTTGCAAGTCAGTGTGATTAGCACCCCATCCTAATAAATTTACAGTCAGATAATACTAATGCCCTCACTGAAAGCAAAATGTTCTGCAAAGAGACAAAAATGGACAAACTATTCGATGTTTAAAGGGATAGTTCACCCAAAAATATAAATTATATCTTCACTTACTCATCCTAATGTTGTTCTAAACCCTGTTTGAATCTCTTTCTTCTGAATCTCTTCCCAAATCACCCTTCCCTAATGTTTTTGTCTCATTTTTATTTGTTGACGAAAATGTCAATAGATTTTCGTCTTTTGGTTTTCAGTTTAGTTTTTGTCATTCAATATGTTTTAATTTCATTGTCGTCTCATTTTCAACTGTGAAAAAATGTCATTGATGAAAACTGCGATGAAAATTATCCGTCACTGAAACTGACACTGTTGAACACAAAATGTTGTTAACCAAACAGTTGATGGTAGCCATTTACTTTCATAGTATTTTTATTGTCCATACTATGGATGAAATGTACTCTAATTGAGCCACTGACACCCTAAAAAAAATCCCACAATGCACCTTAAAACCAATGAGCATCAACTACTCATTATGTAAGCAGAAATCTTATGTTATTTCAGTCTCTCTAGTGGACAGAAATGAAGGACAAGTGTATATTTCATGATAAAACTATTGTGATAAACAGTAAATTAAAGTAAACAAACTAAAATAGAAAAACACAAGGACATCTTATAGTGCACGGCAATATTGTGATAAATACCAGTGACGTCTTGATGTGCGACCATGCAATTGGGATGCAACGATATTGAGTCATCATTGTCCCAGTCAAGACCCTTTTTGTGTTCACAATATATACTGATTCTAGTGAATGGTTTAATAAACCGATGACTTCTTTTCTCTGCTAGAAAGACCTTATAATACGATTTTAAGAATCAGGCTGGGTTCGTTTGTTTAACATCCTTTTTCCCTGCCTTTGTAAAAGTGTGAATATCTGTTTACCTGTGGCTTTAAATGGAGAGAGTGAAGTACACACTGAGACAATTTGTGAGAGCAATGACCTGACAATGTCCCTAAAGAGGGGGTCCCAAGGTTAGTCTACTTACAAGAGAAGGTGTGGACATGCCAAGTATTTTCGAGTGCTAACACAGGAGCTTACAGATGAGAGGCAAACAGGAGAGCACTTCGGGGCCAGGAGCTGTGGTTCGGTCCCCGGTGCGGTATCGATCCGCTGAAATCTCATCACTCTACCTTTTGAAGTAGTTAAGAGCAGCCTCGTCTGCCACAATTGGATGTGGGGATTGGATTTCTCCCAGGTCACCCGTGGTTATTTTTAGGGTGGTGAGAAAATCCTGTCTCAGCCACACTCGACAGCACAACACACACAAGTACACATTTCTGTAGGGAAAAATGCTTAATTGCACAAGATCGCAGGATAGTAGGATGACAAACATGAATATATCTACATACAAAACACACACATCCAGTAATAGAAATTCATCCTCTTTGAGTGGCTTATTTGTGCTCAGTGTTATCTTCCCTGTAACTTGGCCCTCGTAGCATTAGCGGTGCGGGGAGCTAAACTGCTGCCACACGAGTTGGAGTTCCTCATACTTCAACATCACAATCTTGACTTTTCATTTCTCCTTTAATGGAAACCGCACTGCAGTTTGATGGCGCTTCACACGGTTCCTGCTGTTCTGACCCAGTGACCAATGCCACTCACTGAGCTGTACGATACCAGCCTTCAATCTGCTAGCTTGTTTGGCTTCTTTTTTCTTCTGAGAGTAAAAACCCAATAATAAGCTAACCATTGTTTACCGTTTAAATAGCCAGTTTAAACATTAATATTGATGTTTAGGAGAGCCTAAAATTAATGCTCACAAGCACCTGTCACGTGTGAGTTCCTGTTTGTATTCCTGTTCCTCCCCGGTTGGACTGTTGCGGCGCGGGACGCGCCTTCCGGGAGGGGGGAGTATCTGTCACGTGTGAGTTCCTGTTTGTCCTTTTGGGTTATTTCCTGTTCTCGTTTTGTTAATCATAGCTCATTTAGATCACATGTGTTAATCAATCTTCTTGTTTGTTCCTTTGATCCCTGCCTTTATAAGTCCTCATTTCTCCCCTTGTCTTTGTCCTGGATTAATGTTATTTTCAATGGTTAAATGTGTTGATGCTTATTAAAGACTCCTTTCGTGTACTCCGGCTCTTATTACTACAACCACAGAACCGTGACAGCACCAAATGTGAGTATATATTAATTTTAAATAATAAATTAAAAAAATATATATATTATTAAAAATGTAATTAACCAATAACGAAATCTCACAAATTGAATATTGAACTCTAATATATTTCACAATAATAATTGTACATTATATAATAACAATTCTAATAATAATAATAATGTTATTATTATTATTATTAATAATAATATGATTATTCATTCATTTATTTATTCATTCTTTCATTTTTTATTTATAAAGCACATTTAAAAACAACCAAGGGTTGACCGAGGTGCTGTACAGATCAGAGTCATCGAGTAAAAATACAAAATTACATTATTAGCATTATTATTATTGGCACTGCAGTTCTTACATTAAACCCGGTTTGGAAAACCTTAGTTTAATGTAATGTTTAATGCATTTAATGATGATGATATAAAAAAGTAGAATATATATTTATTTCTTTTTGTTTTTTCTATCAGTATGGTACGTTTAATTTTAAGTATAGAACAGGTTAGATTAAAAGTTATCTAAAAGTAGTCAGAATACATTACCTAACATGTGTAACAAATTACTTACTACAGTTTTCACCTGTAATTGACTACAATTTGTAAGTACACTCTGATCATTAATAAACAGAATCAACCGACTAACTCCATGAATTAAACATTGATAGATTAAATACTGATTTGCCAACATTTCTGCTTTAGTATAGTTGATGCTGTCAATACATCAAAATTGTATGTTGTAGTCTATGCAGACATAAGTATGATATAAACACAGTTTACATAAAATACATAGTTTTTTTAGATACATCCAGAGCAATGCAATGGCCAAGTTGGTCTACCTGCAACTGTATCCAGCTTGAACTAATAAGCGACCAGCATTACCTATCTAAAACCATTAAGGAATTAAATCAGTCACTTCAGATGGTAGATGTCCGTGTAGGCAGTAAACAGCAAGGCAGCTCTCTGGGTTTTAGAATAGAGCTAATGATTGTATTTATATGGACAAAACAATGATACGAATCAAAAACGCAGCTCATTATACAAACCTGTTTAGATGCAAATCAATAAATTGGCAATGCAAGAAAAACATGTTTATGTGCAATTTCAAAATTTAGTGCATTCTTCTCCAGTCTTGACCTCAGAACGGTTTCATAGTCAGGCGTGAGCACATTGAACAAGCTGACAGAATACTGATAAAGGCATTTACATACAAAGAGAAATCGAGGTAACGTGCATAAATCCAGGTGACCATTTTGCTTAAATCATTTAACTTTTCCTCCACTTAAAGACACTGTTTAAGCCATTTATGTGACCTTAGTGTGTTTGCATGCATTACCTTACACAATTTATGCTTAATAACCTGATAACAATGGAAGATCATGTAAACTGCTTAATATGGGTTTGTTCATCTGTCAAGGGTCATACACGGTTTAAGCAAAACACATTACTACCATTCTGCTGGTTTATTGTGCACATGTCTTTTCTTGAAGTCTAAATAAATACATATAAATCTTAAAATAAAAAGCAAAATAAAAATATTAAATAAAAAACACAAACAAAGAAAATACTATATATTAAATTATAATATTATGTTATGTATATATAAAATCTGCAGTACATATGTACGGGTGCATCTAAAATTTCGTGAAAACAGTTTTATGTTTTGTACCTAATTTCAAAAAGTGAAACTCTCATATATTCTAGAATCATTACATGTAAAGTATAACATTTAAAAAAAATAAAATAAAAAAAAAAAAATAAAAAAAATAATATATATATATATATATATATATATATTTTTTTTTTTTTTTATTTTTTTTTTTTATTATTATTATGATGATTAGAGCTTACAGCTCATGAAAGTCAAAAATCCAGTATCTCAAAACATTATAATATTTATATTTAAGTTTCATTAAATGACCATCCCTACAGTATAAATTTTGGGTATCTCTTGTTCTTTGAAACCACAAAAATGGGGAAAACTGCTGACTTGGCAATGATCCAGAAGACCATTGACACCCTCCACAAATAGGGTAAGTCACAGAGGGTCATTACTGAGAGGGGTGGCTGTTCGCAGAGTGCTGTATCAAAGCATATTAAACGCAAAGTTGGCCGGAAGGAAGAAATTGGGTAGGAAAAGGTGAACAAGCAACAGAGATAACCGCAAGCTTGAGAATACTGTCAAGCAAAGCCAATTCAAACAATTGAGAGAGCTTCACAAGGAGTGAACTGAAGCTGGAGTCAGTGCATCAAGAGTCACCACGCTCAGACGTTTTCAGGAAAAGGGCTACCTAGCCATTTCTGAAACGGAAACAACGTCAGAAGCATCTCACCTGGGCTAAGGGAAGTCGTGGCCTAATGGTTAGAGAGTCGGACTCGTAATCGAAAGGTTGCGGGTTCGAGTCCCCGGCCGGCAGGGATTGTAGGGGGGGGGGGGAGTGAATGTACAGCGCTCTCTCCACCCTCAATACCACGACTGAGGTGCCCTTGAGCAAGGCACCGAACCCCCAATTGCTCCCCGGGCGCCGCAGCATGGCTGCCCACTGCTCCGGGTGTGTGTTCACAGTGTGTGTGTGTGTGTGTGTGTGTGTGTGCGCATTTGTTCACTACTCACTGCTGTGTGTGTGCACTTGGATGGGTTAAACGCAGAGCACCAATTTCGAGTATGGGTCACCATACTTGACAATACGTCACGACTTTACTTACTTTACTTTTTACTAAGGAGAAATAGAACTGGACAGTTGCTCAGTGATCCAAAGTCTTTTCAGATAAAGGTAAATGTTGCATTTAATTTGGAAATCAAGGTCTGGAATCTGGAGGAAGAGTGGAGAGGCACAGAATCCAAGCTGCTTGAAGTACAGTATGAAGTTTCCGAAGTCAGTGATGATTTGGGGTCCCGTGACGTTTGCTGGTGTTGGTCTATTGTGTTTTATCAAGTCCAAAGTCAATGCAGCCGTCTACCAGGAGATTTTGGAGTACTTTATGCTTCCATCTGTTGACAAGCTTTATGGAGATGCTGATTTCCTTTTCCAGCATGACTTTAGCACCTGCACACAGTGCCAAAACCACTTCCAAGTGGTTTGCTGACCATGATATTACTGTGCTTGATTGGCCAACCAACATGCCTGACCTGAACCCCATATGGAATCTATGGGATATTTTCAAGAGAAAGATGAGAAACAGTCAATCCAACAATACAGACGAGCTGAAGGCTCAATAGTGCCTCAGCAGAGCCACAGGCTGATCGCTTCCATGCCATTCTTCACTGATGCTGGAGTTTGTGCTAAAGGAGCCCCGACCAAGTATTGAGTGCATAAATGAACATACTTTAAAGAACTTGAACTTTTCGGTTTTGCAAATCCTTTTTTGACTGATCTTAGGAAATATTCTAATATTTTGAAATACTGGATTTTTGACTTTCATGAGCTGTAATCATGAAATTAAAACAAAACTAAAAAACTTTTGAAATGTTTTACTTTACTTGTAATGAATCTAGAACAGGGGTGCCCAATCCTGTTCCTGGCGATCGACTGTCTGGCAAAGTTCAGCTCCAACTTTAATCAAACACACCTGAAGCAACTAATTAAGGTCTTCAGGATTGAGTGAAAATTAAAGGCAGGTGTGTTTGATTGGAGTTGGAGCTAAACTTTGCAGGACAGTTGATCGCCAGGAACAGGGTTGGGCACCCCTGATCTAGAATATATGAAATTTCACTTTTTGAAATCAGGTACAAAAAATAATGAACATTTTCATGATATTCTCATTTTTTTAGATTCATCTGTACATACAAGGAATAAATACAAATAAACAAGGGGATAAAAACAGTGTTACATGTAATGTAGCCTATACTGAGTTTCAGTTCATTTTTGTGACGCTTAATTTCTTCACAGAAAGGAAACTCAAACGGCTAAAAGCGACATCCTATTTGTTTTCTCTATTTTACAAAAGCACAATGTTTTGTTTTCATTGTGAGTGTGCACAAATAAAAGTAGACCTTTTACAGTGATGTAATATTAATAACACAATAAATAAAGGGAGTGTTTTAAGTTGATTCTGCTGGTATAAGGAAACAGTTGACGTCATCACACCGGCGAACACACACACAAAACATATCAGTCCCAGCATTGCTAACCTGACAGGACAGTTCGTACTTTATCAAAATAAAATACAGTGAACCAAACATCAGTGCGCCCGCCTCTGTCACCGTTGGAACGTGACTGAAGTACAAAGCCTATAATTTACATAATAAATAATAGTTTTGCATTCAGATACATCGCAAATATGGAAATATTATGGAATATTTGGATTTGTGCCACATGAGAGAGGTAGGATGCACGAGAACAAAGCTCCATTCCACAAGAAGTTGAGTGCGCAAGGCTTTACTCCTTTGTCAGTGAGAGAGGCGTTCAGAATCAGCACATGGCCACTGTCTAGTGGGCTTTGTTTTCAAGTGCGCAACTCATGACATTGCTGTTCTTCTTCTGGCAGTTATCATACTGCGTTACATTACTGCAGGCACCCCCTTCTGAACTGAGGGTGAATTGCATGTATTCGTTGGAAGGCCTCATGCGCCGAACCGAGATGCCTGTACCGTGATGTTACGGTACAAATACATGTATCGTTACACCCCAAATATATATATATAAATCTCATGTAAATAGGTTTATGGTTCTGCTTTGGCATAATTAATGCAAAACCATGCATGCAAACGAAACAACCTGAAACAATCAGAAAATAGTGTCTTAAAAGGAATAATGATTTTTATTACATGACATTTGGTGCGTTTGACAATAAGCTGTAGTCAAATGCTCAAAAAGTGTGTTTTGAACCAAATTTGTTTGATACAACCTACTCATATTAACTCGGTGAAAGCTGAGATAGTTTTGTAAATGTGGCAGGAGCATCCATAACAGTGCCCACTCAGGTAAGACCTTGACTGCAGTGTAATATGTGAATTCTGATGTTGCTTGGTTACTGTGGTCACAGCGCTAGGCAACCCCAGACTAGAGGTAAGTGGATACCACAGCTACTGCCAGATTCATGTGCAGTGATGGATTCAAGTCTGGCAGCCAGGTAATTAGAACGACATCTGACCAAACTGTCCAAATCCACCTTAGCTAGAAAATCCAGTCTACGAAGGCAGCAAGTTCATGGTTCTTGCTGGTCCAAGCTGGCCATTAGATGGCTGATCAGCTACCATGTTTCATAAACAGGTCTGTGCACCTTAACCTAGTTTGATTATCTGGAGCCTGGGTTTGCTAGTTTGCAGCTAATGACTACAATACCAGCTAGAGGCCATTTAATCAATAAAATGAAATTAAAATTATACATATGTCAGTGTGTGTGTGTGTGTGTGTGTGTGTGTGTGTAATGCTAAAATAAAATAACATCAGTGCAACTTTCTTTGTACCAAGAAACACTAAGATGTCATTATTTATTAAAGGTATATCATTAATATGCAAAATAAAATAAAATAATAAATAACAACATTTAAAAGTCATAAAATGCTAATAAAAATAAAATCTAAAAAGTTAAATCAAAATTCTAAAATGTAATAACTACACAAATAATATAAAAGTAACAAAATAAAATACTTTTTTTTTCGTACCAGAAAAAAAAAAAAAAAGATCTAGGCCTAGTTATTTATTAACAGTTTGTTAATATTATGCAAAATAGATGAAAATAAAATAAAATAATAAATAACAACATATAAAACAATAAACTTTAAACAAAAAATTATGTAAAACGTAAAAAGATAAATAAAAATAACAAAATATAATGCACAAATAACACAAATAAATGGACACACACATGCATATATACTTTTATATAGTGAAATAAAAAATATGAAATAAAAATAAAGTTATATAAACAAATAAATGCACACATATAGACACACACTGAAATAAAATACCAAAATAAAATACTTTCTCTCTCTCTCCTTTTTTTTTTTTTCAGAGAAACCAAACCAAGATCTAGTTATTTAACACAGTATATTATTAAAATGCAGGTGGTAGAGAGACATAACCCATGTGCATTAATGGGTGGTAGAAGCATAGCACATAATAAATAGTGCCTCTTTAATAATGGAATGGAAACTACGTATAGGCAAAAACATAACCCTCAGCCAATTTAGTTTCTCCTTCTAATCTTCTGCAAGAACACTTACAGTATTTGTTGTTTTTTTCCCTCTGACTCACCACTACTACCACTACAAACTGTGAATGCATCTCTGCTCCACTTTGATCCAGTGGATTGCACTCAGCTGAACCCACACTACAGTCACAACTCCTAGGTCAAAGTACAGACACCAAAAAGTCATTGAGGGAAGTCGTGGCCTAATGGTTAGAGAGTCGGACTTGTAATCCGAAGGTTGCGGGTTCGAGTCTCCGGCCGGCAGGAATTGTAGGTGGGGGGAGTGAATGTCCAGCGCTCTCTCCACCCTCAATACCACGACTGAGGTGCCCTTGAGCAAGGCACCGAACCCCCAACTGCTCCCCGGGCGCTGCAGCATAAAATGGCTGCCCACTGCTCCGGGTGTATGTTCACGGTGTGTGTGTGTTCACTGCTGTGTGTGTGCACGTTGGATGGGTTAAATGCAGAGCACGAATTCCGAGTATGGGTCACCATACTTGGCTGAATGTCACTTCACTTCACTCACTAGTTAGGAATCATGTGCAGAAGTGTGAAAAGGACATTGTATGAAGTGCGTTTACAGAGACTGCAGTATAAGAGCACATTCATGCCAGTCTGTGAGAGCTGAGTCTGAGATGAACTCGAGGTCTGGCCGCTGTACTGCTAATGTCACAGACAGGTTGAGGAGTTTATTGTGTGTTTCTGGTGCTAGTCTGAGTAAATGCTTGTTTATCAACTCCAGGCTGCACACAGATGTGTTTGTTGCCGTCAGACATCAGCAAAACTGTCTGATGGCTTTCGTCAGATCTCATCCACCACGCGCACACACCGCAAAATATCACACAGCTTGAACAATTGTGCATTCCACACAAACTCTGTTATCACACTTCTCTCAGCACGATAGAGAGAAACACGGAACATCCTCCAATCAACAAGAAAGACTCTGGGGAAAAAATAACCCACCCTGTGTACCAACTGTTCATGTTGAATCACCGCATACATGCCTGTTCTCATTTACCAGCTCTGGATTAATGCTGCAATTCAGATTTTAAGGTCAAATTGGAGGAATTTATGAACAAATACGCTTGCTATGACAATGAGTATTGTGCATTTGTATGTAGTTTATTATTAGTTTCTGCGCTAATGTGGGACATTTTAGGTTACACACACACACACACATATACTGTATATATATATATATATATATATATGTTAAAATAAATTACAAAGCTATACAAAAATAGTCAGAAAAATTACTTAGGAAATTTCCAATAAATAAATTAATAAAACCATCACAAACAGCTTTTCCAAAAACTGAGGGAAATTTTAATATATAAAACACTGAAATAATGCCATAAACATTAATTTAACAATATAAGATGCAACTTAAAACCCTAATGTGCATAACTAATAAAAAAAAATAGAATAAACATAGTAATTTCAATGAAAAATCATCCAATATGAAGTGTTACACAGGCAATTCAGAGAATGTAAATTTACGTAAATTCGCGAAATTTTAGATGACTTTCTTTTTCACTTCCAAAAACTGTAAAATGTTAAAAAAATTACTGTAAAATTACGTGAAATGTCCCATTAGATGTAACGGAGCCGACGAGATGTGAGGTGTACGGATCCATGTGAAGCTTTTATTCAAAAACAGGCAGGGTCAAACATCAGTAAACAGATAAGTCGAGGGCAAGACACAAGAGTATTCCGAGAGCATACGTGGGTCATCGATCGGTGAACAATATCCAAAGGGCTTGACAATAGGGGTAATCCGAGTACACAAGCAATAGTCCAAGCGAGGTACAAACAGAGTCCGAACGGCAAGGCAAAGGGTTAATCCAAGAAACACAGCCAATAATACAAGAATAGACTAGAAACTATGAACACAAGACTAAACTAGAAACTATGACTGGAAATGGCTCCATAAAGTGCTATCACTAGGAGAGTGATAAACGCAGACAATACTCGGCGATGTGAAAGAAGAAGTCCAAGGCTTATAAAGCGTGTCTGAATGGATTCAGCTGTGTATGTGTAATCAGTGCATTCAGCTCTGTGTGTGCAATCAGTGCAATGGATCATGGGAACTGTAGTCTGGAGTGACATGTAAAAGTTTGTGTGGTGTGAGAGTGAATGTAAAGAGATGATGGTGAGCAGACGGAAGGCTACGGACTGGATTTCGTGACAGATCTATTACAGGTTTTCATATAGAGTTTTCTATATGGAGTAAAGGAACTTACAGTAAATCACAAAATAAATAAACAAACAAACAAACATTTACTTGCCATTTTCAGTCTTTTGCCAGTAAAATTACAAACTTTTTTTAACACTTTAGTGCAAGGGTAGGCAACATCGGTCCTGGAGTGCTGGTGTCCTGTAGCGTTTAGCTCCAACCCTAATCAAAGACACCTGAACAAGCTAATCAAGGTCTTCAGAATTACTAGGGCTACAGGCAGGTGAGTTTTTTTTTTTTAAGAGTTGGAGCTAAACTCTGCAGGACATCGGCACTCCAGGACCGACGTTCCCTACCACTGCTTTAGGGCATTGTGGGTGGTTGCCAGGTGATTTCTTACAGGCAAAATTATGACTGTGTCCGAAATCAAATACTTCCCTAGTATATAGCATGCAAAAAAACAATATGCCATAAGAGTACTATATACAAATTCACAGTGCTCCTAAAAAAGAAATGTGAAAAGTACCCGGATGACCTACTACCACTGCCCAGATACTGAAGTGCGCATTTGATGGACACTTTCCTATCCCATGAGGCCATGGGAGAGGATTTGTGATTGACAGTGAAGTATGTGATAGTAACAAGATGGCAGATGTGACACATCCAAATTTCATTCTCATATTCATACTTTATAAAACATACTTTTTTAACTGTCGCAAAGTAATGCAACTGTAGTACATACTGTGACAGTATGTGATTTCGGATGGTCACACATAATGTCTGTTGCACAAATAGTTATGCATAAATGTTTCATACAGCACATTAGTGGTTTGTAACCAAGTATGAGCTACACTAACAGCTATGCTTGCTTTAGGAAACACGAATTAGCTTATATTAAGAGAAGTAGATGCGAAGGAAAAGTTCCCACAGGGAAATGTACACGAGGTTGTTTATATGAAGTAGTGAGCTGAATGTTAGCATCAGCTGCCATCCGAATAAATGCAAACTACCCTTCCAAAAAGTTTGCAGAATAACAGAGGGAGTAATACAGAACCTCCCAGCATGTTTCTGTTCTCTGTGAAGTTCAGCAAACTTCTTAGAAGCAAGACGTTATTTGCTGCATTGTAGTCGATGGAGTCCGGCTATTGTGTCTATCCGTGTTGCAAAATAAGAAGAAAATGCCATGCGCTTTCCGACAAATTACTGCCAGCACTCCGGTCCGTCACCATGGAAACCCCCATCCGGTGGCCCCCCTCTCCCATCATTTAATAACTTATTTCTGATAAGTATTTGGAGGAGGAGGAAACACCTTTTATTGCCATTTATATAATCTATTAAATAAAAAAAGCATATTAGATATTTGAGCATGGAGATTATTTGAGCATTTAGGGATGGTGCATGGAATAAAAATCTCCCATCAGCACACCGGCAGCCAAAAAAAGAAAGATTTTCCACCGCACATATTGTGCAATGATGAAATGGGCCTCACAAAAATTGCAAGATGCACTAAAATAAAACATAAATCTCCTATATAAGTGCACACACACACACACTTGGTCGGTTGTAGATAAGAACAGATTGTAACAGTAATGCACATATAAGCCTCATGTTTATCTTTCTCTCATGCACTCATATGCACACTCATACACAAACTTCTTAGGGTGAATCAGAGTCTCCCAGTTTCCATGGCAATTGTCACAGAAACAGTTTTGGAAGCAGAGCGGCGTTCCGAAAGCAAAGAGTGCCACCCGACGACACAACCATGCTGAATCACACGCTTAGCCCCGCCCACTGAAACCTGACACCATGTGACACAATGATCCATCATCAATGTCATGCTTAAACATCCTGTTTAACATCTGATAAACTCTTCCTGTGTGGATTGTCCAGGCTGTTTGATCCTTAAAGAAATAGTTCAGCCAAAAGTGAACATTTGTTGAAATTTTACTCATCCAAGATGAGTTTGTTTCTTCATCAGGACAGATTTGAAGAAATGTAGCATTACGTCTCTTGTTCACCAGTGGATCATCTACAGTGCATGGGTGCTGTCAGAATGAGAGTCCAAACAGCTGATAAAAACCATCACAATGATCACAATAAAAACATCTTGTGAATTGAAAAGCTATGTTTGTAAGAAAGACATTTTAACTTTAAACCGTCACTTCTGGTCAAAATATAAGTTCATAATCCATAATAACGGTTCCTCCAGTAAAAAACTCCTGTTATCCTCTCACATCGAAATCCATCGACATCTTTATTTATGAACAGCTTTTAACTGTTTTGGTTTGTTAGTGATGCTTGTGCATATTTCTCTCCTAAACTCAGATGAGAGAAATTTTTCACTGTAGAAAGCTACAGTATATTTCTTATTGAGGACTCAATGGTTTGAAGTTAAAAATGTCTTGATGAATTTGTCTCTTCCAAAGACACAGCTCTTTGTCACCTACATTTCACCTACATAGAGTCACCTACATTTCACTGCTGGTTATACTCTGTATAATTGTGTATGTGACAAATAAAAATCTTGAATCTTGAATCTTTGCTTCTCAAGATGTTATTTGATGGACTGGAGTGGTGTAGATTACTTGTGGATTATTGTGATGTTTTTATCAGCTGTTTAGACTCATTCTGACGGCACCCATTCACTGCAGAGGATCCATTAGTAAGCAAGTATTGTAATGCTAAATGTCTCCAAATCTGTTCCCATGAAGAAACAAACTCATCTACATATTGGATTGCCTGAGAGTAAGTAATATTAATTTCGGGGTTAACTATTCCTTTAAGCAAACATACATGCATCAGGTAGATTAACGCGCCAACAGTTTCCTGCCACATGCAAACATTCCCAGGCTGTCAGCCTTAATGGAGATAAATGGCTCTTGTCGTGATCAAGCGATAAGAAGTGTGCCTCAGTTATTTGAACACTCTGGAGAAACTCATACAGAAATAAGATGAGGTAACAATCACTAATCACTGTGCTATTAGTGATAAAACACATTAACTCTAGAAATTAGCTCTCTATGCCCAAATTCATGGCATTAGCTATTAATGCTGGAGTACTCTAAAGTAATTATAATCTTGCTAGAAACTGTTGTCTGGATTTGCAAATGAAAGTAACTCCACTCCTGACGCAAGTGACAGAAATTTGCTGATATATTAATTCAAGTGAGGAAATGTTAAACTATTTAGCAAGTAGAGTATTAAATGAACATGAAATAACATTTGCAACCTATTTTTATCATAACAGGGTGTACTCAGCAACACAAAAACTGCAACAAAAATACTTTAAACTTCTACATTAAGCAGCATTGAATTAATGTGTTAAAGGGACAGTTTATCCATAAATTGGAAACTGTGTCATCATTTCCTCGTCCTAATGTCATTTCAGTCCTGTATGAATTCAAGAAAAGAGTCAATGCAAATGTTAATAATGTAAATATATACTAAAAAAAAAAGGTTCCAGCAGGTTTTTTTGTTTTTTTTCCAATGTTGTATGGAACAAAAAACACTACATTTTTCAAAAATATATTATTTTGTGTATCACATAATAATAATAATAATAATATTAATAAATAAACAAATCAATTAATCAAACAGGTTTGGAGCAACATGAAGGTAACTAAGCAATTTTTCATTATTAGTTTTTGTAAACTTTTTGATTGATTGATTGATTGATTGATTGATTGATTGATTGATTGATTGACTGACTGATTGATTGATGGACGGACGAACTAGACCTTCAACTACTGGCAGAATTTTAGACATTCTGGATCACCTAAAACAGTAACCACAATGGCGAAATAAAATATAATTTGTTGTTGTTGTTTTTTTTGTTTTGTTTTTTTTGTCTTTGGAACATCTAAAAATAAAATGAATGAAAAAGAACGGAATGACAAACAAAAGCAAAACAAAAGTCCATTTTGATTTGATACATCCCTAAGCTATTTAGCATTCTGTAGTGCCACTAGCATCATTCCAGCATTGGGCTTCCAAAAATGTCACCAGACTTTCCCATAAAGCTCTGCAAAGTGCAAACACACCGTGTTTATGAAACTCTGTCTGCATGCGGCATGAAAAGTATTTTGTGGCGAAAACAAAAGAGGTGCCACCACTATAATAGCTAATGCATTTGACCGGCCAGTCAATGCCCATATATTTACAGATGTCAAGATAAGACTCCAATTAGGGCCAAATGCTGCTGGAGCAGCAAATCTATAACCATCCATCAAGCACCGCCAATTCTAACGAACTGGCACAGAACATCCAGTTCATCTAATGCGAATCTTTTTTTCCTTTTTCAGGGTGAGCGGAAGTCAGCCGCAAATGTGTCTTCCTAAATGGCCATGAATGGTAAATCGTATTGGATGCGGTAGCCATGAGAGAAGGAGGGGTAAAACGCACAGAATTGACTTCTAGCTTTGTGATATGCGACTACATCATCCGGTACATTAGCGAGAGAATGGCTGATGCCTGTTTGCCTGTGTTCACTGGTAATACTATTCATAGACAGAGCTTTAAATAAAATATAGAAGGTTGTGGCTGATGGGAGTGGATTTTCCGTGTAATGAGAAGTCAGGATTGTGCAGCTGCAAATTGTTGAATGCCCAAGCGTGCCGTGTCTGTCTCTCTCTCTCTCTCCCGCTCTTTCTTCTTCTCTGCACTGGATGGTGTAATGTGAGAGTTTATTAGCTAACGCGGTCACCCACATGCTTTTAAAAATAGCAGCCTCTTCCCTCTCGCTGTCAAGGCCGATGAGAAATAAAGCGCTCTATTGTGCAGCGAGAGGCAGCTCTAAAACAATAGATGATCTGAATGGGCTTGAGATGGAGGAACGGCTTTGTGCCGGCTCTCAATTAGACGTGAGAGGCGTTAACTCGAGCCCGGCTGGTTCATGTTCCAGAGCCACTTAGCATCCTGTTGCATTGTCCAGCGGGGATGTTACCATATGGCAATCCGATGGGCAATCACCATCCAAAATGGCAATCTGCATCCAAGCGCAGTCATGGATGTCAAAAGTGTGAACTGACAATAGAGAGAGTTAGAGAGAGAAACCCGTCTGCCAGAGAGGAAGAGAGATGGATGTGTTGAACTCGTTAAAACAGACTTATGACTACGATCTGGTCCACGCTGCAGCTCTTTCTGGCCAAGAATGGCCCGCTTAGACATGCATGCAAAGCCATGAGTTTTGTATTTTATGTGCCATTTAGAGGCATGTTGATCTGAAATGATCATCTATGCAACAATAACAGGTCGGCATTGAAGAAATTCAAATAATGATACAGCAAGCTCTGTGAGCTTTAAAAATTGTGTAGAGTGTGTCTGTCCAAAAGTAGTAAGGATTGATTATTTCACAAATATAATTCAGAAGATGAAGCCGAATATGCTGTGGATAGTCTCCTGTTGATGGATGTCATAAGGGCAGCTCCATATTGCAGCTTATTTTGGCATTTTAGACAAGAAAAGCAATCTTACTGATATGGGCTAACCTAATATTGTGCTATAATCTAAAGTGTCGATAATATGCACAGTTCAGAGACGGGGTTATTAAAGAAATATTATAAACTAACCTACATGCGGCAGTCTTAGAGAAAACTTGGAATATATTTAAAAGATCTGTTGTCACTAACTCAATATAAATGTTTGTAGAATAGAATAGAATAGAATAGAATAGAATAGAATAGAATAGAATAGAATAGAATAGAATAACCAATTGCCACATGACACAGACAAAACGTTTGTCTTTGTAGTGTTTTATTAAAATGTAACAATTCTGTCTCTTAAATGGGACTGTGGACCACAAGACCAGTCTTATGTAGCTCGGTTATGTTTGTAGCAATAGCCAACAATACACTGCATGGGTCAAAATTTTCCATTTTTCTTTTATGTCAAAAATCATTAGTATATTAAGTAAAGATCATGTTCCATGAAGAAATTTTGTAAATTTATGACCGTAAATGTATCAAAACTTATTTGATGATTAGTGATATGCATTGCTAAGAACTTAATTTGAACAACTTTAAAGATGATTTTCTCAATATTTAGATTTTTTTGCACCCTCAGATTCCAAATTTTCAAATAGTTGTATCTCAGACAAATATTGTCATATCGTAGCAAACCATACATCAATGAAAAGGCTTATGTATTCAGATTTCAGATGATGTATTAATCCCAATTTTTTAAAAATTGACCCTTATGACATGGTTTTGTGGTGCAAGGTTACAAATGACTTCCCTTTTTAGTTAACATGATCCAGGATGCAAAAATAAAACTTAATAAACAAATAAAATAAAATGCATAAAAAATTATGACAAAAAATAAGAAAATAAAATATTATACTGTAAAATAAACTGATCTGCAAAATTTTTAGGGCAGTCTCAAACAAACTTCTGAAGGTACTATAAAGATTTGTTGTCAGTGACTTTGTAAACTTTGGCAGAATAGAATAGAATAGAATAGAATAGAATGTTTAAACAAATGCATTAGATAACTTGTAAAAATACAACAAACAAGCAAATAAAAATATTTATGGTCTTATTGTGAACAATTAATAAATAAATAAAAATAGAACAAAATGTAATGTTTGATCAAAATATAATACTTCTGTCTCTTATTTATTCAAAAATAAAATTAAAAAGAAAGAAAGAAAGAAAGAAAGAAAGAAAGAAAGAAAGAAAGAAAGAAAGAAAGAAAGAAAGAAAGAATAAGAAACCTGAGGCAGATAAAACTCTGAATATATTTTTAAAGATTTGATGTCACTAACCTTGCAAATTTTGGTAAATCCATACCTCATCCTTAAAAGTCCTCAGTGTACCAATTTTGATATATTGCAAACACGTCTTTCCAAACAGACTGTAAAAGAACCCTGTGCACTCTGACTCTAGCCAGTCAGTGAACATGATGTGCCAAGACAAAACAACAATAGATAAAGCAGAATATTCTTTTATGACAATTTCCATTTTCATTCCCCAAACTACCCAGGCCACCCAAGCCAACCGCACCTGCAAAACATATTGTATTTCCATATCAGCATGCCTTAAACTCCATCTTGTATAAAATGAGGTTAACATAATCTCGTGTTGGCCTTACACACAGCAGAATGAGGTGTAGCAGCAGAAACACAATTGTGAACTAGAGCTAAAGTGACCCAAGTCCTCTGGGTGAGACTCTGACAATCTGATCCATGTTCTCCAATAAACCTCTGGAAGTCGCAGGAAAGCGAGAGGTTTGATTCGCGCTCCTGCGCGCTGAGATAAACTGCACTTGCTCATAATGTCTCATTATTTTGGAGCTTTTTTTACTCCCATGCGACGCCGCCGAGAGCACAAGCTGACATTTGTAACGCAGCTTTATTTATTCTTCATTTGTTTGTCTGCACTCGTCTCACAAGGGACGTTTGATGTCCCAGTGCCGTAAATGGAGGATATGAATGTGCAGGTAGAGGAACACAGGGAGTTCTGGAACCTACTGAATTCAATAGGCACCAGAGTTACAAAATACTGAAAGAACTAAAGGCAAACACAACACTCTCCTCTCTGATTAGTAGGATTAATCTGGGATCTGCCTTTAGAATTATATTTCCTCATGAGATTTCCTCACTTGACTGCCTTATGCACTTGGAAATGTAGGTTTAATTATGCTGCTCTTTGTCAAAATATTTTATTGCTCTCCTGATTAACATGTTATTAAAAGGAATCCATTTCAGATTATGCTTTTTTGTATGTTGATACATTTATTGTAAATGTGCAACATATGTAATATAAATAATAAAATGTGTTTAAATTCAAACATTTATCTTCAGTGAATAAGACAATATTAATAATAGATAGCATTAAGATAATATAATCAAATTCCTATTTGCGACATGACCTGGGCCATGAATGAACTTAAATTAAGTCAACATAAAATCATAAGTAATTTACTATTACAAAACACGTTCTTATTGTGAGCAATTCATTGGTAAAGAATTCTGACTGATATCAAGGCAGCAAAAAAATAATAATAATGATAATAATAAAATCATTTTAAGAAGGAAATTGAATTTAATTAATTTGAAAAAGAAATGAAAAATAATAAATAAACATGATTACTCCACATCCTGCTCAACATTTAAAATAGACACATATTTATATTCGCATGATTCCTGGGACAACATTTTCATTCTATCTTCAACTGACTACAAACTCCCATTCAGGACGGGCTCGATTCTGCTATGAAATGTCCCCTTCTAAAAGATTTTTGACCAACAGAAGATCTAAATGTCACAGATTGACCTACTGGCTCAATACAAAGAATGAACACCTAAAAGCTTTGCAGTGTTGTAGGAGCTGATGGTATATTTTAACATTTCGAATGTGCTATTATTTGTCCCTTGTCATTTATTATTTACATTAAAAAAAGACCAAGAGGCTGACATCATCTAAAGGCATTTTTCATGCTCTTTCCTCTTACACAAGGCACCAATTAAACATTTTCTGCAACGCACTCAGTTTTGCAACATTTCAACACAATTTTTTTTTTTGCCTTACATGTAGACAATGCATCACTTCTTCAGATATTTCTCCAGAGCTCAGTTTGTGTTCTAATTGCTGCCATTTGCACGCACACGCTCCGAGTTTTAGTGCAACATTAGCGCCGCCCTCAAGAGCAGCCACGGCAATAAAAGCTGCTCTGCAGGCCCGCGATGGAGTTATAACACCGCCGAAAGTAGAAATCGATCATGGCGGCCCGTCAAACAACCATATTTAACTCTGGCTGAAATGTATCTGTGACTCTGAGCATGATGGGATTACAAGCGCACCCGGTGTCTCTAACCAAATTTCCGTCCGGCTTGGCATCGATTTCACCGGCGGGGCTGAAGAGAAGCCGTGCCCGGAATAGTCTGAGAAGATTATCAGAAAAGGGTGTCCGCATTTCCCAAAGAGCGTTGGGAATATCAATACACAGCTGCGATATGTGTGCATTGAGGTGTGTTTGTGTGTTGGGTTCAAATTTAAGCGGCTGTTTCTCAACTTGTCTCAACCACTTTATTTGGCCTGAACCAATAGCTTTCAGAGTAACCACGTTTATTCTTTAACTCTTTCGCCTCTGTTTCTCGACCCATCACCTGCTTAAGGTCACAACGGCTTGCAGAACTGATGCGCTCCATTCCTCTAAAGTCATTTCACAAGTCCCTGTTGCAATAAAACTACACTAGTAAATTTGGTCTGAATCAATCTAAACGCCATTATGCGCTCCTGCTAAGGGGTGAAAAAAAAAATTGGCGTAAATGATGATAACAGAAGCAACGGCTTGAGATTTTGCTGATAATTGTGCTTTTGTGATTGATAGAACAATTTAGGTTTATAGAGCACGAGAGGTTATAGACATAAACTCCATGGACAGGATTGGTCGGCTTGCCAGGAAGCTCCATCACGGCTCTGACAGGAACTCCCCTGCCTTTGTACCTACAGTATCTTTATTAAATATAAAATAACAGCCACAAGCAACTTATGTGATATCCTGAGCAGCCTCGTTCTAAGTAAGAATTACAGTCCTATATGCTTGGAAGCTGAGGGCAGAGCGATATGTTTGGTGTTAGTTTTCTAAGTGCGAAGCCTTTTGTTGAACGTCCCCTGAGGAACATCAAATCACTCCCTGAGGGCAATCAGCATGAAAATTTACAGCACACATCAGTTCACAGGCTATATTATGGCCTATACATGGTTAAGTGAAGAAACAAATGTGAATTGATGTTAGCTAGGACCCATTTTGCTATGAACAGGAGAATAGGCATTTTATCCATACATCTGAATGCCACATTATATCATTTCACATATAAGAGCATTTAGCTAATAATTACAGCTGTAATCACTGCAATAAAGGTATAAAACAAATATTATAAGCCAAGATGGCGACATTAAAACTCATGAAACTTTAAATTGTTGGGTGAAATATCAATTATTAAAATAATAATTTTAAAGAATTAATAGCATTATTTTTATATTAATGTCATTTATTAATTTTGAAAAATGTCTATTTATAATACATTATGTCTAAATTATAAATAAACATTTTTGACACCTAAAATTTATTTGATTTAGAAAAAAAAAGATAATCGGTAAATAAATCTGATAAACATTTATTCATGTAACTTAATTGAAATATTAATTATTGATTTTATTGTTATTATTATTATTAGTTTTGAAATATTTATTTATATTACACAAACATTGATTTGGTTTAGTTTATTTATATTTATTTATATAACTTAATTGAAATATGTAAATGGTTCTAAGCAAAATATATAAATAACTATTATATTTTTTTGCAAATAATACTAATAATTTAATGTGACTAAAATGATGCTATGAGTGATCTTGTCATAAAGGTAACTTTCCTATTTCCAGTACAATACTATTTAATTAGATAATCATAATAAATACAAAACAATACATAATAAATAAATATAAAGCATGCTGGAGGCCAAAAAATAAAGCTTGACTGGCCAGATGTGGAAAACTGTTCTAAAAAATTAAAAAAATTTAAAAAATAGATTCTAGTCCAAACTGCCCTATTTTCTCAACTTCTGTTGTGATCGGCATAGACCAAGACATTTGTAATCGATACCCCGTCTCATTTTGAAGTTGCTCCGATCACTATTCAGAAGACCCTTATTAAGAAATGTTATCAATAAAGGCTCCCGCTATCACAGACCTGAGCACAAAGGGCAGGACCTGAGCCTCAGATAACTCAATCCACTGACTTTCTGTCCTCACTCGATGGAATTGGGTTCAGCTGTGGCAATCAATGTGCTCATGTTGACATTTGCCAGGCTTGCTATTTATTTCTAAAGCAAAACGGATCCATGAAAAACAAAACAAACACCTGATAAAAGGCGAAAAAGTGTTTCCGTGGCTTCATAACCAAGTGACCTTCTGCTGAATTTTCTTCCATACGAACGCTGGCGTGAAGCCGCTCATCAGTTCAGTGGGAAACAAAGGCAGCTGTGACTCTGCTGTAGTTACTGCACAAAGGATCTTCATGCGGAGCCATCGATCAGCTGTTTTCCAGCCCTCCCGATCCTCCTTTAATCTCATCTTCATTCATCTTTCATTTTTTAAGCGGTGGAATTGCATCAACTTAAGCTACGGAGAATCCCTCTCACGCTAAATCCTGCCTGCTTCTGTTTGTTCGTCATTTCAGGACGGTTCTCCTGTCCTTTATTCCTTGACCCACTTCTAAATCTATTAGACAAACACTCTTAGGAATTAAGATTAAGATTCTTCAATGGTTCTTTCTCTTCTTATCATATACCACATTTGGCTATGTAAGCGTCTTGAGAAGAGCCATTAAAAATATTTTTTTGAGATTTAAAACATTCTTGATAATATATTATATAGTCTACAGATCAGTATTTTGGTTATTTTCACCAATATAAAAGAAGACTTAAAATAAAATAAAATAAAAATGAATAAATAAATATTATAATATATTGTATGAAAATAGATTTATTTTATTTTTTATTAAAAATATATATTTAATGTTCATATTTAAAATATAAATATTTAATATGTATTTATTTATTAATTTAAATAAATATATAAATGTACATTATATTATATTATATTATATGGAAATGCACTGATGCATTGACTAACATGCATGGATGCCCAGAAACTTGCAACATGAGTCCAAATTAATTAAAAATGGTAAATTTTTTTCTTAAAACTTGCATTTACATGTTACGCTATGTTACATTATATTATACATGAGGTTCCAAAACAAAATGTATTTTATATTAATTTTATATATTATTTATTTTTTAAATACTTTATTTAATAAATTCTTTATTTATTCATTCATTAATTCATTTAATTAATCTTCGCAATAACATGCACTGATGTACAGAAACTCATAAAGGTACTATCAGGTCTCCAATGTGTTTTTAAGAGTGTACCTTCTGTATGTTAATGTACATTTCTGTATATGACTGTGTGAAAGCAGCAATTGTGTTTCCCTTCGAGAGATTCATCTGTTGTTGACAGACACCTGTTCAGAACACACCTGCTGAAATGGCCACAAATGTGTGAGCACACCTGTCCGAATCCACACGAGCCAAGAGCCGCTCAACACAATAATAAGTGCATCTTGATTTGTGACTTAATTTCCAAAGTGTCCCACCATCGGCAGCACCCGGTGGCCCCTCGGGATCCTGCAGCGTGTCATTACAAACCATTAGTTCAGACCTCTGACTTCTCAAGGCTGCGTTTCCTGGGATCGTAAATTGCTCTGTCACAGACGCACACTAAACATAAGTGATGACGGCATCATCTGGATGTATCCTTCACTCATATCAGCTGCAAAACAAGGCTGGGCTCATACTAATGAGATTTCAGCGCTGCTTGTGGCTCAGTCATTTTGTAGGCATTTTAATGAAATGGACAAAATTTAAGGAATATTATTTTTCTTCAAAAGTGGTAAGATATATAATTATAATAATGTTTTATTTTTATAGTGCCTTTCAAGAACCCAAGGACGCTTTACAAAATAATACAAGCAATTGGCAAACAAAATTAAGCAGCCAATCAGACAAACAAGTGTTGACAATAAAGAACTAGAGATAATTAACAACAAGAGGTCATGCAGTCATATGATGAACATCAAGAAGGTGAGAAATTGAGAAACAGAGGTAAATGAGTTATTTAGAGAACGAAGTGAATAGATGAGTTTTAAGTTGAGACTTAAAGGCCTGGAGAGAAGAGGCAGCACAAATATTATACGGCCCTACCACCCACCGTAGAGAGTTTATACTTGGGCACAACAAGCAAGTTATAATTGCTAGATCTGAGAGTCCATGCAGGAACATATGGTTGCATTAACTCGACTAGGTCTTGAGGTGCGAGGCCGTGATGGGCCTTATAAACCAAAACTAAGAGTTTGAACTGAATACGTTTGGCCAAAGGAAGCCAGTGAAGTTGGTGAAGGATGGGAGTGATATGTGCAGATTTTTTATTCAATGTAAGAGCTCGAGCAGCAAAGTTTTGTACCATTTGGAGACGATTAATAACTTTGGCAGGTAAGCCAAAGGTATATATATATATATATATATATTTGAACAGTAGTGTATTTAATTTAGCCTCCGTATCCAGATCAGATGGAGGATCAGCACCTAGAAATGACCTCTAAAGCCCTGGGGCCTCATTTATAAAACTCTCCGTAGATTTCATCCTACAAGTGTACGTATGCACAAAAGCTCAATTTTGAGTACGCACAAAAGTTTTCAGATTTATAAAACCATGCGCACGCTAGAACCTGCGCAAAAATCCTTTTATAAATCCCAGTCAGGGGAAGATTGTGCGTACAAGCATCTCCACCCTGACTCCTCCCAGAAATCACCATATATGGAGCTTACAACGCCTAGTTTTACGATGCATAACCTCATCTGCATATCATTTCCATGCATATTCCCATCCACATGACACCATGTTTAACACCGTCAAAGGTCCAAGACATTAAGGAAATATGAGATACGGACTTTAAATGCCATTTGTGCCAAACTTTTTTTATTTTTAATTTTTTTTTGCTAAAAGTCATCCACTATCCTTGTTATGTTTTAGAATAAATATATCAAAATATTCATTAAAAACAAAGCTGTTTAAAATAGTTATCAAATATATATTTTAGAATAAAGTTTTGAAGTTATAAAGAATGAAGTTGATCTCATTCTTTTACACTGGCTATTTTTAGTGGAAACAGATAGGCCTATATTTATTGCAGTGTAAATACAATTGTCTGACTCGACGCGTCACTGACGTATTTTAAAAATGAAACTTTTTTACTTCCAGTTGTGTCCTTCAAATACAGTGATATTTTTTATAATGTTGTGAAGATGCCTTCACACGACATTAACACTTCCGTGCAGCTGCGGTTGTACAGTAAGTTATTATCATTGGACCTATTCAAACCAGACAATGGACTGTTCGACCACCGAGTATCCATCAGTGTCCGCCATAATATTGAAGTAAGTGCGCATCATTGATCATTCACGAGTTCACACTTACATATATTTAGCACAAGTAAGGTAATGCGTATTCGAATATAGTAATGTGTAGTTGGCGTGTCCTGGGAAGGGCTCCGGGCTCAGGAATGGCCCGAACCCAGAGTGCCCCCCCATAGTGTAGTGAGAACTCTAGTGATACCTCTTGAGTTGAGAAGGGGTGGTGGAGAGATGCTGATTAACCGTCAAATGAATAGAGGTTTGTCGAACTTTGTTAATAAAACATCATTTGTTCTTGCTAAAAATATTTTCTCATAACATGAGATCTGCAGTTTAAAGATGAATTATTGTGCACCTATAGCACTCCTCGCTGTCATTAAAACATACAGTAGCATGCCACAGGAAAGGTGATGAAGGTGATGACATCTACTACAATTATGTCTAAATTCATATAGCCTAATTTTTGTTTAACTTCTGCATAATGACTTTATGTAATTTCAGTGCTTATTTACATTATGAGAGTGGAATATTTCATGTAAATGTGAATATCGACATGAAAACTCCTGGAAAAAGAGTTTTCATGTCGATTTCAGTTTTCATGTTTCAAAGGGTCAGAGTTTGTACGCATGGGTAAATCCCACCTTTTGCATAGGAAGTGGAGTACGTCTCTTTCAGGGCACGTTTTGTGCGTATGCAACGGTTATAAATGAGGCCCCTGAACTGTTGCTGTTGGTTAAACATAGTCTTAACGTCAGCGTCAGCGGAGACCAGGACACCTAGATGAACCCCAGAGACTGATCCCCTGTGAAGACCCTGTCTCCTAGACAGCCATCGGGACAAGACCACAGGAACCAGATGAGTCCTTTGCACAATCTGATTCTGCTTTAGCCTAGATTTAAACTGCTGATTTTGTCTGGCCAGAGGAGAATGGCACTATTTCGACAAACTATTTCCCCGTCTAAATACTGTAAAGCTGATATAAAGCCACCCAGCTTTATATCAAGCCGATGTAAAGCTGCTTTGACACAATTTGCATTGTTAGAAGTGCTATACAAATAATAGTGACTTGACTTATTCTTTACATTTTTGGAATAAATTCCCGTTGGATTGATTTCATTAACTTCACATGCCTACTACATAAAACACTTAGAATAAAAGGATATGTAGTGAAAGAAAGTGTCATTGTTGTGAACATTCTGCTTTCACATAAAATTAAATTATAAAATTATAATTCTAATTAAAATCAGAACTTTGTAAGTTGTTTATGAAAGTGTTCGCTTTACATAAATGTAAATCTAATATGAGAAAGAAGAGTGCCAAAGTTTTCTTTGCCCAAAAATCAGTTTGTAGAGCGAGGAAGGAGGAGGATCTCAAAGCCAGGTGCACGGCAGACTCGCACAACCTGGCCAAAACTTACACAACATTGGCTGCTAGCACTGAACAGCTGCTTAGTTCTGCAGTCACTCATTCGAGTCGTAATCAAAAATTCATCATACAGTATGTTAAGATCAAAAGAATAAACTGTTTGCCATCCATAATCATTGTGACCAAACTACACTGTAAATTATTATTATTTAAATGTTTTTAAGTAGTAAATAAAGTAAAGATTATTGAAATAGTAGAAAATATTTTTTCTGTATTCCTACTTCAAAATTTCAATTCTTTTAATTCTGTGTCTTCCTGTTGTTTGTGAAATATACTAGCAATTTCTTAGTGAAAATGGTGTCTAGACTGTTTATTCAGTGTTTAAATTGTAATCATTGATTAAAAACTATTGTAAAGACTAAAACTGACAGAGAAATATGAAAACAGCTCAACAAATTAGAGTATGCAAATAACCAAACACAGAAATGAAATATTATTCATCTTTCGTATGAGACGTTAAACCGAGGTCCTGACTCTCTGTGGTCATTAAAAATCCCATGGCACTTCTCGTAAAGAGTAGGGGTGTAACCCTGGTGTTCTGGCCAAATTCCCTCTACTGGCCCTTGTCTACCATGGCCTCCTAATAATCCCCATACACTTGATTGGCTCTATGACTCTCTCTCCTCTCCACCTGTAGCTGGTGTGTGGTGAGCGCACTGGCGCCGTTGTAGTGTGGCTGCCGTCGCATCATCCAAGTGGATGCTGTACACTGGTGGTGGTTGAGGAGAGACCCCCCCCCCCTCATGATTGTAAAGCGCTTTGGGTGTACAGAAATACACAATAAAGCGCTATATAAATGCATCATTCATTCATTCATTCAAATGAAATATTAAATTCAAACTAAAAATTAATTGAAATTAAAGGGCAAAAAAAATCCACATTGTTTTTATAAATCAATATACTGTCCATACATTCTAATTTAATTAATCTCCCAAATTCCAACATCTGATTATGTACATTTTGTAAAGAATAAACACTTTTAAAATAAAATAAAAACGTTTTTCTTGAAATTTGAGTCTGTATAATAAAAGTAAAAATATAAAATAGAATTTGTATAGGTAAAATTATAGCTACCTGCAGGTTTTTTGTTGAACTTTATCGAACAAAAAAAAAAAACTATTGCAAAGAGAAAAACTAGAAGTGAAATAACACGAAAATAAGTCAAACATGTATGAGTTTGCAAAAGAACAAACACAAAAATGAAATATTAAATGCAAACTGCATGCAAAAACAAAATACTTGTGATACCAACATCAGCCACAGAACAACACCATCTCCTCAACTCTACTCCTCCCCACTGCCAGAACAGTCCCAGTATAATTCATACAGTGGGTTTATGTGTCCAGATAGCAGCTCGTCTGAAAGCACTCTGCGCTGCGGCCCTGAGGCTGAGAGTGCAGCTACGTAACGCAAGGCTGGATCACGCTTTCTTAAACAATGAAAACACATTATTGGGTCAATGCCCTGTAAACCCAGGTATTTACCTTGGCAGATTCGCTCTGTGCCTGAGGACAAACAAAAGTAGGCCACTAAATAGCCTTAACCTTATTCTGCTGCTTTCCATCTCATTCGCTCCCACTTACTTTCTCCAGCTCTCTCTTTCTTCAAAAGTTTAAGTACGATACTCTCTCAAAGGACTCACTTAACCTCTCAGAAGACCTTTCATTAAAATTTAAAGGCCACTCAGAGAAGGTCACTGCTCTGTTGGTCAGATTAAGAGCTGTGAAGACAGAGAACATTAGTTTGAATATGTCTGTTCGTCATCACTGAAGCCGTCTCTCTCTGCTGTTACCTGCAATTAGACGCCTGCTGGACTTTAAGGTAGGCGATTGTACAATCTGTAATAATTATGTGTCTATCACTTTGTTTCTCATCACTACTTTCTTACAATCACACACCCAGCATGTTTCAAGAGTGTGTGTGTGTGGATGCTACAGATTTTCATGGAGGCCATTAGACTTGTTTCAATTTGTTCAATTTGTCTTCTTGAGTTCAATTTGTTTTACTAGAATGACCCTTTTTTTGTCCAATTGAAAGGGTGGTCAGTTTTTTTTTTTTTTTTTTTTTCAGTTAATTGATAAACTATATGAAAACTAATATGTGTTTATCACTGATTAAATCTATTACTAAAACTATAACTAGTTTTAAAAAATAAAAATAAATGAATGAACAAGTAATTTCAGAGAAAGTTATTTTATATGTTCAAAAGTAAAACGATATTTACGACAAATAATTTGTATATTTGCATGCATTACTGTAGCATAATGCATTCCTCATTATCCTGGTCTCCAAAAAAAGTTTTGCATCTTTTGTAATACATCAGTAGCAGCAAGCAACAAGCAAAAGTGCTGCTACTGTGTATGTGCAAGTAAAGTTTTGTTGATCAATCCAATGCTACTGAAACATGAAAAAAAATAGTGAAGCTGGCATCTTCTGGCCTGAGCTGTTACCTAGTTGCAGTGGTAAACAGCTGACAATAGTATTCATGCTGATGATGCAAAAATATGCCAGTGCAGACCCAAAAATATAACATGAAATGAGGGGCGGGAGAGGTGGGATATATATATATATATTTTTTAAATTAAACAATTTAAAAAATATAAATACTTCAATAAATATTACAATAAACTATTTTGCAATATTTTAATTAAGTCATATTTAATGAAATCTCTCATTTATATTAACCAAACAAACAAACAAATAAATATGTATTTATTATTTAATAATTAAAATTTTATATATTCTAAAATATTTAATAAAAAAAAAAAAAATAATAATATTCAAACAAAATTATAATTAAAATAAATATATTTAATTAATAATAAGCATATAAATAAATAAAAAATGGCTGCTTACAAATGTTGGTATAATATGTATAATTTGTAAATTATTATTATTAAAGGAATACACCCTAATTTGTGAGAGTGAAATGCTTTTGAAGTAGTATAATGCATTTCACATTGCTGCTTTTCACCACAGTAACAGCCTTTGCCAAGCAACTCTTGTTTTTTGCATCTCAGTGCATCCACAACATACAGAGGCAAGTGTTGTTCAGTGTGTGTTGTTTTGGTAAGAAACCTAACGAGATGAAAACAAGTGAAAAACTTTAAGCTAGCATCTTTTTCTCCCAAGTCATTATCTAGTTACAGCGGTAAAGGCTGTAAACATATCGCAGTAGGAAGTCAAATAATTAAAGTTAAAAGAGCCCAGCGGTAAGGAGGTGGATTCAAACTCAGGTTTGGACAAAACAATCAAACCAAATGCGAAAACAGCCTTAGTCCATCTAGTGCTGATATATAAATTGTAAACTCAAAGTTTGACTAATCCTCCAGTGAAAACACAGACCAACAGTCCATCGCTCGTAAAGCCATCGGCTCCAGCCACAACTCATTAATCTTTACACAAATGAACCTCCTATAACTGATGAGAGCACTGCATCAATAATTCACCTATAAATCTGATCTTCTCACCAGATTAACGATCCCGCCGGGCTTGTGTTCCCAATCCTATCTTTTTTTCTCTGTTTGTGTGATTTGTAATTCTAGTGAGCTTTAAACCCAAGACTATGCATCCCATCACTCTCTCTGCTTTCCTGTCTGCCATAAGATCCCAAAGTCTTTGAGATGTTCATGGTCTCATCAACTTCTGCCAAGCTAAAATCCTGAGTCCTCAACATGCTGTAAAATTTGAGTTATCATCAGCACCCGTTCAGGTGGTTGACCGTTCAAGTACTGTTCACTGCCCTATTAATACCCAGACTTTCATTCAACAGCCTGTTCACCAAAGCCTTTGTTTCTCTAGTGGTTCTGCCACTACTCGGCGCCATTGTGATCAATACTGGCCTTAATCTGTTCTGAAGACCTTGTACAGTAAGTGCTTGAAGTAAAGAAGAGATGAGATAGCATAGAGCTCAGCAAATAGCTAAATTGCACGTGAATCCGCAGGGCAAGGGAAAGCACTTGCATGAAGAGTTAAAGAGGTTGGCACAAAGATGCTAAGTGTTAATTAGTTATTGATCCAATTTAGCTGATGATTTCCTATCTAGTGTGAGAAAGAGACATTTGGGTCTCAGAGTAATACAGTGTTTTTCGATATCACTGACTACATTTCTATGCAGGCTTGTCTCCAAACACAAAATGCAACAGTAAGAGTTCAGAGACACCAAAATAAAAGGGCTTAGATGTCGGACTCTTGGTGCAATGATAAATATTATGTTTCAAAGTTGTAAATGAGGGATTATTGTTTTACAAGAAAGTACTATTTCAGTCTTTCCACTTCAAAATTTCACATTTATTCAAATGTGTCAGCTGAACTAAGTACTAAAATGACTAGGAAAAAAAAAAAAAACTGAAAAAAAAAAAAAAAAAAGAGGTAACACTTTATTTTAAGGTGTCATAATAAAATTACCTAATGGCCTGGTAATTACCTAATTAAGTACTTAGTAGTAGCTGTTGTACTTACCATGTAACTTATTATGTAACAACCTGTAATTACAGTTTGTAAATATGTAAATGTAATAGGCAGTTACTGTTACACATATGTAACAGACCAAGTCTGTTACACAGCTACTTGTACACTTAAGTACAATATTGATACACTTTATTTTAAGTAGCTCATGCCTGTGTAATATTCTGTAATTTTAATGTAATTAGAAAGGTACTACATGTATTTAAGCTGTGTACTGGTGGGTTAAATCAATTGCAGATGGATAAGGTGTAAAGTATAGATACACATGAAGTACACTTAAGTACAATCTTGATACACTTTATTTTAAATAGCTTATGTTTGTGCACTATTATGTAATTGTAATGTAATTAGAAAGATATTAAATGTATTTTAGCTGTGTACTGGTGGGTTAATTCAAACTAAGGTGCTGCTGAATAAGGTGCACAGTATACACAGTTTACACATTACACTTAAGTACAATCTTGATGTACTTTATTTTAAGTAGCTTATGTCTGTGTACTTACATTAATAATTACGTTGAATAAAGTCTGCAACACATATGTAACAATCTTTTGGTTACATAAGTAGCTGTGTAACAGACTCGGTCTGTTACATATGTGTAACGGTAGCTGCCAATTACATCTACATAATTACAAACTCTATGTACAGGCTATCCATAACTTAGTACATTTTGTTTCATGTAAGTACAACGGCTACTACTAAGTACTTAACTAGGTAATTACTCTGTATTATGGACATCTTAAAATAAAGTGTTACCAAAAAATATTATTTTACTGTAATAATAATATAAAAAGTATCTCAAATTGCTAATATCCAAAAACTGTAAATGTATGTATGTATGTATGTATGTGTATGTATATATATATATATATATATATATATATATATATATATATATATATATATATATATATATATATATATATATATATATATATATATATATATACACATTTACAGTTTTAGGATATTATATATATATATATATATATATATATATATTTGCTTGTTTGTTTGTTTGTTTGTGTATTCAGCATGAAACAGAAATTGCAATTGTATTTTCTCTCCTATTGTGACATATCTGAGCGAAATTTATTGAAATATTTATTGGTTATTTATTGTGTTTTTAAACATTTTTACACTGTTTTTCTCGAAATGTCTTTTCACAGATCGCCTAGCACTCCCTTGATGTCCTGTACCGCATTTTAAAAACCCCTGGCATATGCTGTCTATATATTCTCTGACCAAACCTGGACCGTCCTGATGTTGAGATTAAGAAATCCAAAATCTCATTGCCATCGAACCACACTGAAATACAATACAGGCCCCAGAGCTTTCTAGACCTTGCTGGGAAGTTCTCTGATATTAATGGCCGTCTGTTGCACACCACCTAATAGTGTGTTTAGCAAACAGGAGCTCGGCACTTTTTATTGCACAAATTGCTGCATTATCTTCTCGTCAGCTTACACCCAACCCACAAAAAAAGGAATTCTGGGATGTGCTTAAATCAATGGGATATTTTCCATTTACTGGCAACTCCTGTGAGGGCGGGGACTTCCGTTAATTACTTGTGTTCGCTAACGCAGTTACACTGTCAGAAAAAGTTCATCTCACATAGCACTTCCATAAGCTGAATACTAATATAAAGCAGCAGCACGTTATCATGCACAAATAAAAAACGCCATCATGGTCACACATGACACTAAAATGCAATAAACATTAAAAAACAGAAGATGTTATATATATATAGTAAGGGAACTTATCATTAACCAGGATTTAACTGTAGATTTTTTTTTGTCTTTTACTATTAAAATTGCTTTTTTTTTTTCTTTTTTTTATATCTTTGCAGGTTTTGCATGGGCAACCAAACACATTATTTAAAAAAAAAAGTTAAATCTAGTTTTTTGTTGTTTTTTTATGTCCTTATTAAGCTACTGCAAACTCCAAATGTTATGATAGAATATTAAAGGCACAGTGCATTCCCTTCTATAAAAAGTAAGGAGAATATTTGGCTCATTTGGCTGAACTTCATTGCTCACAGGCATGTCAAATTGCATGCAAAAGGTCTTTCCCTCTATTTCTGAAATAAGAGAGGCAGACAGGCTGAGGTTTAATAACCGCCATTAAATTGTCCTTGTAAAACACTCATAGTTGCTCATTAGGCATGCATGCAATAATAACACTGACATGGACCATTGATGGCATAAAAGAAACGCACGTGTGAAGCTTGAGTATGATGGTAGGACACACTTAGGGTTAATAAAGCCTATTCATCAAATTAACAACAGCATCATGGAGCTAAAGCACTGCATCCCATTGTAGTATATATGGTATATGGTGTGTGTGTGTACACTCACTGGCCACTTTATTAGGTACACCTTGCTAGTACCGGGTTGGACCCCCTTTTCCCTTCAGAACTGCCTTAATTCTTCGTGGCATAGATTCAACAAGGTGTTGGAAACATTCCTCAGAGATTTTGGTCCATATTAATATGATAGCATCACGCAGTTGCTGCAGATTTGGCGGCTGCACATCCATGATGCGAATCTGCCGTTCCACCACATCCCAAAGGTGCTCTATTGGATTGAGATCTGGTGACTGTGGAGGTCAACACATTGTCATGTTCAAGAAATCAGTCTGAGATGATTTGAGCTTTGGGTCACACTTTATATTAGGTGGCCTTAACTACATGTACTTGCATCAAATAATAAGTACAATGTACTTATTGTGGTCATATTGTATTTTAAAACACTTTTGCTGCTATTGAGGTGGGATACGGGTAAGGTTAGGGACAGGTTTGGTGGTATGGGTAGGTTTAAGGGTGGGTTAAGGTGTGAGGGATGGGTCAACAGTGTAATTATAAATGTAATTACAGAAATTAATTACAGATGTAATTACAAATAGGTATTTAAAAAAATACAAGTACAATGTAAAAACATGTATGTACACAATAAGTGCATTGTACCAAATGATTAATTTAAATGTAAGTACACAGTAGTTAAGGCCACCTAATATAAAGTGGGACCGAGCTTTGTGACATGGTGCATTATCCTGCTGGAAGTAGCCATCAGAAGATGGGTGCACTGTAGTCATAAAAGGATGGACATTTTCAACAACTATACTGAGGTAGGCTGTGGTGTTTAAACGATGCTCAGTTGGTACTAAGGGGCCCAAAGTGTGCCAAGAAAATATCCCCCACACCATTACACCACCACCACCAGCCTGAACCGTTGAGACAAGGCAGGATGGATCCATGCTTTCATGTTCTTTATGCCAAATTCTGACGCTACCATCTGAATGTCGCAGCAGAAATCGAGACTCATCAGACCAGGCAACGTTTTTCCAATCTTCTATTGTCCAATTTTGGTGAAGCTGTGTGAATTGTAGCCTCCATTTCCAGTTCTTAGCTGACAGGAGCGGCACCTGGTGTGGTCTTCTGCTGCTGTAGCCCATCTGCTTCAGGGTTCGACACGTTGTGCGTTCAGTGATGGTATTCTCCATACCTTGGTTGTAACGAGTAGTTACTGTTGCCTTTCTATCATCTCTAACTAGTTTGCCCATTCTCCTCTGACCTCTGACATCAACAAAGCATTTTCGTCCACACAACTGCTGCTCACTGGATATTTTCTTTTTCTCGGACCATTCTCTGTAAACCCTAGAGATGGTTGTGCATGAAAATCTCAGTAGATCAGCAGTTTTTGAAATACACAGACTAGCCTGTCTGGCACCAACAACCATTCCACGTTCAAAGTTCCCTTTCTTCCCCATTCTGATGCTCGGTTTGAACTTCAGCAAGTCGTCTTCACCACATCTAGAAGCCTAAATGCATTTAGTTGCTGCCATGTGATTGGCTGATTAGCAATTTGTGTTACCAAGCAATTGAACAGGTGTACCTAATAAAGTGGCCGGTGAGTGTATATATAATCTGAAATTTGTATTTTTATTATAATTTATAAAAATAATTTGAATGCAAATGTACAAACAAACATTATATAATTTATGGCCATATTTAAAAGAAATCATCAATGTAATGACCTACAAAGAAAAAAAACCTAAATAAATAAATATTGTCTATATAATGTGGCAGGTGACAGCATAGCATATAGGCCCGCTGTTGCTAATTGTCATAATAGAGTAAATCAGTTGTGCAATATCATTTACTGCTCTCATCAAATCTATGAAATCAGCACAAATGTGCTGGATAGTCACCATACAGACTGCATGCAATAGATCACATATTGTATCTCCTCCACAAACACACACTCAGGGATTTTTCATTATACGGGGATCCAAATTCAGCAGTTCTGCCTGGTCAGGGCTCATATATCAGGGCAGTGACAAACGGCTGACCCCGGGGTGAATGAGCAGCTCCACGGCGGATGTGTATCACGGTGGGACACCTCGGGCCGACCCTCTGACCAGCCCACCACTCAGCAACCCCCGTGACATGAATTACCCCACACACCCAGTGGACTGCTGACAAGACAGAGTGCTTATGAATTATGGACACACATGCAGCACATGCCTGCCTGAGCCGCTATTCTGCTGCAGAAACACATACGGATACATTAGCAGGAAAAAGTTTGGACACGTCACTGAATTTATGATTCTCATGATCTAAAGTCTTCAACATAAAGGCTTGAAATCAGAAAAAAATATACATTGTGCCTATGCATGAGTTTCTTCACAAAATTGACATTTAATTAATTTATATAAAAGAATGATTAGGACCTGAAAGTGAAGGAATATAGCAGCAAATATCTCTGATTTCAAGTTTATTGATAAATGTTCTGTGCAGAACAAATTTCTGTGTAAATCTATCTTTTGTTTTCTCTACATTTTTGCAATGCAGCAATTTACATATGAATGACTTAATAAATGATTCTCATAGAAAAGCATTCAGCTTGTTTTTCGATGAAAGAGGCACATCGAACACAGTGTTGCTGCCCAAGGCTAAAAGCCACCATGGACAGTTGCTCAAAACCAATCTAACCAAACAAGCCACAAGGTAAATCACAATGTTAAAAAAAAGCCATGCAATCATCGTCTTTCTTGATCGGTTTATGCAGTCATTCAAAAGCTTTCATGTCTAAATACATGAAAAATTAATAGCTGAGAAATTACTGTTTTATGCAACCAAACAGCATGCACAAAAATCAGAATTTTGACGAACATTTAGTAGTTGCTTTAAAGGAATACTTCACCCAAAAATTCGAATTTGTTGAACATCTCACCCCCAGGCCATCTAAGTTGTATAGTAGTTTGTTTCTTTATGTGAACAAATTTGGAGAAATGTAGCATTATATCACTTCCTCACCAATGGATCCTCTGCAGTGAATGGGTGCCGTCAGAATGAGAGTCCAAGTAATGTGGATTACTTGTGGATTATAGTGATGTTTTTATCAACTGATAAAAACATCACTATAATCCACAAGTAATCCACATCACTCCAGTCCATCGATTAACATCTTGTGAAGCCAAAAGCTGCATGTTTGTCAGAAACAAATGTATTATTTTATAAATTATATATTATAAATTATAATTAGAGTCCAAAATCCACAATATTGCTTTCTCCAGTATAAATGTCATCTCATCTCTCATCTGATTAAACACCATTTACAAACCTAAACAGTCCAAAACAGATCTAAACATATATATGGATGGACAACAGAAGATGGACTATTTCACTGGAGGAAGCGTTATTGTGGATTATGGACTGGCATTTTGGCCAGAAGTGATGACTTGAAAGTGATGTTTAAAGACAGTTTAAAATGTATTAATAATGGTTTTATTTCCTACAAACATGCAGCTTTTGGTTTCATGAGACAATAATTGATGGACTGGAGTGATGTGGATTACTTGTGGATTATTGTGACGTTTTTATCAGCTGTTTGGACTCTCATTCTGATGGCACCCATTCACTGCAGAGTGATGTAATGCTAAATTTATCAAAATCTGAAGAAATAAATTCATCACATTCTAAATAGCCTAAGGGGGAGTACATTTTAAGCAGATTTTCATTTTTGGGTGAACTATTCCTTTAATCTAAAGTGATTTGCAGTACACTCATAATAAGTACAGTCCTCCTGGAGTGACCTGAGGTTAAGTGTCTCGCTCAAGGACAAAATGGTGATGCCTTATGGCTCGTTCCGTGTGGGAATTGAACCAACAACCTTCCGGTTAGCCTTCAGCTGCTTCCATCATGCCATACCAACCACATAATCAATCACATCAAACTCAAATGCCCTCCATTTAACTAACAGCTGTCAGTCAAACAGGCTGGCCTGTAGCTGAACCTCATATTCAATCCTCCAGCAGCAAAACCAAACCCTGAAAAGCCCAGGCAATCTTTCCCACCTCCACAGGGACAGGCCACAGCTTCCCTCTGGATTATCCTGTCAGAGATCAGGCCTCGGCTCATATTTTACATTTAAAGGTGGGGGAAATGACCAGCCGCAATATTTGACCTGTTCCCAGCTTGCGTATGTTTTTCTTTTTAAGTGTGACAACGGCATTCTGCGGGTGACAGGGTCAGTGATTTACCGCTTCCATAAATGAACTGTTTAAAGCAAGATGGAGAGCTCTGCGGTCTGAGGTATCCCTTATAAACATAAGTCAGCGAGGGCTGTTATAGGCAATGGAATTAGCTTGTTTAGATGATGGACAGCTGCCAGGGTGACGCCGCTCTGAAACGCTGTCTTATTGTCCATTCTTTAATGCACTGCTGTATATTTTGTGGTTCGCTGGAAGCGTGTGACGTATGTTAAAATGCAGATGTCTAAACTGGTGTCGAAAGTGGTGATTTACACTCTGATCGTTAATATGCTTGCATGCTAAAGGTCATGGAAACTTCAGACAGGTGTGGGCAAGTGTCATTCATGACGACACGGAGCCACTGAGAACAAGATTACAGGCAGAAAGGGCAGAAATTTAAGAATCAGCTCCCTTACAGTTTATAAGTGTTAATACTGAGCTGGAAAGAAGCAATAGATATAATAAAAACAGTAAAGATTTGTGAAATAGTTTTTTTACCATTTAAATTAACTATTGTCTATTTGGATATATTGTACAATGCAATTTATTTCTGTGATTAAATGCTGAATTTTCAGCATCATTACTCAAGTCTTCAGGGCAACATGATCTTTTAGAAATCATTCTAATATTCTGATTTGCTGCTCAAGAAACATTTATTATCAATGTTGATTCTTTGATTAAAATAAATTAATTTGAAATGGAATTATTTGTAACATTAAACATATTTACTGTCACTTTTGATTAATTTAATGTATCCTTAATGAATAAAAGTATTAATTTAATTCAAACAAAAATTAAATAAAAATTAAATAAAATGCAATAAAATAAAATTGTACTAGCCAAAAACTTTTGAAATGTACTAATGTGCAAAATATTAAAATTTAATTATTAGCATATTTACAGGCTTATGAATTGTATTTCTGTATTAAATTTGTAATTGAGGGTTAATATTTATATATATACACTCCATGCACGCACACACACACACACAGAGTAAATAGTGTATATACTGTATACTACAGGTTTTGCTGAATAGCATTTCATTCCATTTCAGTTTCCTCTTTTCAAACCCAGTAATTGAATTAGAATTCATAAGGCAATCTCAGTTTAATTCTGAATGGCGCACAATCCTGACATGAGCAAATTCATGTTTAAAGCCAGAGCTTCTGCCTGTGTAAAGGCACGAGGGAGATTGTGATGCTAGGCTAGCAGCCTTAGGGTCTGGCTAGTGTCCTTACATTCTCTGTCCCATCCATCTTTCGCCGGTGATAGATGAGGAAGAGCAAGGCAAGCCACAACCGTCTGTTGTCTTCGTGTCAACAGGAGACGGGAATATATAAGTCACACCAAGGAAACGGAGAGCAAACATTTATAATAGTACCACCTGTCTGCTATATTAATCACTCATGCTGTTTGCTAACAACACATGCATCAAGGTTCAAATACGCACTGTCACAGATCGACCAGGCTCTCAGTCCACCCAATCACAGCGAGCACCCTCACCAGAGTACTAATGAGCACACCTGCACTGAATCATCAACTCATCACCAGTCACCATAAAACCACACACCTCACAGCCATCAGACGTCCGATCTCATTCAAATGAAGTAGACTCACGTATGCTATCTCAGCTATTGATCTGTTACCTACCCAAGTGTGTACTTACCTCTTGTATTCCTTCCAAGTGTTCCCAGCAGCAGGGGAATCCAGCCCGACTCCATCCATGTGCCTTCTTTTCCAAGAAGTTCAGCCTGGTGGAGAAGAATTATGACGTCGGCAACCGAGAACTCCTCACTATAAAACTCGCCCTGGAAGAATGGAGGTATTGGCTGGAAGGCACACAACATCCATTCTCAGTACTCACCGATCACAAAAATGATCCCTAAAAATTTAAACCCTACCACTCACCTGTCTCTCCCTCCACAGAGCCTGGTCCGAACGTAGGGGCCCCTCTCCCGCTAATCCTGGAAGACGGAGCCGTCTACAGAGTGAAGGAAATCCTGGATTCCCGGCGCCGTGGTGGTCAGCTGGAGTACCTAGTGGACTGGGAGGACTACGGTCTGGAAGAGAGATCTTGGGTCCCTAGGGATGACATCCTGGACCCCTCCTTACTAGAGGAATTCCATACCAATCATCCCAGCACCCAGAGGAAGAGGAAGACCACCACGTCGTCGTCGACCACCACATCTCACCAGAGTCTGTGTAGCCTTGTTGAATTCAATGCAGGTGAAATAACCTAAAAGAAGACCTTGAAGTGAAGTGACATTCAGCCAAGTATGGTGACCCATACTCGGAATTCGTGCTCTGCATTTAACCCATCCAACGTGCACACACACAGCAGTGAACACACACACACCGTGAACACACACCCGGAGCAGTGGGCAGCCATTTTATGCTGCAGCGCCCGGGGAGCAGTTGGGGGTTCGGTGCCTTGCTCAAGGGCACCTCAGTCGTGATATTGAGGGTGGAGAGAGCGCTGGACATTCACTCCCCCCACCTACAATCCCTGCCGGCCCGAGACTCGAACCCGCAACCTTTGGATTACAAGGCAGACTCTCTAACCATTAGGCCACGACTTCCCCTTGAGGATAAAGGCAAACTTTAATATTGTCTGATTTTATAGCCTATATGTTCTTAGAAAAATTTCTAAAAGATTTAACTCAAATTAAATAAAGCAAACACTATATTGCTCTAAATAAATCAACTATACACATTCAAATAAATAAAAATATATATGTATTAATTTACATTCATTCAAACGTTTAAGGACAGTGATAATTCTTTAAAAAGAAATTCTTTTTTTTCAGCAAGGTTGTAATATATTGACCAAAAGTAACAGGAAAGACATGTGTGATGTTACATAAGATTTCATTTCAATGTTACATAAGATTTATATTTCAAATAAATGTTGTAACGTAATAAAAACGTAATATTAGTATGTAATTTAAAGAAATAGTTTAATTTAGCTCAAAGGGAATCATTTATGATTTTATAGGGAATTTTGAACAGACTCACTCTTACGGCGATTCACTGAACGAGCCGTATAACAAACTCTGCGCTGGATATTAAAATCCAAAATATAGTGAAAACACTATTAAAAAGCACAGTAACAAGATCGGCAGATTAAGACATTAACTTGTGAGCACAAAACACAACATACTTCTCTTTTCAATATATATAAGATCTTATTTATATAAATCTAAGACATAAACTAATCTAACACATGAACACAAGCATTCCCACGTTGCAGAAAGAGAGAAAGTGAGGAAAGGATAAGTTTAAGAGAATAAAAATGTGAAATCCCAAGTTTACAGCAATATGTGCAATTGCATAGACCTGAACAACCATCAATCACTTATTTAACCCTCGCTTTGAGTTTCTCAATGAGGCTAAAGTTTATATTAAAGACACCAATTCAGTTACAACCTAGAGGTACTTGCATTGCCTGTGTTAAGGGGTTTCCTTTGTGTCGTCGTCGTTGCAGGAAGTTCAATAGTCTTTGAAGTGAGGACTTGGGCGTTGGCTGAGGATGCGGAGTTGGTCTGGTTGAAGTTTGAAGCGAGTGCAGTTGGAGCTGAACTTTGCAGCAAACTTACATTAGAACATGAAACTCCACAGAAAGAAAAGAAACTAAAGTAAAAGAATAAAAATAAAAGGAGGTAATGAGACTAGCTGGTTTTCTTCTCATTGTGGTAGCAGCTGGCACATGGGCCAGAGAGCACGTTCAAAGAGCAGCGTCAAAACGTGGTGGCAAAGGAGAAGAAGAGGAGAAAGAGTGACTAAGATGACCAAGAGAGCATTTTTAAGAAGAAGAGGACTAAGAGGTTGTAAGAGAGCATTTTTAAGAAGAAGAGCATTTTTAAAAAGAAGAGGAGAAGGGTGACTAAGAGAGCGTTTGATGGTGTCCTGAGTTTTTAAACTCGGCTTCTGGACACATCCCATCTGGTGTCTTGACCAATTAGATAGGCTATTATCTTAGCTAGGGGTGTTCCTTCCATCATAAATCAGCATGTTATCAGTCACATGGTCCGAATTTTACACACTCTTGCAAAGTATAATTTTGGATTTGGTTTCTATAACCAGAATATGATACATTTGACAAAGAAATGATTGGAAGAAACATTTAAAGCATGATTTTTCACACTCATACACACCAAACATGCATATGAATCATTCAGCTATTCAATAATGATTAAAAAGACATATATAATATTTGATTAAAACATGACAGTCTAATATCTGGGTTACAAACATAATATGGGGTTCTGCATAGAAATGATGATTTTATGTGCATATGAAAAAGAAAGTCTTTGTATAGTTATATGGAGAACGAAGGCATGTTCTTTAGACAAAGGAATTTTGGTTTGGTCTGTCTTCTATGTGGGGGTGAAGTCAGTCTAAGGAAGCTCATGAATTCAATCGTGGAACATGTGATGGCCATCTCTTTGACCATCAGTCTTGATTATTTGCCCCAAATTTGACGGTCTCCTTCCTGAATTGGAATTATCAATGTGTTCTTTTGCCTCAAGGTTGTAAGCTGTTTTGTGAAAGAGGCTTGCTGGTTAGTTTGCTTGCTTCAGACTAGTTGGAGTTAGGAATCTGATTTACGGCGTCCTGTTTCCTTGGGCCTCTCGGTGGAATTCCAGTTTCTCATGTTTCAATGTTCTGATCGCATCTTAAATTTGTCTGATTCAGTCTCTGATATTCTACAATGTTGTTCTTTTGAACTTTCTATTCATCAAAGAATCTTGAAGCAAAAAACAGCCTATTAGAATTTCTGAAGGACCATGTGACACTGAAGACTAAAACTCCAGATTTGCATAACAATAATAAATTACATATTAAAATATATTAGCATATTTTAAATTGCAATAATATTTCAAAATATTGCTGGGAGTTTTTTTCTGCATTTTTGATCAAATAAATACAGCCTTCGTGAGCATAAGAGACTTCTATCAAAACTTCAAGTCTTACCTACTCCAAACTTTTTTCTTTTTTTTTAATGAATCTCTTATTTGTAAACTCATATCAGAAATGTTTTTAAACCATTATTATGTGCATTTATCACTATAGTCTGATGACAAGTTGTTTCAGCAATAATAAAGGATGATGTCAAATTTGTATAAAATAAATAAAGTATAATTTTTTGATAACATTCTAGAGATCATATGATTAATTTCCAAGTGGAAATGTTGCCATTTTCAAAACTCACAGCAGGTGAAATTGAGAAAACATTTTGTCCCACGTCTCAAGAATTACTGCTATCATAAATCACTCACTGGAAGCTCTGTAACATCTTCACTACATCTACTTTTATACCTCCATTAAAACCTAATCTTTTTTCGTTTACCCCAGCTGTTGATCATTACTCTGCTGGTGTTTTGGGCATTAAATACAAATTATTTGTTTTCTCATTGTTCTCACTGGTTCTTTATTGTTTATATGTTGTGCCAAATTGTGATTTTGAGAACAACTGTATTGTATTTCTTTGTGGTTAGTTGTTGTATAATGAGTAAAAGGATCTGAACAGTGAAGGTTTTAATTGAATGTGTGCAGTATTAAGTATCACATGACCAAGGAATCCATGCATAAAACTATGCAAGTTTCATCCTAAAAGACATTTCTGCGAAGGCTTGGTAACTGGAAAACACATTTACTGGCCAGTATTCAATACTGCTATTAGAATTAGACTATATGTTATAGACGTCCATACAGAATGTATATACCCCTTACAAAAGACGCATGTCTCTGTATTGCACTTAGAGACCCTGAAATCAATAAGAATCCTCCAGTATTTGACCCATTTTACAAGCTGTATAGTGCATCACACTGAACCATTACTAAAGGTATGAAACATAGTGAACATCACTGGGGGAAAAATAGATATATCACCAGCATTCACATTAAAAACAGGGTGAATGGCTTTGAATTTAGTATGTCTCATAAAGAGAAGAGAGATGGACTAGAGGGTTTTATTGTTGCCTTTATTGTGCTAGAGAAAATTATAAACCTACGTCATATGGAAACATGTTTATGAGGATATGACCCACACAGCATTTGTACCTACACCTCCATCCTCCTATGCATTTGTGTGTGTGTGTGTGTGTGTGTGTGTGTGTGTTTCATGTATACAGTATGTGATTGGGAGGACACAATATGAGAAGGGTTGTTTAAATTTTAGTCAATTTAAAAAAATTGACAAAAAAAATAAAATGATAAGTACTTTAATTGTTAAAGTTGATGTATAAGAAATAACTAAAACTGAAATAAAAATGAAAAGTAACAAAAACATTAAATAATATATACTGTATTATAAATATAAACAAAAAAATAGATTACTAAATGACTAAAAATGACAAAACCACAGCAAAATTATTAAAACTTTGACTAAAATTAAAGCAAAAATGGAAAATAAAAATAAAACATCAGAAAATGAGAGGGGTTAGAGATCTGCTTCTTTTCAGAGAATGTTACAGAATTCTATCAAACATTTGACCTATACGCAAGATCTATCTATCTATCTATATATCTATGACTATAACAAGTCACACACAACGTGACACATCTTGTCGAGAAACGTCTGAGTGGAGATGATTGAGTGAAACTTGTTCATGTTTTCTGTTGACATTAGCATTGGTTAATGATAAGCGGATGCCAAACCGCTGGAGCTACAGCTTTAACCGCTCCCTCTCTCTCTGTTTCTCATGCTAGTCGCCTGAGGGAGGTGATTCATTATCTGAGAGAATTGTCGCAGCTCTTGCTCTCCAGAGGAAGCTGGCACTGTTTTCTTTCATAGTCACACAAAATACAGCAGCACCAGCAATCAAATACCGGTATGTTTGAGCTCATAGTCAAATCTTTGACGTGTGATTGCTTGACAGATGTGTTCACAATGAGATGACCACAATGAAACGTCCTCATTTGGTATCTCTTCTCGTTTTGTTTAGGAGAAACAATTGAGATATTAAAGGTGAAGTGTAATTAAAAAAAAATTATAATAATGTGTGCACTAGATTTCCAAACAGTTTTCCTGTCATCCACGGGTCACCCAAACAGATCCCTAAAATCACATCAGTGGTTGAGTTAATGTTGCTGTGGGATGTTTAAACAAACTGAATGTTTTGAAAGCCATGTTTTCAAAAATTTACAGAAGAATCGGTCAACTGCACTCTTAAAAATTAAGCTTATAAAAGGGGGTTTTCACCACGAAGAGCCATTTTCCTCGGCATCCCCCTGGCTCGTGAGCTCTCCGTCGCCGCCTCTGGCTCCTCCACCACCTGCTCCGCCGCCGTTGCTCAGCCCCTGGAGTCGGTGGCCATCCCTCCTCCATGGCTCCTCCCTCCGTCGGCTCCACCGTGGGCCATCTTCACGGCTGTGGCCTTGGTCCAGCTGTGCGCCTCCTGCTCTGGGTCCCTCCTGTCTCTTCCCTGGCTCCTCCCTCCTCCGTCGCCTCCCTGGTCTCTGTCTGCCGGCCCCCTCCCGGGTGTCCGTCCTCCTCGTTAGTTCCCGCCCGTCCCTCCCCATTGGATGATGCTACGGTGCGAGGACACACCTTCCGGGAGCGGGGCGATATGTCAGGCTTGTGGACTGTTTTGTGTGTGTTTTGCTCCCCATGTGTTCCCGGTGACCCAGTTTTTTCCTCATGTTGATTATGTTAATTTGCTCCAGGTGCGTCTCGTCGTCTTCCCCAATTACCCCATGTTTAAAAGCCCTAGTCCTTCTGTGTATGTTTGTCGGTTCTAAACGTCATTCCCTGTGTTCCTGTGCTTCCCCTGCTCCATGTTGGACTATTAAAGAACTCCTCGCTCCTTGCTCACTGGAAGAGTGTGACATTATTACATTTGGAAAGCACAAAACACATGACAAACAATCACTTTTAGATGTAATAAGGAATCTGTAATGCGTTTGAACTTTGGTTACAGTCATTTATGAAAAGACAATGCATTACAGTATAAATTATGGATAACTTTATAATGCATTAAGAATTCAAGCAAAGTGTTGCCTCTTTTTCCTAAGTGTGAAGAACATTTGAATAATCTACAGAAACTTTTTTTCCACTATTAATAACTTACTTTAAAGAAACTATACGATAATTGAAAAAAAAGCTTTATTTGAGCAAGGCAACATTTGTAAAAATAAATAAACATATAAAGTAAGAGATAAAGATCTCTTTCTCTTTAGAGAAAAGGTTCAGTCAAACATCTGGCCTATACACAAGATTTCCACCCTACTGAGCTCCAATGAGCAGGTCTGAGGCTGATCGATGGAAGGAGCACAGAGACTGACCTGTAGTGGCCAGTGAAGTATTGAGTCGCCCCCCCTACCAGTTTACTTCTTGGCCGTGTGAGAAACCCAAGACACAGGAAGTGGTCAAAAACCCGGCAGCCAGACTTCCTATTCATCCTATTCAAGCAGTGTAATGTCACAATCAATTTCACAGGTCTATAGATATAGATTAAAAATAATGATTGTTACTAAACATTTCCCCTTCCTCCTTGAATAGTATAGAGTAGAATAGAAATATATATATATATATATATATATATATATATACAGATAAACTGTTCTAAAGGTTTGGGTGAGTATGTTTATTTTGTTTAGTTTTTTTTTTTTTTTTTTTTTTTGGAAGAAAAAAATAAATGAGTACATTTCCTCAGCAAGGACACATTTTATGGATCAAAAGTGACAGCAAAGACATTTATAATGTTACAAAAGATTTATATTTTGAATAAATGCTGTTCTTTCTTTTTTTCCTAAAAAAAGGTTTATATTAAAAAATAAATAAATAAATAAAACAACCCAAATGTTTTCAACACTGATAATGATAAAATAAAATAAAAAAAACGTTTTCTGAGCCTCAAAACAGCATAATAGTATGATTTCTGAAGGATCATGTGACTTCATGTGTTACTGTAACGTGCAGTCTGTAAAAAGTCTCAAAAAATGTGGAAAAGATTAATATCACTTAAGAACTAAAGAGTAGAATATCACTTATTAATATCACTGGCACTGACATCATCCCACCTCCCATATAAAACTAATGCCCTTTGAACAGCACTAATGATACTCAATGATGTACAATAATGCATACAGCAAGAAATTATGTTTTGGCATCAGGACTATTGAAGAGTAAATCAACTGAAAAGAACTTGCTTATCAACGTCAAAGGGCTGAAATAGCACAGACTGTATGGTTATGAGAGGTGTGGTTTTCACATTACGAATGGTTTCACACTTTCATCTGACCCGCTGTATGGGCTGTCAGTGGTGCTCCATGGTAATTGAATTGTTTCCTGGAGTGAATAATTAAAACGCCTCTGGCTAATTATTCACTCTAATTACGCTCCGTGCTTGTGACACTGAAGAAATGTGAGCTGATTTTTTTCTGCAAAACCCCAAAATTGATTTACAGAGTCAATGCATGTGCGTGATGGAGTTCAGCTCATCGTTAGAAAGCAAAAATATGGAGATGTGGAAAATAAATCCAACATTTTTGTACACAACCACCAAGCATGAACAATTTCACTGACAGCAGCTACAGCTATCAAGACTGATCTGCTTTGTATTCGGCCAAAATGCCAAGAAAGTCTCATTAACATTCATTGAAAATGAAACAATATTTTCAGCCTCAGAAGGAAAAATTCACAAAACAAAGAGACAATGTAGTCATGTGCGTCAAAGCTATTCATTCATATTGATCAGAATTGTCCAAGAAAAATAACCATCAGTTAATAGTGATGCTTGTAATTTCTACAAGTGGCACCACACAGAATGGTAAAAATAATTGGATTTTTGATGTTTACAAATGCAAAACTCACTTCTACAATGCTATGCTGTCAATATGGTTCCTAAAGTGTTTTAGAACGCTCTTAAAAATAAAAGGTTCTTTAACAAATAAAGAATCTTTAACATTCTTGGAACCTTTTCATTACACAAAAGGTTCTTTAGATTTTTAAGATGTTCTTAAGACTATAACAGTTGGAATTGGAACCATTAAATAAAATAATAATTTAATTCAGTTTATTCTAGTTAATTTTATAAAAAAAAAAAAAAGGATTTCAAATGTAATGTAAATGTAAATGTCAAATAATGACTATATATAGTGAATATATATATATATATATATATATATATATATATATATATATATATATATATATATATATATATATATATGAAATCATTATTTAAAATAAAACAACTGAAATAAACTGAATTAAAATATTGCATTATTATTATTATTATTGCTATAGTTGCCATTCCACTTTCCATTCAATAAAAGCTTATTTAGATTTTTAAAATGTTCTTAAAAGTAGAACAGTTGGAATTGGAACCATTAAATAATAATATTTTAATTCAGTTTATTTCAGTTAATTTTATTTTAAATAATGATTTTAAATAATTAATATACAGTGAATAAATATATTATGATTTTTATTATTATTATTATTAGAAATCATTATTTAAAACAAAATTACTGAAATAAACTGAATTAAAATATTAAAAGGCTTTTTTTTTTTTTTTTTTTTTTTTAGCTAGTTGCAAGATAAGATTTAATTGTTTAACTTGATTGTTTGGAGTTAAGTAAAACGGAAATAAAACAATTATACAGGCATCATAAAAAATAAAAAATAAAAACCTACAAAAGGACAAAAACACCCAGCAAAATCAAAATGGTAAATAAAAAAAAGATACATTTTGATAATACAAAAACTACACTGGGTAACACTGCAAAAACTCCCTTTTTTTTTTTACGTTACTAGCAGTTTCTAGTGTTTTGAATGGTTGCTGTAGGTTGTTTTGTCTAAAGATGATAAGACAATTCTTAATAAATTCTAAGTTCATAAAAATGTGCAATTCTTGAAAAGTTGCCATATATATATATATATATTTTTTTTTTTTTTTTTTTCTTAGTTCTTTGTTTTTTTGGTTTTTCTTGAATAGAAAATGTTTTTTGCAAGATAATTTAAGACTTTTAACTCTTCTTAATATTTGTCTTAAGAAAAATTGTTGAGAACTATCTTTGGTGAAATTAAATGTTAATAATTTTTTTTTTCTAAATTAGAAAATTGTAACTGGGTGAATGAGACTGGAGATGTGCGGATCCAAGTGCAAACTTTTATTTATAAACAGTCAATACACAAGCAGGGTCAAACAACGGCAAACTGATATGGCACGGGCAAGACACATGAGTGATCCTAGGGCAAGCGTGGGTCGACGATCGGCGAACAATATCCAACAGGGCCAGGCAGAGAGATAATCCAGGTACACGAGCAATGATCCAAACGGGCAGGAACCAAAACACGAGAAAACTAGCCAGGGAAAAAACTAACAACTGAGTGGGCTCCGTAGAGTAGCTATCGCTAAGATATACGCTAAACAATACTCGGCAGAGAGGAAGAGGAAGTCCATGGTTTATGTAGGGTGTGTAATCAGTGCAATCAGCTGTGTGTGTAATGGATGATGGGTGCAATGGATGACGGGAATTGTAGTCTGAGGTGGCGTGCAACAGTTAGTGTAGTGCAAGACTCCCTGTGGTGAGTGAGTGACCTCTGGTGGTGAGCGAATAGAAGTTCATGGCCAAGATTCGTGACAAAAATAAATGCACTCTAAGAGAAACAGGTACAAAAACTGTTACTGAGATGGTACCCTTTCAAAAGGTAAATCTTTATACCTTACTTGCCGCTAAAGGGACATTTTAGTACCTTAAATCTACATATTTGTTCCTAAAGTGTACATATTAATACCTAAGGTACCAACCAGTGACAGCTTTTGTACCTCTTTTTCTGAGAGTGCAGAAAATAGAAGTATAATTTTATTCTAGAGAATGCTTCATAATTCCAGCCTTGTTTTCAAAACATCGTCTACCAATGTACAAACAAACATGAAGTCCCGCACACTGGTTGAGCCAGCCGTTGACATGCCAGGCCAATCAAACTAATAGAGAAATGTATTGAAAGTGCCACAGAGTCGCAGCGTTCACACTCTCACGAATGTCTTCTAGTTGTCTCTGCACATTAATATGTGCAGAGACACAGGATAAAGTATTTTAACATTACATGCTTCGCAAAAACTCCAAATTTGCTGTAAAATTTAAGTGACGTTCGGAGAAGCCCATTTTCAAGAAGCATGTTTTTAACATTAGTTGATTTTTAGAAATCAGGATTGTTGAAATATTGAAGCAGTCAGCATTCAGAGCACAGTTTTGTTGACTCGAGGACAGACACTAACATGGACCACACCACATTCATGCGTCTGACTTCAGGGATTCAGAGAGAGAAAGAGGTCAAGTCTCTCCTTCCTTTCAAGACATCTAACAGTCTCTCATCGCTAGAGGGGAGATCAAAGAAAAATGAGTTCATTTCAATATCCCTTATCAGAATCAGAATGAGCTTTATTGCCAGGTATGTTTGCACATACGAGGAATTTGTTTTAGTGACAATAGCTCCACAGTGTGACAGAATGACAGCGACAGGACAGGATACAGATAATAAAAAATAAAAATTTAAAATAAAAACAAAAACAAAATAAATAATGTACAAATATACAAAAATGGACAATGTGCCAAATAGCACAAACACAATATACAAAATAGACACTTTGATATGTACAGGTATGTTAGGTGCAAATTTAAAATGTAATAAGTATGTGTGTAAAATAAAAATAAAAAGTATAATAGTTTTGTGTGTTTCATGTTTATTGTTAAGAGTTCAAGTGTTCATGAGATGGATTGCCTGAGGGAAGAAAGTTTCTGTGTCTGGTCGTTCGGGTGCACAGAGCTCTGTAGCGTCGACCAGACCGTAACAGTTCAAAGAGGGAGTGTGCTGGATGTGAGGGGTCCAGAGTGATTTTACCAGCTCTTTTGCTCACTCTGGATGAGTACAGTTCTTGGAGAGTGGGAAGGGTTGTACCAATGATTCGCTCAGCAGTCTGGACTGCCCTCTGTAGTCTTCTGAGGTCAGATTTGGTAGCTGAGCTGAACCAGATAGTTATTGAAGTGCAGAGGACGGATTCAATGATGGCAGAGTAGAACCGTTTCAGCAGCTCCTGTGGCAGGTTGAACGTCCTCAGCTGGCGAAGGAAGTACAACCTCTGCTGGGCCTTTTTCACAATAGAAGTGTGAATGTTCCACTTCAGGTCCTGAGAAATTGTGGTGCCCAGGAACCTGAATGACTCCACTGCAGTCACAGTGCTGTTCATAATGGTGAGTGGAGGGAGAGCAGGGGGGTTTCTCCTGAAGTCCACAATCATCTCCACAGTTTTGAGCGTGTTGAGCTCCAGGTTGTTAAGACTGCACCAGACAGACAGCTCCTTATTCTCCTGTCTGTAAGCAGACTTGTCATCGTCATGAATGAGGCGGATCAGTGTGGTGTCATTTGCAAACTTCAGGAGCTTGACAGAAGGGTCTTTAGATGTGCAGTCATTGGTGTAGAGGGAGAAGAGCAGTAGGGAGAGAACACAGCCCTGAGGAGCTCCAGTACTGATGGTGCGGGTGCAGGATGTGTATTTTCCCAGCCTCACTAGCTGCTGTCAGGAAGCTGTTGATCCACTGACAGATGGAGGTGGGGATAGAGAGCTGAGTTAGTTTGGGCAGGAGGAGGTCTGGAATGATAGTGTTAATGGCCGAGCTGAAGTCCACAAACAGGATCCTTACATAAGTCCCTGGTCTGTCCAGGTGTTGCAGTGTGTAATGCAGTCCCATTTTGACTGCATCATCCACAGACCTGTTTGCTCTGTAGGCAGGTGGTCCAGTAAGGGTCCAGTGATGTCCTTCAGATAAGCCAAAACCAGGTTTTCAAATGACTTCATGATAGGCTGGTGCCTTCCTTCTCTTGTTCTTTTTGAAGACCTGGCGCACGTCATTTTCTCTTATCTGCAGTTCAGGTGTGGGGGAGAGGGGGGTTGCAGGAGGTGTGAATGGTGTTTTTTCAAACCTACAATAGAACTCATTAAGATCGTCTACCAGTTGTTGATTCTCCACAGTACTGGGGGATGGTGTCTTGTAATTGGTGATGTCTTTCAGACCTTTCCACGCTGAAGCCATGTCACTGGAAGAGAATTGGATCCTTAACTTATCGGAATAATTCCTCTTTGCCACTCTGATCTCCTTTTCCAGTTTGTATTTGGCCTGTTTATACAAGACTCTGTCCCAATTCCTGTAAGCATCTTCTTTGGCCTGACGGAGCCGTCTGAGTTTTGCAGTGAACCACGGTTTGTCGTTGTTATAAGTTAGATGAGTCCTGGTAGGAATGCACATATCCTCACAGAAACTGATGTATGATGTTACAATCTCTGTGAGCTCGTCCAGATCATCAGCAGTTTCAAAAACATTCCAATCAGTCAGGTCGGGACAGGCTTGTAAAACCCACTCTGTCTCAGTAGTCCATCTCTTAACAGTCATTTAAGTTTCTGCGTGTAGGTTGGAATAAGATGAACCAAACAGTGATCAGAGAGTCCTAAAGCTGCTCGTGGAACAGAGCGATATGCGTCCTTTATCGCTGTGTAACAGTGATCCAATATATTACTGTCTCTGGTGGGACATGTAACACGCTGTCTGCATTTTGGCAGTTCGCGGGAGAGATTTGCTTTATTAAAGTCCCCTAGAATGATTAAAACAGTGTCCGGGTGTTGTTGTTCTGTGTCTGTGATCAGATCAGCGAGTTTCTGTAAAGCTGAGCTCACGTGCGCTTGCGGAGGAATGTAGACACTCACGAGAATGAACGAGCACTTTAGCACTGTTACATCTGTACACCACCTCTCATTGATGTAAAAGCATGTTCCGCTGCCGCATGATTTCCCTGTTGATTCCGCAACGCGATCTGCTCTGATGAGCGTGAAATTAGGCAGATGTAAGGCGCTGTCTGGAATGGTGTCGTTCAGCCAGTTTTCCGTGAAACACAGAGCAGCAGAGTTGGAAAAGTCCTTGTTAAACCGGGAAAGCAGAAGGAATTTGTCCATTTTGTTGGATAGAGAGTGGAGATTAGCCAGATGGATGCTAGGCAACGGCATTCGGACTCCACGCTGTCTGAGCTTCACGAGCACGCCAGCTCGCTTCCCCTGTCTGCACATCCTGAAGCGCCTAAACAGCGCCGCAGCTCCGCCGACTACTATGTTCAGCAAAACATCCGAATAATCGAAAACCGGTTGGAGATTTTGTGGAGTGTTCTGCCGAATGTTCAGCAGTTCTTCCTTGGTGAAATGATCGTGTTAGACAAACCAAAAACAGGAGAAACTAACAAAAACAGTAAAACAACTGGAGAACCAAGCACAATGGCTGCCATGCGCGGCGCCATCTTGATGATTATTTTCATATCAAAGACTTCTGTAGCTTTTGTTCATCCCACTGAAGCAGTTCTGTGCGTAAACTTCATTCAACAGGTTCTTCAGTTGGACAACTGAAGGACAATTTACAATTTTAAAGCAGCTCGCTCATTATAGTAACTTTTTTTTTTTTTTGCATAATCCAAAATCTGCTCAACTGGAACCGGAATATATACAAAGTTGGGTGGGGCTGCAATTTGCAAAAAGTAGAAGGATTATGATTTACGGTTGAATCTTCACTATGAAACTAAATGACATAATCAGACTTTAATGGATGAAAATGAAGTAGAAAGATGTGCAAAACTGGTTAATTTCAAAGCAGCTTGGATCAATTTAGACTGTAATATCCATACAGTCAGATCATTAGCTCAACAACCAAATAACAAAAAACTCAAAAACCAAAGTCACGATCTCTGCTGACTCATCTGAACGGAGATGAATGTGTTGTAATGAATCACGCAGCAGATGTGACTTCTCATTTTAATAATATTGATTCATATCTGACTGTCAGCAAAACTTTTATGGCACAAGCAAAACAAAGTCAGTATATTTGTTAAATGCACAATTGTCTCATTTGCTTTAAACAAACTTTGCCTTAGTTTATAATGATAGTCTCAATTGGAATTAATATAAAATGTAAATCACAACAAATACTAAAATAGAGTAAAAACTAAAATTAAAACTATAAAAAAGCTCATTTAAAATAGTATAATATTAGAAATGTATAAAAAATTTAAATAAATGAAAAGTAAAACTAAAAATATAAAATTAGTAGCTGATAGTACAATGTTAGAAAGATTAAAACTGAAAAGATTGTTATTCCTGTTATTGTTATTGTTATTGTTATTGTTATTGTTATTTGTGGTCATTAAAATAAAATGGAAAAGAAAACTGAAAAAAAACAAAACTAAAGCTCATTCAAAATATCTATTAACAATTTTTTTCTGTAATTGAAATAAGGGAGAAATAAAAATTAAATATAAAGCCTTGGCTAAATATTTTTAAGCTGAAGTATTAAAATTTCTAAAACTAAAGCAAAAATAAGTATATCTAAATATAAATATATTTTAAAAACTAATAAAATGACAAAAGCACATGACAAAATTACTAAAACTAAATAAAAAAAAAATAACAACCCATTCAAAACATGAATAAATACTACATAAATAATAGTGAAATAACACTGGTTAGGCTTTGGTGTTCATAACCATTTTGCAGAATGATGTTTGCCAAGTATGACTATTGTTATTCCTCATACTGCGGTTATAACTCATCCTGCAGCGATTCCTCAAATCATGTGTCTTTTTGAAGAGATGTGTGCTGTTACTTTAACAAATATCACAGATACTCGATGGTGGATTTTTTACTTGGTTTTGACTTGGAAATAACCATTTATAACACCCACAAATGGCACAGCAACATGCTAAAACCACTTAGAAACTTCATAAATACATTGCTCTGTATTTTAAAACAGCAGGTAATATTTTACCCGGTCTTCAAATTCAGTGTACATCTCATATTGTGTCCATTGCCCAAACAACTGAGGTCTAAGTAGATGTGATTTTCCCCCTGTGACAATACAATACATATCAAGTGTACGCTTCACTCCCTCCATCTCTCTCTCTCTCTGTCAGGCTAAGAGGTCTGTGCAAAGTACAAAGCAAGAAAATTGATTTGCCTCTGCCAGCTGGTTATTAAATTTGTTTGCAAATCTCCAACCTATTCTTATCCTTTCTGCTTGTCTCTCTCTGTCCATTGTCATACCTCCGGTCTTTCATTTTCTCCCCTCATTTCCTCATCAGCATGCTTTCTTAATACACATTCCTGGTCTTACTGCGAATAAGTCATCAGTGCATGCAATTCTGAAGGAAAAAAAGTATTTGTTTTTGCAATCATTCATAAAAACGTAATAACTTTCTCCACCTTAGGAAAGACCTTCATTTTTGGCTGGAGTTAACTAGGCTGGTTTATGTTGAAGAAATACCCGGGAATGACAATTTTGTTTCAGTTATTCACACTTACGTAATTACAAATCTATAAGATGTTCTTTTCGCTGCAAAAGTTGAAATTTTGATTGACTGTTTCCATGCTCTCTTCCATGCAATACAGCAGAAGCTTCAGAAAGTACACAAAAGAAGTGCTTCATGCAAGAAATGCTTTATATTCAAGCATTTTGAAGTCTTTGGAACAGACTGTTATTTAAGATGCTTTTCTATATCACAAAAAAAGGATGGAGCAAAAATGCACAAAGCTACATAAACATGCAGTAATTTCTGAGAGGAAATAGCATGGAGAATATTTTTTCCAAATGCACAGATTTTGTATTAACAATATTGTTTTTTTGGAGGGAGAAAGGTCTGAACAGAAGCGGTGAGGAGAGAAAAGCATAATGAAGAGCAGCGGTCAAATGGCATGAATCTCCAACATCTAATATACTCCAGCACCCGATGAATATTAATGTCACAGAGTGAGCCACATCCACAGGCTTTGATTCTGCCTACAGCTGAGAATAGAAACAGATGTGTCATTTGGAAAAGAGGTCAAAAATAATAATTATCTATAGTTTAAATTAAAGGTTACTAAGCAAAATTAACTACTGGCAGCTCATGCAGCTTTCATGCCATGAAAGTATTGTAAAAAATGAATAAATTAATAAAAAATCTAAAGCTAAAATTATTAGCTATTATTTATATAAAATAACCTATGTATTATAGAAAATTAGTATTTGTTGGTTTTTTTGTTGTTGTTGTTTTTTTTACCAATTTATTGGTGCAAAATTTTCCAAAGAAAAAAAAAGTTAATTTTGTTGGTAGAACGAAACAGTAACAAAGACACAAAGAGAAAGACAGAGAATGTATGTGTGTGTGTGTGTGTGTGTGTGTGTGTGTGTGTGCATGTTTATGTGGTTTATGAGGACACAAATTTGTATAATGACATAGGTATGACAGAGCTATAACAATATGAAGGTGGTTTATGAGGACACTGCCTATGTCCCCGTAATTCAAATTAAAAACATACTAAATGGTGTTTTTTTGAAAATCAAAAAATGCACAAAGTCTCCTGTGAGGGCTAAGTTTAGGTGTAGGGTTGGTGTAGGGCAATAGCACACACAGTTTGTTCAGTATAAAAACCATTACGCCTATGGAGAGTCCCCATAAACCACAAACACCAACATGTGTGTGTGTGTGTGTGTGTGTGTGTGTAAATTTGATATTCTTGATGTATGTTCCAGACAAGATGTCGGATTGAGTTCAAAAGTAGAGAGGGCAAAATATTACAGTTTTTCTCAATTTCTTTGTCGAAACAGTCTTAACATTCTCTAAACTGTGAGTGCAAATGTCACAACTGTTTGCTGGAACTTCAGATCTTTATTGCATGTCTGCAAAATGTAGTTACTCACCCAAAACATTTAATTCATGCTTCAAAACCTAGTTATCGTGTCAGTAATTTGGCCAAGGCCACCAAAATTCTCGTTTGGTTCTCAACGAAGGTGGTGACATTTTTTATCTTCCTCTCCTCCCCTTACCTTCCCTGCTTTGCTCTCTCGTCTCGTCTCGTCTATTGTCTAATACTTGAGAGAAATAATGCGCCGAGAATGGCTGCAGGACCGGATGGCTGCTTGCCGGAACTGGATTGCCTTCCCTGTTGCAGTCGTGTGATTGACTATGTGCTTTTTGTTGCTGGGGTGTTTTTCCTGTTCTCACACGGTACTCCCATATGAGCATAGTCTGTGAATTATTTTTTTTTCTCCCCGCTTTCCTCATGTCATGCTGTATCTCTTCCTCACTCTAAAACAAATTCCTCGTATGTGTAAACATACTTGGCGAATAAAGTTCATTCTGATTCTGATTCTGATTCTGAAATATAAAGTATTTTTGTCATCGTGTGAGACACACTGGCAAAATGTTTAGTTGTTTTTTCACCATGACAGTCAACCTTGGAAATTAAGGTTTTATTAAAAAATTCTGATATTTGTTGAGAAGAGTCAATAGTACATAGAAAAAAAAAGTATATGAACGTTTGTATTTATACAGTACATTTATTTTTGTACGAATGTATTACATTTAAAGTGAAATCTTGCTTGTCCAATTACTGTACATTTCATATTTCTTATGTTACCACAAATACAAAATAACTACAAAATAATATCCATGAAAAAAATTATTCTTGGTGGACATCCTGTTGCTCTTGTTGGTCAGGCCAAAGATTTTCATCAACATCACATCTGATGTTTTCCATTGCCATGCACCGGGGAAAAAATCTCCTTGAATGCCGCACAATGAATGATCAGCTGTGATGTCCTCACATGCAGCATTCATGGCATCCAACAGAGACATCTGATCTTGTCGTCTATGATCATATACTTTCCACCTCCATGCTGAAAAAAACTCTTCTATTGGATTTAGGAATGGCGAGTATGGTGGAAGAAACTCCACTGTTATCCTTTCATGTGCAGCAAACCACTCCCTAACAATATTGGTTCGGTGGAAGCTGACATTATCCCAGACAACAACATAATTAGGCAAATCTGGTCTAACTAAACCTCTTTCTTGTTCTGGAATCAGGTCTCTGTAAAGTGTGTTTAGAAAGGCCAGGAGAAGTTGGGTATTATAGGGCCCAATGTGTGGAATATGTGTGCTCACACCATTCTCTGAAAAGGCAGCACACATTGTAATATTGGCCCCACGTTGGCCTGGTGTGTCAGCTGTGGCTCGGTGTCCAATGAGATTGCGACCACGTCGCCGGCCTTTGGACAGATTGAACCTGGCCTCGTCCACAAAAACAAGAATGTGGGTTGTTTCATGTCCTTCTAACTCCATGATTCTCTACGAAGAAACACAGAAACAAAATAAAGTTCATTTTTATTCTAGAGTTCATTAAATGTTTTCTCTTCTTATGGGTTTCTAAAACTTCAAGTAATACAGGCATCTTAGAAGTACAGTAAAACTCCCTAAGTGCACACCAATAGTTTACCTGGACATACTGGTACCGCAGCTCCGTCACTCTTTCACTATTCCTCTCAAATGGCACCTTGTAGAGTTGTTTCATAGTCATTTGATGTCTTTTCAAAACTCTGTCTATGGTGGAAATACTGACAGAATTTATATTTGCGAAGACATTATTGTCATTTTTGATTGCACTTTGGATCTCTCTTAGCCTGATGTAATTGTTGGCTATGACCATGTTGCAAATTTCTTGTTCTTGCTGATGGTTAAATACTGCTGCTCTGCCACCAGCGCGAGGTTGTTGTGCGGTTCTATAGAATGTACAAATAGACTTGCATTTACCTTTACAATAGTTTTATTTATAAAAATGCTTTACACATTGTAAAACAAAAAAAATACATATTTACCTGTTTTCCCTACGAAAGGTTTGCACAATTGATGACACTGTGGACCTGTTTACATTAGCCTGTACTCTTCGACCAGCCTTCCCTTGTAAAACCACGATTTATGACATGATCCACAAGTGTGGCTCTGATTTCATCAGAGACTCTGACTCTTCTATTTCCACCTCTTCCTCTATTATGTCTTCCTCTAACACCACCACCACGTATTCTTACACGTCTTCCAATTGCTCTTCCACGAGTATGTTGCTGCAGTTCAGTGTTGTGGAAGTCCTCCATTCTTAAAAAATGGTAGTGATTGTGCTGTGGGCAATGTGCATATATATGCTCCCAAACTTGATTCTCTTGCTCAAAATACTTAGTTCATCTCTCAAAAATAAATATCTGTGTCAATGAACATGTCAGTGCCATCAGAATGACAAGTCTTTGTGTCATTGTGTACGGATAAGACAGTCAAATTGCTTAGTCATGTTGTCAATATAACAGTGTACTCTGGAGGGATGTTCTGAATGCAGAAGGCTGCACTTCTTATGTATGCCATATTTCCTTTGAAAGAGACTGTTTAAAAATGTTTGAATTATTGAGGATATGGTCGATCACCCAATTTGTAGCTGCACCCTTCAGCCATTGTAAGGCCATGATTGACAACATTGTTTCATCTGATATGCACTGCTGTCCTTGGCCTCTTCTTCATCTTCCTCTGTTTTGCTTCTGTACACTTCCATGCATCCTTACTCCTCTTCATCCTCTCGGCTGTTGTCCCTGATAGTTTTCTGGATGTTCATCCATCGTCAGAATTTGTAAATTTTGTGTTGTCCTCTGTCTATATATGCTTTCCAATTGAAGGGTCATGAAATGCACCTTTGAGCTATTTCAGAGAATTGGTTTATAATTGGTTGATATATATTCTCTTCATTAGTCAAGATAGAGTCAAGATTCACTTGCACAATTCATGGCAAATTTACAAAAAGTCTAATAGAGATGTGTAGAAAATACGTTTGACAGTTTATGACAACTAGATCAACCACACCCCACTGCTCTGTGTGTGAATGAATGAATGAATGAATGAATGAATTTTATTATTGTGTCATGTCCAAATAGGACCCATCCCTTTCGAGATTATAAGACACCACAAACCACTTCAAATTACAACATTATAACATTGAATGGATCGTTTTGAATGTGATGGCTTACATGATGAAAAATGATTGAGAAGTTGTGAAGTTTGACAGTTTAAGTGAGAATCGACTCATCAGTTTTGATCAACAAGCCATATGCAATTAGTTGTTGTGCAAACTGCAGACAATTGTACTTACTGTGTGCACACATGTGCCAACGCATTTGCAATTTGCAAAAGAAATTCCAATCTGATGTGAACAAGAAGCTAATTGTTCAGAGATCTGAACTTATTGTTTTGAAAAAAAAAAAAATCATTTGTGAATTGAGCCAAAGCAATTGAGAAAAACTGTAAACCTATCAGCTTTGCTCATGAATATTAATTGTGACATCAAACAGGTGAATGGGTTCTAGACATAGTGGGATTAAAGCTTACTGCTGACACATTCATTCAATCCACTGCAGATGTTACTGGTAAGCTTCTGCTTGATCATAAAAAAAGTGTTACTCTTACATGACGCTCCTGTCATATACAACATGCTCCATGATTTCTCTGAAGTCGTCCTCCATATATTGATGTTCTGCTTTCTGTTCTCACACACATGGACCCTGGATCACGCTAGACAGGGTCTTTGCTGGGCAGTCTAGCCTGTTTAATCCTCTTTTATCTTCTTCCACCTCATTTCTCACTTTGGATCAGATCCACCTCTCTTCCCCTTTACCTGTGGCCCTTCAGCACAGCACTGAGCTGGATACATTTTATTTAGAGTACATCCATCAATCGTATATGAATATATAAATTCAGACCAACAGCATGATTCTGAGTGCAATACTGTTCTTCTGTAAGTTCAATGCACAATTAGTATTACTTACAATTTTAAACACAATATCACAAATCAACTTTTGCTTTTTGCACCAATGAACACACCCATAGATAGATAGATAGATAGATAGATAGATAGACAGACAGACAGACAGACAGACAGACAGACAGACAGACAGACAGACAGACAGACAGACAGATAGATAGATAGATAGATAGATAGATAGATAGATAGATAGATAGATAGATAGATAGATAGATAGCAAGTTAAAATCATTCATTCATAAACATATTCATTCATTCATTCGTGAAATATTTAGACGTATGATGAATGAATGATTGAATGAACAAATGATTGAATGATAGAATGAATGAATGAATGAATGAATGAATGAATGAATGAATGAATGAATGAATGCACATGAAATGTGTTAATTGGGGGAGTTGTCTCAATTTCAAATAACTGTTATTTTAATATTTTAATTTGTTTTAGCTTTTTTTATGTATTTATGAATGTATGTATGTATGTATTTATTTATGTATTTATTTATTTATTTATTTTAGCAATCCTGTTTTTGTTTTGTTTTGTTATTCATGAGTGTTACCAAGGCACCATTTATTTGTATCTAATACTTGCTTTGTGTGTGTGTGTGTGTGTGTGGGTGTTTATTTAAATTAAGTAAAATTATTTTTTTATATTTTTAGTTAACGATAACAACAGTTGCTTAAATGTCATGTCATGTATTTATTTATTTATATATTTATTTATTTATACTTTTGATAGTCTCATATAATTATGTCAGCAGTTTTATAATTCATTAATAATTATAAAACTTATATAATGTATATAATTCATAATTATTTATATACTATATTTATTTTGCTTTATTTAATACCAATAGTGGTTTAACCCTTGTGTGACCTTTTGGACATTTTTGTCCTTTCCAGTTTTTTTTCTTCTTTTCAGTTTTTTATCATTTGTGTTATTGGCAGCTGCATACATTTTGGCACAGGTGTGTATTTTTATTGGAATTTTAAAATTTCCCCATTTCCTTTAATAAATCTGTTTTGCACAAGGTAAAGAAAATAGTTCCTCTCAGGACCTTTTGGACAAAAATGTCCCCACTGAAACCCATTAAAACTGCAATTTTTGACCGCAGTGATGTTTAACGGTAAACTTATATGAAAATTAAATTTTTAACTATTTTTTACCAGATTTTAATTTTTTTCCATTTTTTCAGTTTTGGTCTATCTTTATTCCTGTTTTCTGCTTCTGCATATTATAGAGCCAATTGGATAAATAACGCAGCTATAATTGTGTGGGTTTGTTGGTATGGATGTCAGATTGTGGTTTGTATGTGTCATTAAAAAAATATATATTGTGTGTGTGTGTGTGTTTGTAATATCTGAGAGAGAAATACTCTGCTGGTGCACACAGTGGTTGGATTTGTGATTTACAGTAGAGTTTTGCTGGCATCTAATAGGGAAAATTTGGTACTGCGTCCAAACAAAATCTTACTGAAAGCTAAATTTTTGAGATATCAACCTCAAATTTGTAACACAACTTGCTTAGATTTTCTAGCAGGTTTAGAGTTCAACATGTTTCAAATATATATATATTGTATATAAAATATTGTTCATAAAGCATTTTCATAAACTTTCATAAACACGTTTTTCACTTCAACAATAATCTGCCATTGGTCTTCTTTAAAATGTGACCAAATTTAAGTCTGTGCTCCAAGCTTCAAATTTTTATTACCATTTTTTGACATGGACATTTTTGTCCACTATGGACCTATGTGTAACTTTTTTTTTATTGACGCACAAGGGTTAAATGGCATGTGCCAAATGACAGGACAAGTAAGTCGTGTTCATGCACATGCCTCAACACTGCATTAAACCCATCTTCAACAAAAAGAAGAGTCCAGAAATGGGGTTTCAGTGATGTTTGTAAAGCAATCAGTTTCCCGTCTCACTCAGTACTATCTGTGGATCACTAATGCTGCCTTCACTTTGCTTCCAGACAATAACAGGAAGGTAAAGCAGTTCATAAAGCGGCTAAAGAACAAGAACCTTCTGCCAAGCAACAGTTGCAATTACAACCTTAAGAATAGTGTTAATTAACCATTAAAACTCCTTTCCATAATCACCATTATCTTATCAGACAGAACGATAATATCTCTCGGTTATTCGATTGCTATTTTTGAGAACAGCACTGCCCTTTTCTGCCGCTGTCTTTGTCTGTTTCTGATTTATGAAGACTAGAAGGGGTCTGACCTATGCACGCTTGACTTATTATTTTATTCCTTTTACTTCATTTATTATAATGGAATAATATAGTGATAGTGGTGCTTTATTATAACTCATTGTGTTCCCTGGCTCAAAACTCAATTAAATGCGTGAACAAATTAAAACTTATTTAGTGTGAATTATTTTATTGAATTTTAATTAAATGGGATTAAGCTGTTTTTTGAGTCTTTCAGAGCTCTGTTTCCCAAAAGGCTGCAATGTCTCTCCATCTGTCCCACGTCTATTGCTTTTGTCTTTCCAGCCAAAGATGTCAAACCACATTTGGGTTGGATATTAAATGAATGTTCTTGGAAAAAGGCAAACTGGGAACGCTTCAGAGCGAAGCCTCATATCCGCACTGATCCCTCTTTGTCTTGACCTTTCCGACTATTTTGAGAGGCAATAAAAGCAGTTTGCGGATCGGCTCACTCAGATTCATTCATTTACTGAGGTAATAGTTGAAATCATTGCTCAAGACTCAAGGACTCAATATAGCCATTGCTCCGGGATTCATCGTATGTCAAAACCATACGAAAGTGAAACTCCAGGATAACAGAAAGATCTAGTAACAATCTTTGAATAAAATATATAATTCCTTTGAATTATATTCTCAGTGAGTGAGATCGGAGAGAAACTCCAGCGTCTCGCTTGTTTCATAAATGATTCAATAAGCTGTGGGAGTGATCCGAACACTTTAAGTGTTGAACCGCGCTGGATGTCCAGGGTTTTTGCACTTTCTATTATTAATAAAGAGAGTTTACTTCAATACTCTTTACGGGAGGATAACTGGCCACAGATGGCATTCGTTTTCGTTCTTTCTTGTTCTCTCTGTCTTTATGCTGTTAATTCAAGTCATATACTTCCAAAGTGAAAGGAAAGGGAAATGGTGTGTGGGCAAGTATGGTGACCCATACTCAGAATTAGTGTTCTGCATTTAACCCATCCAAGTGCACACACAGTAGTGAACATACACCCGGAGCAGTAGGCAGCCAATGCTGCGGTTGCCCGGGGAGCAGTTGAGGGTTCGGTACCTTTCTCAAGGGTCTCACCTCAGTCGTGGTATTGAGGGAGGAGAGAGTGTTGGTTATTCCCTCCCCCACCTACAAGAATGAAGAGGAAATATGAAATAGCCAAAAATGTGCATTTTACTCTGAGTAAAATCACTTGGGCACCTCAAATCTGATTGCAGTCCTGGAAAGCATACACTTTCAAGCTTGGAAGTTAAAATAGCAATGTGATATGTTCAAGTGATTTTGATTGGGTGGATTTTTTTCCTTTGTTTGTTTATTTATTTATTTGTTGATTTGTTTATTTATTTGTCAATTACATTCAAGTTTAGTTGTAGTGCAACAAGTCTGCACAAATAGCAATTAGCTATTTTATGAGATGAATTAATGTTCAAAAGATTGGGGTCAGTGTGCTTTTTTTAATTAAATTAATGCTTTTGTTCAATAAAAATGCATTCAAATAATTAAAAGTGACAAGAACGATATTTATAATGTTTCAAAAGATTGTTTATTATTATTTCAAATAAATGCTGTTCTTTTAAACTTTCTATTCATCAAAGATCCTGAAAAATATGTTGCACTGCATTCAAATATGATGCCGCTCAACTATTTACATTATTAATAATCAGACATTTTTCTTGATCAGCAAATCAGCATATTAGACAGAGTTCTAAAGGCTCGAGTAATGATGCTAAAAATTCAGCTTTGCATCACGTAAATTAATTTAATTTTTACAATATATTCAAATAAAAATCTGTTATTTTAAATTCTAATATTATTTTACTTTATTACAGTTTTTACTGTATTTTTTATCAACAAAAACAAAATGCAGCTTTGGTGAGCAGAAGAGACTAAACTTTTAGTTTAGTTTGCTGCCTGATAAACCAGTTAAATGAGCAGTATAGTCTGGCAAGCTTTATGCTGTTTTTCCCGAACAGTGCAGAAAATGCATTCAAAATCGACATTCACAATTAAGACCTCACTATAACCAAAAAATATTTGCTTCTGACATGATGCTTTAATTTACAGGACTAGCCAACATGAGGCCTTAAAACAAGGCATTAACCTGCCTAATTGTGAAAATAGCTCTCATTCATCAAAACGGTGTTTTCCTTCACTGTAAGAGCTGTAATCAAACTGTTTGCTATGTTAGGTGTTCTTGAGAGCATAAGCTCCACTGTAATACCTCATTCCTCACATTTCCACAGCACTTCTCTCTCCTCAGCAGCCGTTGTAAACGTTCCCCTGATTAAATCTGACCCAGGGAACACTGTCCCTAATTAGCTTTGCTAAACTTTGCATTACAGTCATAAATCAGCAGCTCTGTGTTAGTCTTCCAGGGGGGAAATGTAAATTTTGTTCTTTATCGTATTCATCATCCTGCTAAAACAACAGCAGAGTCTGACACGTTATTTAAATCCAGGTTGGTCATATAACAATGTGGCTCGATCTGTGGAGATGCAGAGGAGTGTTCATGCTATTCTCATTAAAGGAAAGAAATATGAGCGCTCAGGAATGACCTTATTATTCAAAATACGAATTTGGACACTGGAAGAGATGCACAGGTAAAGTGAATGCAAACATATGGACACAGGCTGTATGCTTCAAATAGCATTATCACATTATACTATTAGTATTATTATGCAATGCTCCTGTAAAGAGTCAAGGCTTTTTTTTTTTTTTAAGTTACATTAAAAATGCTAAATAACTACTTTTATGTATGAGATGCCACAGTTGAATTATACATGCAATGTAATGAGGTCATGTGATGAATGTTTATTGGCTTAAAAAAGTCAATTCAATAGGGTTTCTATAGATATGACTCAATGTTCCCTCATTCTAATGCTTTTATAGAGTAATTGCGAGCAGCACTAATAATAGTAGGCAGCATACGGTGTACATTGTGCATGTTCTTGAATAACATTTCAAACATAGTCGCACATTAATGGAACGAAAACTTGCGTTTCGTACTGTATGTTCAGGCAAACACAACTGTCTCTATTTCCCCATCAGTTTATTGATCGGGCTAATTGAGTTGAAAGTAATAGGACACAATCCAAATTGAGCTTCTGCATGTAAACAAACACAGACAGGCTGTAATAATGGGGAATGGGGTAATGTAATAATGGGGTGAATTATAGCATGCTACAGCTACAGACCTGTACTTTCAAGTGCGGGATCTTATTTATAAGTGTACAGAATTAATGCCTATTTATTAGCCTATCAGCCTGAGATTTTTTTTCCCTGTGACTTTTCATGGTTACAGTGGAGGCTTGCCTCCCTTCGGTCCATAGACTTTCTACAGAGACCCCACAAATGTGCGGGGAATTTTCTGGAGGCTCAAGATGAATGGGGGAAAGTCACGTGGGAGGAGGCAATGCCTCCATCGTGCTATAATTGGATATGATCGGTTATGATTGGATGTGATTGGTTCCTGCAATTAATCCCTCCTCTTGTTTGAGGAAAATTATGGCGTTATTGACTAATTATAAAGTAAGTAAAAAACTCCCGCTAAGATATCAATGCTTTGTGTCATGTCAAAATGAAACATAAAATGGCTTGAAAACATGATGACTGTCAGTTTTTAGTGAGCATTCAGCTTACAGAAATGAAAGATATAATTACAAAATATTACTAAAGACTATCGCTAATTTACACTCAATATGTTATTATCTGTGAGAGTGGAGAACGTGAGAAATGGCATCGTCCGTGGATCTGTTTGGGCAATAGGCAAACTGAAGAGGGTTCAGAGTATCAGGGATGGAGGAGCAAATGTGGCTCTTTACAAGATTCTGGATGAAGGAATGTTCTCTGATCTCTTGTCAGGTGTTCTCTAACCTCATCAGGCATTATAGGAGAAAATTTAGAGCTGTTAAACTGACAAATGGAGGTTTCAAAAAGTATTGAATAAAAGGGTGCCGTTAATTGTGGCCAATGTGTATTAGAGAAAAACATTTATTTCATAATGATATTTCCCCCCATTTTAAATTCTTATTATCCAATGAAAGGTTAGATTTTTATGATTTTTTTTTATAAAATATCAAAAGGATTAAGAATGCAAATTAATTTACACAGCCGCCTTTGATCATATTTACCAAGGGTGCCGATATTTTTGGCCATGACTGTAAGTGCGTGTGTGTGTATATGTGTGTGAGTGTGTGTAATATATATATATAATATATATATACTGTATATGAATGAATGAGCTTTAAAATATAACATTTATTTTAATATGTGGTATGCAGCCTATGGGCAATGTGTGCATATACTTTTCTGCCAACTACTGTTTTCTAATTACCTCATGTCATCACATCAGAGGCTGTTAATGTAATTAATCAAAATTAGTGGACCAAACTATTGGGACAATATATAACTGTCATGTACAGCGCTGCTCTGTCTGAGGTGTCATACAAAATTATGAAACATCAGGCATTTCACCACAACGCACACACATTAACAACCCCTGCTAGTATTTTTCAGCGTCATGGAGAGCGACGTCCTGTCAGAACAAACCACACGGGTGGAGGACGGAGACTTATGAAACTTGACTGACAGTGACTGATCACATAGCGTTTGTGTCGGAGCTGAAGACCCCCACGAGCTGCTCGTGATACCGCTCATATTGCACTTACTTCATCTTGAGTGACAGACAGTGAATGGGGTAAATTGAGCCACCCAGATTCTGAATGCTAGAATAAAACCTCAAGATTTAACAACTCAAACCACAATAAGACTAAAAGATGAGCTCTGAATAATCACCGCATGACAGAGAACTGAACATGACAACAACAGCACAAATAAAACAGGAAACAGAGTAACAATAAACAGTAAGACAGTGATCCGTTTAATTTATTCATGCCAGCGCTGCATTGCTGGAAACTTGCGTACCACGTCAATCTCGGTTTATCCACAGATTAAACTTCTTTCTCATAAACCCTCACGTTCGACAGAAATGCATAAAATATCATGAAAAAGAGCACTTTGTGTTTATTTGACTCTGTGGTGTTCTTAGCATTTAATGTTTAAAGCATTTTTGTATGACAGGAAGAGCGCCTGTCATAGTAGTGCCACAAAAATAATATGTGGAAGCTCATACACTGCTGACAACATTCAAAGACATCAAACTGAGAGAAAACGTGAGCAGTTCATCTGCAAACTAACCAAAGTAACCTGTCATCAAAGATCTTCTCTTAAAGAAGTCTGTGTATGAACTAATTACTCACTTATTTGTATTTATATTTAATATATTTTGAGGTGTCACGTTTCTACTGTGTGTACAATATTATTAAATAATAATAAAGTATTTTATAGTAAACTTGCCTTCTTATTCAAATTAAAATGCATTTAAAGTATTGTTTAAAGTAACATTTTTTAAATATTTAAAGTAAACAATTTAAAGTATTTTTTAAAGAAATGTATAAATGTTACAAAAATTCTACTTAAAATGAATGCTGTTGTTTTGAGCTTTCTATTCATTAAAGAATATATTATATTATATTACATATTTTACCGTATTTTGGGTCAAATAAATGCAGCCTTGTTAAGCATATAAGACTTCTATCAAAAATTAATTCTTACAGACACAAAACTTAGTATATATTCATTACTTGCCAGGGTTCTGCCCAATAATTGCTTGTTTTCATTTAATCAGTTGTACTAATTGTGTTAAGTATTTATATACAAATTCATGAAAACTATTTAAAATGAATTATTGCTTAATTATTATACATTTACATTAATGCATTTAGCAGATGCTTTTATCCAAAGCGACTTACATTGCATTCAAGTTACAGTTTTTACATTTTTTATCAGCTCTTGCTTTCCCTGGTAATCGAACCCATGACCTTGACGTTGCTAGCGCCATGCTCTACTATTTGAGCTACAGGAAAGCAGAATTATATGTGCTGCTTTTATGAATTATATTAATTGAGCAAATAAATGGAATATTTGTATTTAAAATTTGTATTTTGTCAAACAGACAAAATGTCATTATTTTATTTCAACCACCCAAGTGCAGTGTTCATTTTTATGCTTTCTCGTAGCTCTTCTGCTATGATAATTCCCCATAAACCCTCTACCAAAAACCTCCTCATAAAGCAATGCAATGCAGCTCATAAACACATCAGTGACCTTTCACATGCGATATCACAGAAATCTCAAACTGACCCTATGAAAGCAGCACATTTTCATAGCAATGCACCTCAGCAGTGCCTTAATTAAAAGACTGCAGGAGGAAGCACAGATTTGTTATTAGGGTCACCGAGGTCACTCAGCAGTTTAAAACAAATCCAAGTAATTTCTTAATAGACTCTGCAGGGCCACCGCATGTTCGCATTCACAGTAAATGATGCTGGTCATTTGATGTGGTGGTACACAAAGGAAAAAAGTTGCTTCCATGTGCCGTCTCTTGAGGTTTCGCAGAACTCGGCTCATCAGTGTAGTGTTGTGCATCTAATAATTCACCGCAAATTAACTGCTATCATTCTTCTGACAAACTATAAGCACTTGGAAATGTGTTTACAGTTCCACTGGAACATATTGGAGGCACTCTGCAGTGTGCATCCAGCGGCCAGCATATTAACAATGTTGACTGCGCTATTAAGCAAATTTCTCTGTGGACCAATCTGTGATTTACAGTAAGAGAAGCCAATAAACATCCATTCTTATGAGGCTTCTGTCAAATACAGCATATTTTTTCCCTTCGCTTTCATATGGTTTTATATTCTCTTAATAAACTCTGGCCATTTGATAATACCTAGAATATCAAAATCAACTGCAGGCAGGAGATCGTTTTACTATTTAGCGCCCAAACTTTGGAACAATCTACCTAACACTGTTCGGTAAGCAGACACACTCTGTCAGTTTAAATCTAGATTAAAGACCCAACTCTTTAACCTGGTTTACACATAATACACTATCCCATTTCTATCATATCATTCAAATCCGTTAAAGGATTGTTAGGCTGCATTAATTAGATCAACCGGAACCGGGAACACTTCCCAAAACACCTGATGTATTTGTTACATTGTTAGAAGAATGGCATCTACGCTAATATTAGTCAGTTTCTGTTTTATTCCAAGGTCACCGTAGCCACCCAGATCCAGACTGTATCCAGATCAGATGGTAGATCAGCACCTAGAGATGACCTCTACAGCAGGACACCTAGATGAGCCCCAGAGACTGATCCCCAGTGAAGACCCTGTCTCCAGACGGCCATCGGGACAAGACCACAGGAACCAGATGAGTCCTTTGCACAATCTGATTCTGCTTTAGCCTAGATTTAAACTGCTGATTTTGTCTGGCCAGAGGAGAATGACACTATTTCAACAAACTATTTCCCCGTCTAAATACTGTAAAGTTGATATAAAGCCACCCAGCTTTATATCAAGCCGATGTAAAGCTGCTTTGACACAATTTGCATTGATAAAAGCGCTATACAAATAATAATGACTTGACTTGACTTAATATTCCATGGTCTCTTCTCTGCCTCTCATCTGAACAGTTGTTTTTTTTGTTGTTTTTGTTTTTTTCATGGCTGGTCATCCCTAACTGGGTCATTAAGGATCAGGTGGTCATTTGCTTAATAAAAACCTGCGTTCATTTGAAATGCTTTAAGCCTGCAATGCGGTAGAACTAACGCTCCCTGGACATAGGATTGACTATTTTTTATAACTCAAAAACATAAAAGAAGAGCTTCATTGAAATGTATTACTTTAAAAAAGAGCGTTTTAAATTATTCACTGCAGTGCTCAATAAAAAAAAAAAGGTGGAGAGAACATGCGAATACTTAATGGGACAAAAGAAAAGAGAAAAGTCAATAGGGCAGAACTGCTAAAAGATGGTGAAATACAGTTTTTAAAATGATTATCAATATTTTTCAGAATACTTTGGCTCACGTATCACAAATATACTTCAGTATATCTTTAGTTGGACTTCAGCACTATTTCCGCACAATTAAAGTGCATTAAGTATAAAATTAGTTGTTCCGATTTAGGAACCTTTAAGTATACCTTAGTATACCAAATGCAGGGTATTTTTATTAAGTACATAAATATGCAAGTGCATTTGTCATATACTTAGCATGAAATAATTGTATTTCAAATACATTTCATTTTATGCATTTTTCACTAAGGAAAACAAAACGAAAATGCAAAACGAAAACAATCAAAACTAATTGAAAAACAACGCACAAAACAAAAGGAAAAAAATAAAATAAACAAAACTAAGCAAAATCAAACCTAAAAAAACAATAATAATAATAATAATAAAATAAAGAAAACAAAAACCAATCAATCCATCCAAAATAAATAAATAAATAAATGAACTTGAATTTAAAATTAACAGGCATGGACTAAAAGCAACTAAAAAATTGACTTCACTGAGTCTTTAAAGGCTGAATTTAAATGCTTTGATGAAAGCACGTTGCCACTAGAACAGATTGGCAGATTAATAGACCATGGACTGAGGAATCTGGAATGAAAATTGATGAAGAATGAAGAATTATTGTGTAAAAGTATGGCATGTCAAGTGTATCCATTTAAACAGCACGGTAAACCTGCAATTAGCACATTTTGAGGCACAAAAAAAATTACAACAGTAAACTATCTGTCCTCACATATGAGAGCAATGCTTCAAACATCAATAAAATGTCTACGTGTGTGGGTCTGCTCTTTCAGAGGGCTTAAGGACGCCGTAGGAGGTCTGGGTCAAGACCAGCTTCTATAGGATGAAGACGTCAGTGTGCAGCCTCAGCGAGCACCGGCCCTGTTGCTTGGCTCGCTACATCCTGCCCAATCTCATTCTTGTAGAAATTGAGGTTTGTGAAGGTCGTTATTGAGAAGTGCTGTCTTATTACAGTGAGTGACCTTCACCTCAGCCTCTGGCTCTCTCATCTGTGTTATTTAGTGAGGTCTGACACACGTGTTTGAGTGTGTGTGAGGCTGTCAGAGAGGACGAATAAACCTCATAGCGCTTTTTCTTGCCTCTTTATCGCTAGATGCTAGTGTAACTGTCAGTCTTCCTTCCTCTTTGTCGCCCAGGGACACAGAATGACGAGATTGGCAGAATACTTCCTTTTTTTTGCCAGACAATGATGGGATACTGCCTATAAGACACAAAGAGAATCTCAAGAACATTCACTCAAAGCATTTTACCATATGAAAACTCTAATGTAGTATGTCCGAATAAAACACTAATGCAGTAATAAAGCGAATTATCCCTTTGGGGGGAATTAAACAAATTCTGAGATTCCAACATGCAAGAAAATGTTAAAGAAATATTTCAATTTGTTACACTTCTGTTCAAAGTTTCAAGTTTAAGGATGTTGATTTTTACATTGTTACAAAATATTCAATTTCAAATAAATGCAGTTTTTTTTTTCTTTTTTCCTATTGATCAAGGAATCTTGAAAAAGTATATAGGTTACCACAAAAATACGAAATACAAAAAAAAAATTTCTTGAGCAGCAAATCAGCATATTAGAATGATTTCTGAAGGATCAAACAGCTATTATAAATTGTATTAATATAATATTTCACAATATTACCGTTACAAATGTAGCCTTGGTGAGCATTAGATAATTTTTCAAAATTAAAAAAAGAAAATAAAAAGAAAGAATTTGTGATTTTAAAAAAAAATCTAACCGACATACTTTTGAATGACAATGTTATTTCGTCCTTTTAGCTTATTTTACATGAAAATTGCAAATAAAAAATAATTAATATTTGTATTATTAATTTAGGAATTATAAGCATACTTATAAAATAATATCTAAAAATGTGCTAACTTCTACTTTAAGCCCAATCCACATCTGATCATATTTAAATACAGACACAGAAACGGATTATTATTAATGCTAAAATAATTAATGCAAAAAAATAAAAAAACACATATTTAATTCTCTCCATTGGACACAAGGGTAGTTATAGTGGTAAAATGTTCTTTAGATTATTAAAACACTCTTCACTTGGTTCTTTTAAGAACTGTTCACTGAAATGTTCTTTGGGAAACCAAAAATGGTTCTTTTGTAACATAACTGTGAAAACCTTTATTTTTAGGAGTGTAAGAGTATAACAGTTCAGTTTCATCTTAGGGCTTTCGTCACTGATGCTTCGGTAAAGAAACCCTCAAAAACACCTCTTCTCTCTCAGAGCAGAGAAGAAGTAAAATTGCTTTCCTCCAAGTGTTTGTCACAGGTGTCAAAAGAGTGTGTCTAAGTCGGTTAAGTCTGATTTTGGGGTGACCGAAGGCCCCTGAAGGAGGAAGAGACTCTACTTGCCTTCTCTTGCCTTACCTGTTTCTTTGTGGTGTTTTCTTCTACACAGCTGCGGCCCTCCAAACGGTGAAAAGAACCCCTGTAGATTTATCCGGCACCTGAAAATGGGTTTCTGGGATGATGTATTATCCAGGTCTGCTCTTGAACGTCAATATTGGGCGTCTTTATCTCACCGCCGTCTCTTTTGTAAGGAGAGTGTATGGATTGGTTAAATAACAAGAATGAGACGTCTGCTCCTAAAAGCCCAATCGCTCTTGCTGAATCCAAAAGTTGCCACAACTTTGTGGTGTGTGTTTACGTGTAGAGGCTGGTGTGTGCGTGAAGATCTGTTCGTTATCTCGAACACTTAGCGAATAGCTAATATATGTGAGCGAGAGCTTTTCATGCAGCTCTTGAGCAGGCCTCGGCCGCCTGCGATTTATCTTCGCCGCTGATATGTGGACGGGCTTTATCAGGGGAAACAGCCTGTATTTCAGCCACTGTGCCGTGGCCTGTCTGCTTACCTCTATCTGCTCATCTCGCGTGGACATTATTGACTAGTTTTGAGACGCAAAATGTGTTTTCGGGCTTTGCTGACAGCTGCTTCTAACGGGTAAAAAGGCAGAAAGTGTCACAGCGACGCAGGGGAGAGAAATGGCAGCGAGGTAAACCTCATGCAGCACCCGCGCTGACCCCATTGACCTTTGATTCGCACCACTGAATGGATTCAATCTTTCAATCTGTCTGTGGCTCTCCCTGAGGAAACCTTGACCAATTCTGCTATCGCTGTGGTATTACTGACTGGATCAAGCTCCAAAAGTTGAGCGGCCGACACAGACAAACAATTCTTCGAAGGCAACTCTTCAACAGTTCGAAACTCCTCTTTAATTTCCCTCACGGTGGCATCTGGCCTCATTCACAGCTGAACGAAAACCATCTAATTCTCTCATAAACCTCTGAGATGAACCATCAACCTGTTAACATCTGTTCTGAGCTGAATCTAACGGTACTTGATGCTTTTCTCTGGGCTAAACTCAACACCTGTTGGTTACCGAAGTCAAAGGACACCGCTAGGTCTCTCAGCTCTCCACCTGTCGTGATCAGGTGACCGAATCTGGTCAGAAGACATCTCATTTTGCTCCTTGGCTCCAGAAAACCTAGTCAAGTAGACACAAGTCAGTCCAAGAACTCTTTCGGGTAAACAATAGCAACAGATGCTGGGAGCAGGACTGTGCATCTTTCAGAAATGAATTGAGAATGACTTTAATTGTATTTGAAGTGAGGTACCAAGTATTTAATTGCAATTTAAAAGTAGGGAAACAGAAGTGAAAGGAAGTAACATTCAAATATATATATATATATATATATATTAACTACAGAAGCAAAGATAAATGGTCAAGCTCAACTTTATGATAGATAAAATAAAAGATAGACCAATAGAACGATACACCGATTGAATGATAGAACAAATAGGCTGATAGATACTCAGAATAGTTTTTTTGCTCATTTAAAGAGTGAAAACAAAATATTTGATGAAAAACTAGATTCAAAATGCTGCCTTGACAACCAAATGAAAAAGGTTTACGTACTAAAATTACTAATGAACTAACTAAAAATTTCAACAGCACAGAGAAATATTACTAAAACAAAAATTTAAATGAAAACTGAAAAAACATAAGTAAAAGCTAATTCAAAATATGAATAACTGTAATGGCCTAAAAATAACACTAACATAAAAATACCACTGATACAATGATAGAATAGTAAATAAAATGATAGACAGAGAACAATAGAATAACAAGACGATAGATAGACAGACAGACAGACAGACAGACAGACAGACAGACAGACAGACAGATAGACAGATAGATAGATAGATAGATAGATAGATAGATAGATAGATAGATAGATAGATAGATAGACAGACAGACAGACAGACAGACAGACAGACAGACAGACAGATAGATAGATAGATATCAAACCAAATGAAAATTGAAAATATATAAAACATCATTTTAATAACTATAATGGTTTAGAAATAATGCTACAATAACACTGATAGAACCACAGATAGACAGAACAGTAGACAGCCAGCTATAGATAGATGCACAGTGCTGGCTCAGAGCAGAGCAGGACATTAAGAATCATGTTGTGGATTGTGAAAAAGTGAGCCGCATGTTTCATTTTTCAAGGGATGGCGGCGTGAGTGACGTGAATTCTTCAGCACATTCCTCTTTGACAGAGCCCATGAATCAGCCTCAACATGCAGGACCTGTGAGGAATATTTGTCAAGTTTCCAATACCTGCTGCACTCGGTGGCGATGTTAATGGGACACGCTGAGCAAGCTGAGGCCATTTCATCTCCTCCAAACATCCTCGTGAGGGAACAGAGGTGACATACAAGACAGCCGGATTAGGAAAACTGCCAATGTGTCTGGACACAAGCGAAGGCTTGCCAATTTCAATAATACATGTGTATCGATCACCTAATGATCCATTATGAGGAGAAACAAGTTATTAATGATTATAATAGGACATTAGCGAGGATTCAATGAAGGTCGGTAATTATAATGTCGATATTAGCGCAACGCTAGTAGTGCAGAGATAACGTTGCTTGTTTTGAATGTTCATTTTTTTCCTCTGACCTGAGAAATAAATGACTAGCGCTTCAGTAAACACTGACACAGTGTAAAGGGAATCGATGGCTTTCGTGAGCAAATAGCACTGCCTCCAGTGTTTGTGTAGCATGATGACCTTATGAAAACATTACGCTAAATTGTGCTATGTCTCTATTAGGTTATCCTCTGAGCACTGTGGGGACTGAGTTCATGAATTCCTTAACTGAATCACCTCATGTCAGGGGAACAAAAATGTTGACACTGCTTGTGCTGACATATTTGCATAAAACTTTTTTTTTCTTTCATAGTTTTTGTGTTTATAAGTCCCTGGACCACAGGGAGCATCTTAAAGATTCTAAAAATAGTTTAGCAAAATTAATTTTGATGATATCTTATATTTAATTTTACACTATATGTTTATTTTGTTATATCTTATTTTATTTTATATTTAGTTTTACTGTGTGTGTGTGTGCGTGTGTGTGTGTGTATGTGTGTACACAATAAAATTACACATACACAAATTAAAAAAAAAAAAAGTGTAGCATTTTTGGGAAAGGCTACACGAGCACTATTATTCAAAGGTTCAAAAATTAAGAAGAAATGGTTAAATGATTTTGAATATCCTACAAAATGTAATTAATTTAATTTAATGTTATTATATTTTAAATTAAAATTAAAAAAATTATATTTAATTTAATTTATTTTTGTTTTGTAAATCTATTCTTCTAACACAAAAAGTTCAGTGTGACCCAATCACACATATACAAATTAAAAAAAATTGAGCAATTCTTAAAACACTGTTATTCAAAGGTGAGATGGTTCTGACATTTAAAAAAGGGAAAGGACACTCATAGTACGAGCTTAAAGCACACACACTGATTTTTTTTCATTAAACCTGTGACAATGTTAAACAGTCAAATAACACATGAGTCAGGATCTATAGAGAGGAGAAGAGTGGAGTGAGCCTCCTGGATTCTTTGGATAAACATATAATCCAATCAGAAAATTGGGGCTTAAAAATATACAGCCATGTTTACACGGGATGTGGGTACAGAGAAATTAACTCCATTTTCATTCATTTCTGGGAATTAAATATCAAAAGTCTTTTCTTTGACAGTATGAGCAGTAAATAAATTATTGAGTTGAATCAATGTATCTCCTTCCAAAATACTCTTCAAGAAAGAGGAAAACTGCAAATGAGATCCTTTTGAAGTTGTTTCTCCTAGACAGATTTAATGAAGAGCAAATGAAGATTTTGCTTGAGTCTCCAGCTTGAGAGCTATAGCTCCTGAGAAAAAGACACACATAGAATAAATTCAGAATAATTTCAAACTGTGCTCAGATTTGATCTTAAAGTCAGGTGATTCTATATAAACTTAAGTATTTCATGTTAAATTCTTCCAAAACCATTCATTTTATCTTCTGTCTCATATTCTAGCTTTTTAATTTCTGTCTGCTTTTTTTTTTTTCCTAAGAAATTTTAGTAGACACATCTGAGACAAAGTTCACGCTTCAACATATTGTAGCTCAAAAAGCTAAAGCTATAAAAGAGCAAACTTTGAGCAATATATATATATATTTTCTCCGGGAAAGAAAAGCTCCCAGGGAACAAAGGTTCTTGGAGCTGTGGACCTGTATGTCTACCCATCTGGTGAGGGTTTCTAATGAGATGCCTGTCTGTCGCTGAAACTCTTTAAAGCACCACACATTTGTCGCAGAATTCACTGGCATTTGCTCTGTAGTGTCAAGAGTCCCAGAAGCCTACACTGTCCCTGGACGCCACAGCTAACACATCGAGAGCAGCTCCGAGTGCCAGACGACAAGCTTATATATAGACACAGATATAGGTATCTTTGCTGAAAATGCCTGCATGTGCATTTTATTTTATGGTTGCAATCAAGGCTGCAGCGCTCGCAGACGTGTCAATATTTCACTGAAGGGGTTACAGAGATGATCACACATTCCTGCCTCGCAAATCAGACTATTGATGTCACATGGTTACATCATCTGTGATGGTGGTATATTGCGAGCACATAAATGCATACGTATTTCACATAGGTGATTTGAACACTCCTTGACCTTTTTTAAAGGTGCATTCAAGGGTGCCTATAAAATCTGAAGAGAGCCACACTTTAACTGAGGTTTTTCTCCTCTTCGAGTATTCTCAATACGATATATTAGCCATAAAAGCCTGCATGATGTATCACATGTGATATTCTACAAAAAACACATGCAATTTTTTTACAAACTATTTTGTCCAATTAATGGTTCAGTTAACTGTTAAATCTCTCACTCCCTCTCTCTTTCCTTACAATTAATTCTACTATTGTAATTTGTCAGGCTTTACATGGTTAATATTGCAATGTGATCTGTTCTTATTCAAAGCACTATTAGACCAAAGAATATTAACTACTGCATTATAACTACATTATAAATATCCAATATGCAATATTTTATTGATATTTTAATATTACAAAAAGTGGTTTTAACATTAGTAATTACCATCATTAAACATCCTACAGTAAAATGCTGGCATCTAAATATTCTGGCTGGTGATTTACAGAGTGTCAGGGCTTCAGTTAATGAAGTTTTGGACATATTGACATTGAGGTGTCAGCAGAAAAATCATAACCACTTAATGAGCATAGAGGGCAGATGCCCCATCAGTGGGCCGCGTCCCCAACAGCCCCTTGGCAGGGTCCTTTAGACCTATTTAGTGTCCTCTGTGAGCGCTGACACAAACAGAACTCCATTCAGAACGTGCTGATTCCCACACGTCAGCCGCTCTGCTTTGCCTTGTGTAATTACTGAACTGCAGCTAGTTATGGACGTAAGAAATGGAAAAGCATAAAAACAAGAGCTGTTGTCATTGGAATTGGACAGTACACATTATTGCTTTAAAACTGCCATCAGTGTAAAGCATGTATCTGTCAGCTGAAAGGGTTTAGAGTTATGGGGAAATGATTTATAAAGAGAAAAAAAAATGTGAACCTCATGTTTGAGCGTTCGAGTGTGAAAAAGAGGAGTGAAAATCACGGTTTAAATATGACTAGATGCATACCTCTGGGAGACATGTTCAATTTTTCATGGCTTCAGTCCATGTCATAACACATCCACATCAAGAACAGGTTACATGCGTCTTCACAGATCTGTTTGGCGAGGCTGCACTGGCATTTTTCCAAAGACAAAATCAAAAAAGGACAACATAATTAAAAAAAAATCGGCCTATTTTCTTTAATGCATGGTCACTGGTCATTTTCTTATTGTACATTATTCATCACTGCATGCTAGCCCAAAAAAGGTCCCCCAGAATTCATTAACTGCTGACTATGACAATGTACTTTTCAACTCACAAAGACTGCTTCGTGAGCTTCAACCAATTGTCTCCAGCAATGTTTCAAAATGGAATACAAACTCTTATAAATAATGCACACTTTTCCCAATAAAATTTCCAAATCAATTCACAATGAACACAAGTCTCACTTTTTTATTATAGAGTATCCTGTTTCAAATGAAAAACGAAATTAAAGAATCAGTTGCAAATGTGAATTCATGACAACTGTTTTAACCCTGTTCTAAATGAAGCCATAAATCACAATCAATTAAAAAAAATCTGATTATATATGTGTATATATATATATATATATATATATATATATATATATATATATATATATATATATATACATAATGTCATGAATCTTCAACTTCCGTTAACTCACCACCAGAGGTCACTCGCTCACCACAGAGACTCTTGCACTACACTAACTGTTGCACGCCACCTCAGACTACAATTCCCATCATCCATTGCATTGACGACACACAGCTGATTGCACTGATCACACACCCTACATAAACTATGGACTTCCTCTTCCTCTCTGCCGAGTATTGTTTAGCGTATATCCTAGCGATAGCTACTCTACGGAGCCCACTCAGTTGTTAGTCTTTCCTTGCTAGTTTTCTCGTGTTTAATACCTGCCTGTGTTTCCTGGATTAAATGCGTGTGTTTCCAGAATGTGGTTGTTTCTACTTGTTCTAAACATATGGGCACCAGGTGTTACTTCCAACCATTTATTTTGCTGTTCTGTTTAAAAGAGAAGCTTCCTGTACTCAAGGGAAGTCCAGCGAATCGATATCTTAAGCAGCACTGAAGCGGCAGGATTGATGACAAGCAGATAAAAATTAATTTGGCACATCTACACTGCTCTGTAATAAAAGAAATCAGACTCAATCCTCCTCTTACGGCACCCTCCAGGGGCAAAAATCTGAGAGCAAAACAGAACAAAACTGAACACAAAAGTGGCTAGTTTGCTAGAAAGGCTGTTTTGCATACTAGCAGCTGCTTTCCCACCAAAGGCCCATCTCAATCCTCATAACATCAGTTCAGTGCTGATTCTGTACTGGCCTCACCAAAGACCTTTACCGGGACTCCAAAAAAACTTTATTTCTAAAGATTATCTTTCTTAAAAACATCTACATTGTTTTCCAAAGAAAGAAAAAAAAGGATAGGTTTAATAAAGACATGGTGAGGGTGAGTAAACGAAAACCAAATTCACATTTTTGGGGGAGAACTGGGAGAATTTCCATGAGCTGCAGCACCTAGCCTTCATATCTCCTTGGCACATATAACAGATTACATCCAATGTAATTAGCTAAGCCAGACCACTGATATCAGCAAAATGAAGCCATCTCATCACCTCTGCTCACGACCCACAGCAGATAAGACAGAATGAGGCCGTTTTACATGAGAATGACAAAGCGATCTTGTGCAGATTCATGCTACACTCTTTAAAATGAAGACTCTAATTAGAACCAACTGGGGTTTTACATACTGATGTCATAAGACAACCTTAAATTCCACTGAGAACTTTCTACTTTTTAGTTATTTTGAAAACCAGCCATATTTAGGACTTTAAAAAGCACATAAACAAATATGCTAATCTGAAGAATTTACATTATGAGTAAATAGCATATTTTTGGGGCAAACAGTTCATATTTTTGTAGAGCCACTGCTTTTATGCATGAAAGTTTTTCTACTTCAAAGTTGTATGTTTAAATTAATGTGCTACTTGCCATTTCTTTGCGATTGTGAAATTTTCTAGGAATTTCTGAGTAAAAAATTAGTTTGTGTGTACTGTAAAGAATGATTTTTCGAAGCTGTAAATAAAACAACTTTATTTTGATGTCAATTTACAAATCTTTTTTTTTTTTCACAGAATTGCGAGTTTGTATTTCATAATGGAGTTATAGTATAAACATGCAATTGCGAATTTGAACTGGGAGATAAAAAGTCAAAATTATATACAGTATATATATTTTTTTTCACTTGGAGATCACATAATTGCAAGTGGCAAATTAGTAAGTATGGAAGCTTGTTTTGTTGGAAGCTTTTTATATATTTTTATAATCTTGCCGTTCTGATTTTGTGTATGGGCAGTCGTGGCCTAATGGATAGAGAGTTGGACTTGTAACCTGAAGGTTGTGGGTTTAAATCTCAGGTCCAGCAGGGATTGTTGGTGGGGGAGTGAATAACCAATACTCTCTACACCCTCAATACCACGACTGAGGTGCCCTTGAGCAAGGCACCGAACCCCCAACTGCTCCCTGGGCGCTGCAGCATTGGCTGCCCACTGCTCCGGGTGTATGTTCACTGCTGTGTGTACACTTGGATGGGTTAAATGCAGAGCACAAATTCATGGGTCGTCACACACCCCTTTCCCCCCCTTATTTTTCTTCAGAGGGAATCAAACTTGCAATTCTGAGAAGAAAAAAAATCTAAATAAAATCTTGGTTTTATTTACAACTTTGAAAAACAAAAACAAAAAAAAACTAAAAAATGGTCTATAAAACCAAATTACAGTTGCAAGATGTAAACTTATCAGAAAATGTCAGAATTCTAAATTAAGACTGACTTTTTTCCCCTCATAATTCTCAGAAGTCATAATTGCAAGAGAAAAAAAAAGTCAGAATTGTGAAATAAATTTATTTTTGTATCCAAAGGAGGAACCAAGCTTCCATATTTACTTGCCCCATCTTGACAATTGTTACGAACTTTAAAAGTCTAGGAGTTGGATCGCACCACTTAGAAAAATAGATTATTGCTGGGTGGATTGAACTAGGCACACAAATGACCATAAGACACACGGATGTAACAAATGGCAAATAATTTATTACATAAAGCTGAAGCCACAAGAATATGTTAATGGGATGCACTATTTACAATTGCTGGAATGAGAATAATAAAATAATTGAATAGAAATGGAGTTAACGAAAAAATACCACTAATATAGGGAAAAGGAACTTGAGTGGCGCCCAAATCAAAGAACAAAATAAAACCAAATAGATTCCATAAAGCTCCCCAAGTCCTCTAACCTAACTAACAAAAGTAAAAGAAAAAGAAACCGAGGTCTTCAGCATATCGACGCTCTAAATGACCTATTCTTAACAATAAAAGCCAAAGTACAAGGATGGTGCACACCACTTTCCTAATGCATCTAAACACTCATCAAAGTGTATATCACGCGATATGCTCACCTGTTTTCCCTAATTAAGGAGAAAACGAACCGTAACTCAAATACACCGCAAACTAAGTGTTAGACACATGGCATCAGAGAATAGGATACAAAAGACTTAATTTCAGCAAACAAAGCATACACCAATGCACAAACGAGCCTCCCCATGAAGTTTGTGGGAGGACCTTTAAACCAGCAGGGCGAAAGCAGATTGGGTGAAGAGGACGACAACACAACGATGACTGACAGGCGACACGTCCAATCAGGAACCTGAGAGCAAGCAGCAGAGCAATGACAAAAGAAGGAGGGAAAGGAAAAAAACAAACACACCCTATACACATAGCACGTAACAGCAATTATTTGTGGAAATTACTAGCAATTTCCTAGTGAAAATTGTTTCAAAGCCAGTCTAAATGAATAATCAAAAGAAAACGTATTCATTTATTGTTCTAGGTCACCATCCAGCTTTTACTAGCGCTGTTTAGAAACATCTCAACATCTACCCAGACTCTGACCCGAGTCACAAGCAGAAACTATTTTCAAAGTGAAGGTGGCAGTAATAGCCACAGGCTGTCTGTCTTTAGCCCCGCTTCATGCTCTCCTCTCTTCCTGTTGCTCACCCTATACACAAGACAACAGATCAGATGTGTCAGGAGCACGGTCCTGCTGCCCACACGCCAATGAGAGAACACTGAATCAATGCCCAGGGGAAACAATTCCAACCCACTTTACCACTATTACATGTGGAGACAACAATATATATCTGTAATGTGTAGATGAAGGCGATGAGTCACTTCTGTATGTCTATGCCGTGTTCACAGTGCAGCACAAATTATCATTTTCTGCCTGACTCTGAGATTTCTGTGAGGGTGTTCACATAACCTTTTAAACGTGGCTCGTATCAGACACTGGAAAATTGAGTCAGTGCTCTAACTAGAGTGTGATGTGCACCAGAGGCTGATGGGAAACTCCACAATGATTAATTATGAGGGTGAAGACATGAAGAAGGGGGCAAATAATTGTATAAAAGAGAAAATCAGCACCAAAAACATGATTCTTTTCAATGTTTGCTCAAATCAAGCTAGGTTTTTTACAGATGCTAAAAAGCAGTCCGAACAAGTTTTATTGACTCGTCAGATAAATTAGCATTTTTAGATGCATGATTTCAGTTCTTTCTGCATAAATGTCAAACGACTTCCTGCTTTCATGACTTTCCACGTGCAACTTGTTTTGTGTAGGCTGTACAAATACAGGAAATGTGGCTAAGCAATTTTAAATACAGTACTAAAAATGTAATGTGTTTGAAAAAAACATACTATTTTGAAATATTGTTACTATTTAAACTTACCTGTTTTCTTTTTTATGTGCTCCTCCAGAAATCATTGTAATTTGCTGATTTGCTGCTCAAGAAATATTTCTGTTTATTATTATCAGTAATGAATACAGTTTGCTGCTTAATATTTTTGTTGAAACCATTATACAATATTTTTTTCAGGATTCTTTGATAGAAAGTTCAAAAGAACAGCATTTATGAATTGCGTTTGTAACATTATAAATGTCTTTACTGTCACTTTTGATCAATTTATTGTATTCTTTATGAATAAAACTATTAATTAAAAAAAAGGAAATTACTAACCCCAAACTTTTTAACAGTAAAGTCTATCAATGTTACATTAATCTTAAATTGGTTAAAACCTAATTAGCATCAATAATTTACAACAACCAGAATGTTGATGCAACATCAATACATAATCAGATTATGTTTTGATAGAATTTTGATGAAAATGAAAAAATAAAAAATAATCGTCAGTTGTAATTTTTCCCATTCATGCAGTCCACCTAAAAACATCCAGAAAATCAGAATTGGGCCACATTACGCTGCCTGTCTGAATGCAACCTACGAGAGCTGTTGTGAACAAATACATAAATGCATCGGACAAGCTTGTGAACAAATAAACATGCATATCTGAAATATCAAAATATCAGTGCACGTCTCTCTTTGTCTGAAAGAGATCAGCGAGAGTTGTAAATGAAACCAGCAGATGTCTAAACAACAAGATTTAACAAACAAAGACCTGAGAGGTACAGCAGCTGCGGTAACCAGATTAGAATAACTGCCTGCCTCATCAGAAAGACAGCCGCTCTAATCCTCTAATTACTTGTAGAGGAACATATGACACACACACCTCCACAAACCCAGGTAGATTTATGAGGAAACGTCAGGAAAGCGTGGGCATTTCCTTCGCCGTACAGTTGCCATTTCAAATATTGATTAAAAGACAAACAGGATGTGATGACGTTAATTAGCATTTGTTTCGTCTTCATCAATGCAAGGACTCTCCCAGATGAAATCGCACAAAGAGAAATGAACTTCCACAGGACTAATATGCCTTATTTGTATTTGGTCTTTTATATGCAGCTAATCAAGCAAACATGTCCTCGTTTGAAATATTTCTTGTTTGCATTCTTGTTGACCTTTTCCACATCTTTATGAGAATCGCTACGACTTCCCTCCTTGAGAAAATTTCTCTCTTTCTCCTCTCTCGTGTTGGTATTCAGAAGAAGAATAGCGCCTGTTTCTAATCACCATTGCTGAGATTAACACCTCTCAATCCATCCAAACAAAGGCTGGGAGATTTCCGAAGGGCCCGATTCCACAGCACCGACCAAGTGGGACAGGGAAAACAAAGGAGAATGGGATTTTATTTTGTCTGCATTTTGGGAAGCGTGTAAAGCTGCATCTATATGCTGGCAGACTCACACTTCAAGCCTCAAAATTGAATTGCAGAAAACACAAAGTGTTTGCTTGTTCACGTACTGAACTGGAGGAAAATGTGGAGATAAACCATTGGGTTTGTGCAGATCGGTGTGGACGATCCAGATTTGTCAATCAACACAAACGCATCACGCTGCAAATAACACCTGTATGTAAAATAAAACTAAACGTGCTTTTTCTTGAGACGCACAAGTACAAGACAAAATTAGATCAGTGGAGGAAAAGATGAGCATTCATCTTTGTGACAGGGTCATCTAGTGTGTTTGAAGGAAATGAAGCCGGCTGACAAAGACATATTGGAACATCGGGTTCACTACTTTGATTTCTCTAATGACTTTCTCCCCATATTGCGCACTGTATGTTGTTATCATGTCTCTGATGACGTCACAGGAAACTTCCTGCCATGTTGAGCAAGAAATCTCACAGTCTCACATTTTCTGTCTTCCAAACCTGCTGGAAAATCCATTTTAGGATGTGTTTTGGAACAATGGTTTCTGAAGGTCCTTGCACACTGAGTCCGAAATGTTTGCATGCTTTTTCCGTTTTTTCATATTCGTCATCCTTTCCTATCAAAATGCATACTTCGGATGCGAAAACGCAGAAAATCGAACCTGATCCGATTTTTTTTTATGACGGACGAAAGTTTCGGATGCAGTTTGTAAACGTGATTGACACAACGTGAGCTCGTATTTATTTTTTAACGTGCAAACATTTTGGACGAAAATTTCAGACTCAGTGTGCAATGGCCTTAACTATGCTGGTTATTTGCTACTAGACTGTCGACAAAGTGGTTACTATCTGTTTATACTAGCTAGTTGAGTTTTAATGCCATTTCAGCAATTACGGCTATTCTCATGGCAAAACCTGCTTATTTTCTACCAATTTAACTGTAAAAAAAATAAAAGGTTGATAAAACTTAACAGTTTAAGGCAACCAGCTTCAGCAGATTTTTTAGATTTCTCAACTTTTTTTTTTTTTTTTTGTAGGAGATTTTTAAGTTTTTGCAACTTTTTGTTGAGGCGCTATTACACATCTTCAGAAAGAGTACAGAATCTCTGGATCAAAACACAATGAAGAACCAGTAGAAACAAGCGATCGCGTACGTAAGCAGATGCATATCTAATTTTATTTTTTTTTATTTTTAAACATGATCGTCAAACATTAAACAGCATAGAAGTCAAATCTACCAAACATTACCGAAAGAAATGTTGAATCAGGAAGTGGTTTATGCCTGTGAATCTCTGGGGGTGTTGATGGAAGCGATTTACTCCATCTATGTTTTGATTATCATTCTGAATCCGATCCAGATGTAGTCTTCTATAAAAGTGTGAATTTCTTAGCTTCTTGTTTATTTTTAGAAAAAGAAAATTATGAAAGTTACCCACATTCAAGTGTTGACTCAACAAAAAATGCATGAAGCTAGAATTTTGTTTTGTTTTGTTGAAAAGCAAAGGCACTGTTGTTTCTTTTGACATAATGCATGTTCAGATATTCATACAACAAAATTTTCTGGGGGCCATGGAAGTTTTCAAAAATGCTGGTGGTGACTGCCAACTTTATTTTTTATAAAAAAGTTGTTGAAAGTTAAAAAGTAGAGAAGCCCAACAAGATATATTCAAGAGAAAGGAAGGTCTTGCAGAGCATAAATTTGGATGTTTGCCTTCCAGAAGAAATGCATCAGTCAGTCTCGTATGTCCTAAACTGGCGTTCCAGCTCAGACCAGTTGGAAAACAGCTACTAAAATCCAAAACCACAGCTACCTTAAACAGGATTACCCAAGAGGAGAAAATATAAATTTACTCACTGTCATGTCATATTCATTCATTTCAGTCCATTTTTCTTTTATTGAAATAGCATATTTTAATTGACTATTATATATCTCCTCATATATAAATGAGTGAAAAGCAAAGCAGTATCACTTACATAATATGATTGCATTATTTGAAATGTATTTGTACATTGTAAAAAACTGTTTGTGCATTGTTTTCATTAGTGTGCTTCTCATCATCAGCAATAAAGAGAACAAGATAAAAAAGACTCATCATAAATCAGTGTTCTGTTTTTCTCATCATATTTTTACCAACAATATGATTTAATAAAAATAGTTTAATCATTATTGACATGATCCATCTTTTTATTTACAATTGCATGTATGCATTTGACAGATGCTTTTATATAAAACGACTATTGCATTTAATAGAATTTAACTCATTTTAGGTCATGCATTCCCTGGAAATCAAACCCATGATCCTAGTGTTGCCAGTGCCATGCTCTTCTGTTTGTGCTACAGGAAGGCTTTGCCTAGTCTGCTTTAACACTGACGATGACTTTTGAACCCAGTGAACATTTTTGTCAGTGATTTAGATTAACGCTATTGCTAAAATTTAAGGCATTTTATACAAAAAAAAACTGCTTACAATATACCAACCCTAGAGCAGACAGTAAAATAATCAATGACACATAGCAGACCAAAAGCTTGAGTACCTTTCTTAATTAAAAAGAAAAAAAAAATGACAAAATGGGACACCATATCGGGACAGGATCTATTAAATGAACAGGAATTAACTGATACTTTTTTACCACCCAAATATCAGCTGAGTTAATTTATGTAACTGTCTCGTGTTGAGCTTGCATATGTGTGCCGGCTTTGCACCGGAACTTCAGCTAGGTCTGGAGATAATGGCTGTGGTTGCATGGATGGATCAGGTAATTACACATCCTCCCCCATAATAAGATTGACAGTGACCTTAAACAGGCTGCCCGAGAGTGGAAGTGGGAAACGGGGAGGGAGACAAGGAAAAATGAAGGCTTAAAGGACGATGGACAGTTACAAAATATGGATGGCATGAGAGAGGAAATATGGATGGTTTGGTAGATGCTTAAATGGAGGCAGTAATAGAGAGGGTGTATGAATCCCAGTGCCTCTACCACCACAATATATAAAATGTAAAAAGACTATAAAGTAGTCTAAACACATATGCAACTATGCAATATTTTAACAGAAAGTGAAATATTGTAAGTGAAATATATGCTTTAAAATAATAATTTGGAGCAGGATTTTGGAAAAGTGAGAGTCTACACTGTCTCTGGTCCTAAATAAATTCCCAGCTTTGACTATTTTTTTCCTGCCCTCATTGAGAACTAAATCATAAACATGCACAACAGTACACAACATAATCACATATACTAACTTTCTTCAAATTCAAACTCGTTTTGATCAAATATTTTCAGGTTTCAGCTTTTTTTTTTTTTTTTTACACTAAAATTATCTTGGAAACTTTTTATCAAGCCTTAATAAATTAAAGCATTGAATTTAAACTATTAAAATCCATAATTAAGTTAAACATTATATGATGTTTTATTAACAAAGTTCGGGAGGAGCACGTCAGATACTTAGCCTAATTAAACACAAGTGGTACGCAATCAAGTCAATCAACTCACGGACATAAATACAGCTGACATACCTCCACTCATTTGACGGTCTATCAGCACCCCTCCACCACCCCTTCTCCACCAATATCACTAAGTTCTCACCACACTATAGGGGATACTCTGGGTTCGGGCCATTCCCGAGCTCAGAGCCCTTCCCCAGGACAGCACGCCAACTACGTATTACCATACTCGCCAAATACGCATTACGTAACTCGGGCTAAATATATGTAAGTGTGAACTCGTGAATACCGGTTTAAATAATATATATGATCATCTTAATCTGATCATCTATGAATTTTCTTCAGAGAGTGTGTAGACAAAGAAAAAAATAAGTTAAATATCACTTGTGACATGAATATTTTGTGTTTTTCAAATACTTTTTCCCCCTAATTTTTTTTTTTTTTTTTTTTTGACGTTTACTCATTCGGAGCAGGATTTTGGACCATTAAGATATCAAGCACACATTCACACACACACATACACACACTGAGTTTCAATGTGTTTGGGGGACATTCCATAGGCGTAATGGTGTTTTTTTTCTGTACAAACTGTATTTTCTATCACCCTAAACCTACCCATCAACCACAGGCATTTTTAGATTTTAATAACATTTCATTCTGTATGATTTATAAGCTTGTTTCCTCATGGAGACCAAAAAAATGTCCCCACAGAGACAAGGATTTTGGATATTGCCATCTTTTGTCCCCACAATTTAGGACACACACACACACACACACACACACAAAAACAAGCAACTGAAAGCCTCTCATTGTGGGTCAGTAGTGGTGGTTGTGGATGGACAAACAATAACAGAAAACATGTATTACTTATCACTTTGTTTGGTCACAACTGGTTAGGACACACTGTAAAGCCACACGTTTTCCATCACAGTCCAGAAGTCATATTCCACAGAAGTCCTCAGATCCGTCCTTTTGATCAGAGAATGAGTCAGAAGCCAGTAGGACTCTCACGGGCTGGAGAGGCCATATGTGTGCTGATATAAAGTACCACTTTACTCTAATACAAACCCAGACCACCGCAGGAGCTCTGATTGGAGCAGAGCACTTGAAACGGGCACAGGTGATGCCCCATCAGTGATAACACCTGTATCCATATCCCAGAACACTCCACAGTCACTAGAGAACCTCTACAGTATATCCATTTTCTTGTCTCCTATCTCCTGTCTTCAGAATCTCCCTGAATCCTCATGTCATGTTATGGATGTATAAACACGGAATATTAATGCTATGTATAATATCTGTGCTGTTCATTACATAACTGTCTCATTACAAACTATTTTGCTCCCTCACAATGATTTGAATTAAATTACGGTTCTCATTAAAGCAGACCATACTCCCCTCAGATGGCACGGGGTTCTTTACGCTTGGCATCCTCTATTGCCCTGTTGTTTTATGGGTCATTTGTTTAATTGAAGCAGCAGGGAATGGAAGTGTAGTAGGATGGGTGGTTCTTGGGGGAAATCACTCACCATTAGTTTGGGTAATTTTGGACGCCACCCCAGTAAGGAGCAACGGCACATATAGGGTTTTCTCATGAATGGACTCAATGTCTTCTAGATTATGAATATAGGAACAGAGACTCAATGTGTTTAATGTAATCTACAGCCATACTTTTTAATCTATCCATCTGCCAGGGTTGTGCTGTGACTTTTAGAAATGAAGTCAGAATTGCAAGTCAAATTAGAATGTGTCAAATTAAAATTCTAAAGGACAGACAGACAGACAGACAGACAGACAGACAGACAGATAGATAGATAGATAGATAGATAGATAGATAGATAGATAGATAGATAGATAGATAGATAGATAGATAGATAGATAGATAGATAGATAGATAGATAGATAGATAGATAGAATGCATATTCAAATTTAACATACATGATGAAAAATGAAAGCAGCTGATGTAAGCAAAAGTCTGCTTTTGTTCTCCATTTAATCTTGCTGCTTTGTCAGATAAACAAAAGAAATCAATCGAGTCCTTTGAAATGTGCTAATTATCATTAGATAATATGGTGGAAACGCTAATCTCGTTGACAGTCATTGAGTTTAGTGTATGCTATAAATGTAGAACTGAGCCTTGAGGAACATCAGAAATAATATATGCTCTCTGCCAGTTACCCGGAGGAGTGAAAAAACTAATTAGCCAAAAAAGTTAATAAACAACCAATAACTATGTCAGGGAGGACAAATCAAAACTAAATACTGTATGATAGGAGAAATGCACTAACTAGTTGAGATGTTACTCTGCTGTTTATACTGTGCTTGATGTATCGGTGATGTATCGGTGTGGATAACAGCGGTCAGGACTGCTTTATTATTTAAAAGAGTAATTTGATGTCTGGACTACAAAGTCAGGAATGGCTAATATTTCCAGCCATCTAGAGTCTGAATCACAGCAGCACACAAACAATGGCATACAAGCAGCAGACAGTCTTGCGTATTCTTCCTTCCCATTAACGTCTCATTAACTTCACTAGGCTGTTTGCTATGAGTGAATGTAATAGAGAGCAGAACACCGGCATTACTGATTGACTCATAATTCAGGATCTTGCAAAGACATGGCTATATCATCATGGCCGAAACAAATTATAAATTCATCGTGTTGGTTGATGAATTTATCTTGAGGGTCTATGCTCTTTCTACAAGTGTTAAATTACACCCAGACAACAACTGCACACAATGAGTCAAAGGACCAAGATGCCGCCTTGACAGCATCGTGCAATTACTGATTAGTTTAGCATGGTAATGGATATGAGTTAAATCAACCTAATTTAAGAAAATTTCCAAGCTAAAATGTTAGATTTTTATTTATTATTAAATCAATTAATTGATTTTTTTTTTCCTCTGAAGACAAACATAAAATCGAAAATTTTAAATACAGAGGGGTTTTAAGATGAAAATTGTTACCTGATATTTGGAGCCAAACTTCAGAGGGTTACAAATACCTTTTGAAAAATTGCAGCATCCATTTTTCATTTTTTAAACAGAGATTGGTAGGACTATTAATAAAATCTGTTGGCTTTAGCAATCTTTGTTGCATTATATGCCAATAGTGGCAGTTCAAAATTGGGGGGGGGGGGGAAACATTTTTGTTTTGCCAAAGTTTGTAAGCCTTTAACTTAAGGAGTATTAAAGACATCTTATGATCCTTTTTGATTTCAGTTTTTCTTTACATCTAGCATCTTCAGTTTTAAGGCCTTACATGCAATTCCAGAGATCACAATATGACTTCAAGAGTACATTTTCAGTAGTTAAAAACCTAACATGGTCCCATTAATGCTCTTTTTCCAAAGTTTACATGCCTGTAACCAAAGAAGTCTAGTTCTTACTAAACTTTTCTTTGTGTATTATCATATGGTTCAATCTCATATCTGTATATAAGGATCTCAACATTGATTTTTACCCATTTCCAATGGTAATAGTCCAATTGTAATCTTATGTTTACTGAATGTCTAACACAAATTAGATTTTTTTTTAAACGTGTCATTAATATAAAAACAACAATCCATTTATGCATCTTATCAATTTAGATCACTAAAATAACTGTCTGAAAGAAAAAGGCCAACATATCAACTAAAAGCAGATGCACTGAATTAGCTCCACGGGGGCTCATGTTCTAATCAGATTTATCATTAGAGTTCCCAAAACTCCAGCATGCGATCCCGATCAGTAACATCCTGAGACACCCAATGAAACAGACCAACCCGAGGGCTCGAGAAATATCAACACTTATCTTAAAATAAGCAATCTCACCATGCAGTTCTATTGTATAATTATGATAAATGAGTCCTGCAATAAGACACAGTTAGAGCTCATTCTTTCCATCTCCTGCATACTGCTTATTCTTTCCCATATTTTAATTTTAGTGTGAACAAATTAAGAGTTCTGATGCCTGACAACATGCTCATGACAAAGTAGACCACTCTTATTAAAAGCTTATGGAAGCCTATTTCCAACAAATGTAATTGCAACTTTTTCATCTTACAATTCTGACTTTTTTCCTCTGATTTACAAGACAGAAACTCTGAGGAAAAATATCAGAATTGTGAGATATAAACTCAAATATAAACTCTTGCAATGCTGATTTTTTTTCCTCTGAGTTTGTCTTGCAATCCTGTTTTGTTTTTTGTTTTATTTAGTTTGTTTTGTTTTGCTGTTGTTTTGTTTTGTTTGTTTTATGTTTTTAGTTTTTTGTGTTTTGTTTTGTTATGTTTTGTTTTGGCCACAGAATAAAAATACAAATAAAAAAAATAATTAAAAAAGGGTAACTGCGACATTTTATCTCACAATTGGGACGTTTTTCTCAGAATTGTGATATGTAAAATCAGAATTCAAACTTTCTTTCAATTCAGCCACTTTTCTGAATTATCATTTTATATATTGCAATTAAAAAAAATTCCCACCAGAGAATAATAATAAAAAAAAAAAGATAAATGCAACTTTATCTCAATTCTGACCTTTCTTCTCAGAATTATGAGTTTATATCTTGCAGTTCTTCAGTATTATGAGATAACTTGCAAGAAAAAAAGTCAGAACTGTGAGATATAAACTTGTATTATGTCTGAATTGTGAGATTAAAAAACCACCATTACTTTTCCCCCCTGGTAGAAACAATAAAATCCATAAATCGTATTATATACATATAGTTGAGAGTGTGCAGGAAACAATGTAGAGAAGAGGGAGGCATAGAAAATAATTAATCATGGCATTTTGCCTTCAGTATTTTCTTATATCAAATACATACTGTATCTTTTATGCTAGTTTCAGGTTGTTTTCACATAAAACAATTTTATGTCAATTTATTCACATATTTAATAGTTAGCCAATAGGCTGGATAACATACAGTCAGCAGGTCATTATGGTAAAATAAACTCCTTTAGGATAGGTTTATTTTGCGATAATGACCGGCTGACTATTATCCTGTTCTTCTTAATGTAATTCAGCTGGCAAATTTGGATATGTGTCCACAGAGAGAGCTGTCACAGGGAATCTGGTCATGTTAAATAACAAGTAAACATCACAATTTATTCTTAACAATACTCATGGTATTCAAAATGTCCAATTTGCTTTTGCTAATTTGCCACTATAACCAGTTTGGAATTCCGTAGTGGACAGACAGACCGGCAGTTTCGCTCCGCCGTTCGTTCCCAAAGCAGCAGGGCTGTTTTACTGAATGCACAACGCCCTTCTCCATCTTTCTGCCTTTTTAATCGATATGACTTATTCATGAACACACTCACTCATTAGAGCGTGGCAGATGCTCGCTGTATGTAAACTCTCTCTCTCTCTGGACTTGTGGCCACTGACAGCAGTGCATCAAAATCTTACATTCGTTGTAAAATGAAACACAGGGTTATTATTATTATTTATTCCTTAATCGTTATGCTCTTCAAGAAATGACTTGTCAGTGACTGTTTCTTCTATGATAGATTCATTTGTGTCACTATTTATGTTCCTAACTGAAAGAAAAAAAGTTACCCTATGTTAGTAGTTTTTTGTTTTGTATTGTTTTTTTTGTTGTTGTTGTTTTGGCCAGAGTAATTGTAATATTATTTATATACATTTATGGTGTTAGCTGTCAAGGCAACATTTATTTATTTGTTTCTTTCTTTTTGTTCGTTAATACATTTTATCTAATATTTATCATTTATTTTATTTTGCCTTTATTATAATTAACAAAAAAATGATTTCATAGTTTTAGTTAACTATAACAACACTGGTATGAGCAGCCAGTAGGTGGTTAGTTTCTCATCCAAGATGGTCTAACAGCTATAAACCAGCTAATAACCAGTTTGATCAATCAGTTACCATCGAAATCTGGATTTTCCAGCAGGGAATTCTGTCATTACTTGGTCCATAGTGCAAAAGTGGACTAGTTTTGGCTTGTTTGGAAGTTAACAGAAATGACTACGGAACTTGTCGTTGTACAGAAAGAAACATACTGTAAAAGTTATTTTTAGTTCTGTGGAGTAAAGGAAGTCATAAAAGTTTAGATGGCAAGTAAAACAGGACTTTCATTTTTGAGTGAACTGTTCCTGCAGTCTATTCACAGCACACCAAGTTTGATGCAAATCATCAATTCATAGGCGGTGCATAAAAAAATGGAGTCAGCGATGAATTTAAGATCACGCTACGCAGTTGGAAACTCCACACAGACTGAAGTCATTCATATACAGTACCTGCATCAGATACCTGAAGAGTTAAACCCCTGTAGATGTCATTAGTCAGAGAGGAGGCATTGTGCCAATACCCAGAAGCATTTACGATAGCACTGCGAGTTATTCCCCTCATTAAAATAGGCATTATTCAGTTTGGAGTTCTCTGAATGGAAGAGAATTCCTCAGTCCTAGTTTAACATAATGAGCCAACAATTAGACACAAGGGCGATGAATCTCATGAATGCAAATGCTATTGTTTTTATTTTTTTAAACACTCGTAATCGTTTAATAGTTAAGCACTAAAGCGCACCAGTGGCTGCTGACTATTGTGAGTGAGAACAAGAATAAACGGCCATGTAAAAATGCATTCCTTCAGTTGAAACAATAAAGCACGGCTTGGGCAACACCAAGGTCATGGGTTCGTTTCCCAGAAAATGCATGATTTGATACTGTACTATGAATGGCTTAATGTAATGTAGGTTGCCTTGGATAAAAGTGTCTCTTAACTCTTAAAGGTGCGTAAAAGGTTTTTGACATCTCTTATGTTCACCAAGGCTGCATTTATTTGATAAAAATACAGTAAAAACATTGTGAAATAAAATAAATTGTAAAGTTTTCTATTTGAATATATGTTAAAATGTAATTTATAAATGTCTTTACTGTCTGTTCAGTCTTATTAATCAACGCTTAGCGTGTCCTTGCCGAATAAAAGTACTAATTCCTTTAAATAATAATAATAGAAAATCTTACTGACCACAAACTTTTTTACTTCAGCGTGTTCTGCTATTTGTACTTGTAATTAGATGCTAAGTTCATTGGCTCTGAACATAGCACAATGACAACGTTTAGTCTAATCTATTGTGTCAAAATGCTAATATCCGGGGATTTAAATATGAAGGAAAGTTTCTTCGATAGAATTCACATTGTTATGGTCTTACGGCAGAGTTTTTACCACATATGTGACCCAACATGTCCTCTGCCGAGAGCTTCTGAAGAATATTTCACAAAACGATTCATTGTTAAACTTTCAGTCCAGCTTTACAGACTTTTTTTCACTCACAAAGCCTCCAAAAGGTCTTCTCTCCTCTATCTCAATGTAGTACTAAAACAGAAGGTAGTATTGTTCAGTTAATATTCTAAGACTCTCTTTATTTCTTCAAGATGAGAAACCTGGCAAAGTCTTTAGCAGAAGTCTAAAAAATCATTACATTCTATCGCATGTCTATGGAAGCCCATTTCTGCCAACGAATAAAAACAAAACAGGTCATCGCAACTTATATCATAATTCTGACTTTTTTTCTAGCAATTAGAAGTTTACATCTTGCAATTATGAATTTGTTTTCTTAGAATTGTGTTATATATTCACAATTCAGATTTGCAAGATATAAAGTTTGAATTGTGAGTTATAAAATCAAAGCTGTGTGTGATAAATTTGCACTTTTTTCTCAAAATTGCAAGTTTATATCCTGCAATTCTGACTTTAAAACATGCAACTGAGAGATATAAAGTCAGAATTTGTCTTTTTTCCTCAGAATTGGACTTTATACCTTCTCACAATGTTGACTTTATATCTCATAACTACGAGTTTGTATCCAACAATTCTGACAACTGAGTTTATATCACACAATTCCGAGAAAAAAGTCAGAATTGTGAGATAAAGGCCCGGTTTCACAGACAGCGCTTAGACTAAGCCAGAATTAGGCCATAGTTTAATTAGGACATTTAAGTAATTTTAATAAACATGCTTGGATAAAAACATTACTGGTGTGCATGTTGAGACAAAACAAAGGCACTGGTATATTTGATGATCAGTCAGTGCGAGTTTATTTCAGTTGAAACAGCTAAGACTTACATTTTAGTCTAGGACTAGTCTTAAGCCTTGTCTGTGAAACTGGGGGAAAAAGTTACGATTTCCCTTTTTATGTTTTGATTCAGTGATGGAAACAGGCTTCCATACATGTCTGTCTATATATAGCATGAAAATCGGACACATATCTGTCCAAAACATATCTGTCCGAAATAAATGATCATTTTATAATATCACACCTATACGGTAGATCTAGTTTAAGCATTCAGAGCACACAAGCTTCCCCAAATAAGATCTCAATCCTCTCCAAATCAGTGCATTGAAACAGATTTTTTGTTGCTAACCTGAGGGACCCTTTACCTCGAAAGGCCTTTAGCCCTATAGTACCAAAGTTTAAGGATTTGTAGATTTCTGCTGTACAGTCTTGTTTTCTGTTTTACTTTGGGTCCAGCCAGAGAGTGTGTGCTTCGGGGAGGACTGGGATGACAGAGACATCAAAACAAACTACACAATCCTGCATTAAAGATGATATAACATCAGTGAGCTTCACGTCCTGAGACGAGTCGACTGGATAATATATGCACCTCAGAGGCTCATAAAAGATATCACTTCATCAAAAAGTAAAAGAAAACTTTCTAACATGATAAATCTGAAGTTTTCTGTTTATGTGCTACAGCATTTGAAGGTGAAACGGCATCAATTCAAAATGAATGAAGTCTCACTTTTTTCAACTTTTACCTCTCCTTTCCCTCAAGGATCAAGAAACCTAGATCACATGCCGACAAGTTTCTGCCGGACCACGTCACAGGGTGAGAGGAAGATCCTTGAAAGAGAACTGAGAGAATTCAGATTTGTGAAGAGAGAACGTATGATTATCCTGAAGCTGGGGGGATGGTCTAGTCCGTGTGTGCATAAGATGTGCATCTTGCTGTGTTTTATAATTTCATTTTTAAAAAAATCACTTACTCCAGTGGATACGTGAAGAGAAATTTGAAAAGAGCAGAACGCTTCAGAAGTTTTATCTGAAAAACCTGTCTTGCTTTACAATTGGATTGGAAAGCGCAATAAATCTTTGTATAAAACGCTTATATTGCACACAGCTTACGTCATTATTTTAATATGTGCTATTCTAGGACTTTTCCAACAGTCTTATGATTCCGATTCTTAAACAATTCCATGAACAATTCTTTTTACTTTTAAAGAAACAAGTTCAGTATTTTAGTATGATGTTAGGGTTGATCTGAACTATTACTATGATACTTCATAATACTGTAAGACTTTACCTGACTTTTAGAAAGCATGCCCTTTAATATAAAGATATTATGAAAGTTATAATATTAAGGCATTACAAGGTCATCTTTTTATGATTTATGTAATTCTAAAAAAACAGCTGTTTTATAGTTTTATTAGTATTTCAAATATCTAGCATGATCTTTCCACGTTATTTCTATATTGTAAAAAAAAAAAGTTGAGCCAACTTAAAATTTTAAGACATCAAACTTCAGCAGATTTTTGAGTTTTTTCAACTTGTTGTTTTAAGGTTATACAACAAAAAGTTGAGAATCTCCTACAAAAATAAGTTGAGAGAACTCAAAAATCTGCAAAAAGCTGGTTGCTTAGATTGTAAGTTGGCTCAATTTCTTTTTTTTTTTTCTTTTTTTTTTTACAGTGTATGCTATAGTTTACCCTTAATTGGCACCAGACTAAAAGGAATGTTTTTCACAAAAAGTAAAATAAATAATCTTGGATGACACTTACCACCATATATCATGAATCAAAATATATTGTAATTAATTAAACATTATAATTAATTAAATTCAAAACTGACACTAACATCACACTAAAATATGTTGAATATTAAATGAAAATATACTAATATATTTGACAGACTATTTTACATGAATTTTCCACACTGTATTTCTTATATGAAAACATTACAATTAACAAATAAAAATGTTAAAATATTTTTATTTAAAAAAATATTTCGAGATACTAATGCTAATAAACTTTACACACTATCTTATGACTTTTCCGTACTGTATTTCTAAATATATTTTAAAATATATTATAATTATATTCAAAAACTTTTCTTTACAGAAAATTTATAACTGGCCCTAATGCCATACTTGAATACTAATGGTCAACTGAATGCATATTATCCTATATATACACACAATTATGCTATTACACTTCTAAGTGAATCAATTAGAAATGTTCAACCTTGATAATGATAACCAGGATGCTGAGGGTTTTTTTATTTTGTTTTTCCAATCCCAGATCATCTGAAATGAACATGAGCTCATCATGCTGTCTTTCTTCACAATGTTAACTGGTTGATTTGAGTCTTTCTCATAGGCTGCACAGTTTTGTTGACGGACAGCGCGGCCCTGACCTGTGCAGTCAGCAAAATGCATGAATCAGCGCTTCAGCCGAGATAAGATTTTGAGTGAGCGCTTCAGTCCACAATAAGATCCAATACCGACAGAAAAATATCTCCACACCATTAGCCTTGCAGTCAAGCCTGAAAAGACTAGATATGATTGCGTTGGAAGGGAAACGCGAGGCACCCAGATAGAGTGCGCCATCGCTATCCTTTAAGCAAACGTCAAGGTATTTATAGCCGCCTGGAGCACTAATTCCTCCCGCATCAGTGTCTCTGCTTGTCTTTGTGAAACATGATGTATTGAAGTCTGAAGAGCGAGTGCTAGGTGTTCTTTCTGTGGCTGTCACTGCACTTTCAAGACTTTGCAGGAGGAAGGAAGTGAAAAGATTAGTTGTGGGGGAGGGCTCTCCCCTTCCTGCTTTTAAGACTAGATATAGCAGGCGGAAAACGTCTATTGACTCCCTGCAGCTTTCCTGAGCTCTTAGCATGATTACCTGAAGAAGTAGAAAGAGCAATGGCTCATTAGTCAGCTGGAGAATTTCAACCCAAAGACAAATCACTTCTCTTCGCCGCTTTGAGCGTCGTGGATCTTACCGCTCACGAGTCCGATGCCTGTCGGTCATTCATTTAATGTGAAAATGTAAAATATTAGCATTGATGATTTCCTCTCAAACAGTATTCATTTTAACATCAACAGGCTTGCTTAATTGTATCTTCCATTCTATTCGTATATGCCGTCTAAGAAACCATTCATGTGTCAATTCACACTGAAATACAAAAGTGCAAGTAGTAGATAGTGCAAGTACTGTACTATTGAGATGGTCATGTGACCTCTACATGGCAGCTCCCACAAGGCAAACCGCTCCATCTTAAGGAAAACAGCAACATGTTTTTGTTTTTTTTGTAAGTCACTTTGCATAAAAACAAACTATACAAATGAATAAGATATTGAAATTACTTGACTCTTCATCGCATGATGTACCAATTTTAAAATTGTTTTAAATAAATTCATTATTTTCCATATCTGATAAATGGCTACAATTCTAACCTTTTATAATAAATCATAGATAACAAAATAATAAAGAAAGAAAGAAAGAAAGAAAGAAAGAAAGAAAGAAAGAAAGAAAGAAAGAAAGAAAGAAAGAAAGAAAGAAAGAAAGAAAGAAAGAAATAAACACAAACCATAAGTGATATATTATGTACAATATGAAAAATGTATATTAAATTTTGGATATACTGAAAACCAATTCCATCTAATTTAAGTCATTTAAAGTACTTAATGTACAGCAAAGATTAGATGACAGCAAAAGTCATCAAACTGAGCAAAGGAAATGAGCATGCACAATTAAATTTCCAATATTTGCAACACAAATAAATAAATCTTAAATATAGGCTGATAATGAATAAAGCAAATACTATAATTGCTCCATGTAAAAACGGCATTGTCAAGAAAAACATAAGTTAGTGACCATTTATTATTGCATTCACAAATAAAGTTGAATAAAATAAATTGTAATAAACACTAATTTGTAATGAATTAATAAATGCTGTAAACATAGTTCTCCTTACTCCAGAACAAATCCTTTAAATTTAACTGCTTTCAGAACAGAACAGGAATCAAAGATACATATAAAACAAACATAAATTAAATAGCAATCATAATAAATAACGTATTATATGCATTATATGCCAAGCCTAAATTTATTAATTTAAACTCTGGAATAAGTTGCAAATTGGTTAAGATAATAAAATGTGCGCTATATTTATTGTGCATTCATTATTGTTTTTTTTTCAGAAACACTACAAAATTCTTTGAGTCCAACTTTTACCATTTAGCAGAATCAAAACACCTTTAAAGGAACAAAAAATAATCAAATAATCAATTCTCTCTGTCCTTTGTCTTGGGTCTAATCTCCCCCTTCTTTCTTTCCTCTGCTCTCTGTTCCACTATCACCGGTTCTTCTACACGGCCCTACATCGATGAAAGCTCATCATGGCTGGTTCTCTAACTCAGTATGCATCTGCTTGTGTTAGTCTTTCATCAGTGGGGCTCTGAGGCTCAGAGAAACAGAGGGAGGGTGGGTTTGGTTTGGGGCGGATTTGAGCAAACAGTCAAGGGAGGGCGGCTTTGGTCTTCAGTTAGGCGGAAGAGGAGGGAGCTATTTTTCTTTGAAGCAAACTTTATCGTCTTGATCAGCCTCAGCTCTATGATCAGAACTTTTTTTTTTTTTCAAATGTCTTTAATTACACTGCATCTTCTCTCCATCTCCCAGACAGTCCCCAATCTGCAGCTATGACTCAGAGAAACTGATTTTAGACCAAAGAAAGTAACAAAAGCATTGCAGGTACAAAGCAAAGCTGTATACAATATGAGTTTCTGTGTGAACTTCCTAGAACATATTAGTACTCTGTATATCATGCATAATAATCTAAAATGTTTACTGCTATTTGATTGACTGTGTTATTAATTTCAGAACATTTCCACTTGTTCTTGTACAATCATTGAAAGATCAACATCACCTTCATGACTCATGAGTCTAACAGGAACCTTCTCGATGCTCCATTTACCCACATCCCATGCTAAATTAACACTGATTAAAAATGAAGACGAATGGCACATAAATGGTGGGCCAATTCATGCCCTTCCATTCATGCTTCTATACATTGATTGTGATGCAAATATAATTACACTAAAACCTCGTCGGCATCAGTTGTTTGTGTGTCCTTGCCGGTTGAAAAATAGAGCAAAGAGTCCAGGCAGCTAATAAGACTGACCTTTAACTGAACAGAAGCCAAAGCAAAGCGAGATACAAGGCCATGCTGACTGCCGGATTCAAGCTCTCGAAAGCAATTGAGAGTTGCACACACGGTTACGTTTATTATCAGCACCATATACACTAAAGGAATTACGCAAATCAGGTAACAGAGCAAATTACTCCCAAAAAATCTGGAGTGAAAAATAGCTTTGAGAATAAGGTGCGTTCTACAATGAGTTTAATTTACACAGAAAGGATGTGTGTTTGCACTGAAATGAATGAAAATTAGTTCATTTCAGTGCATTTAGCACTTGAAGTGTGCCAAATACCAAAACTTGTGCAACTTTTTTTAGTGAATTTAAATGTTTGACAAAATGTTTGTCTTTATTTTTGTTTCTCAATGCTATTCAAACACTTCTACGTCAGATACAGATAATAAATAACAAAAGATTTAATGCTGCAGTTGATAAGTGGTGTTTGTTAAAGGAGTAGTTCAACCAAAAATCAACATCTAAGATGGACTGTACATGAGTTTGTTTATTCATCAGAACAGATTTGGAGAAATGTTAGGATGCATCACTTGCTCACCAATGAATCCTCTGCAGTGAATGGGTGCCGTCAGAATGAGGGGCCGTTTACACAACAACGTTTTCAGCCAAAAAAATAAGCTTTTTATGCGTATTGCCTGTTAGTTTACACGACAAAGGCGTTTTGGGGACTGAAAATGCTTATTTTTGAAAACGGGTTTCAAAGTGCAAGTTTTTGAAAACGCCACCGTTGTAGTTTCCATGTAAACACCCAGTACAGGAATCTTTAAAAACGGTGACATCATGCATGTGCATAGTACGCGTACATTATAGACATGTGCAGTACGTGTCGATTTTAAAGGCAAGCGTGAACAAACACAACAATGGTGGAGTGTGGTACTGTTGTTGCTGCTCAAGAGTTTGCTAACGCCTCTTCAGCAAAGTGTGGATTTAGTCGTGACGTATTGTCAAGTATGGTGACCCATACTCGAAATTGGTGCTCTGCGTTTAACCCATCCAAGTGCACACACACAGCAGTGAGTAGTGAACAAATGCACACACACACACACACCGTGAACACACACCCGGAGCAGTGGGCAGCCATGCTGCAGCGCCCGGGGAGCAGTTGGGGGTTCGGTGCCTTGCTCAAGGGCACCTCAGTCGTGGTATTGAGGGTGGAGAGAGCGCTGTACATTCACTCCCCCCACCTACAATCCCTGCCGGCCGGGGACTCAAACCCACAACCTTTCGATTACGAGTCCGACTCGCTAACCATTAGGCCACGACTTCCCCGATTTACTTCACCGATATTCCAACCAACAGTGGAGACACATCATATACAACATATAATCGTCCCTACAGGTACTGTTTACTAACAAGGTTACAGCGCCAACTACTGGCCGGCATACGTAATACAGCATTATTGGCCGTTTTCGTAGATGGGTGTTAACGTGAATCATTTTGAAAAATACGTGAATTTTTAAAAACGCAAGGGAAAAACTTTTCTGTTTTTGACTACATTGTTGTCATGTAAACGTGGCCTGAGAGTCCAAACAGGTGATAAAACATCACAATAAGCCACAAGTAATCCACATCACTCCACTCCCTCAATTAACATCTTGAGAAGCCAAAAGCTGTGTGTTTGTAAGAAACAACTCCATCATTAAGTCATTTTTAACTTCAAACTCTTGCTTCTGGCTAAAATATGAGTCCATAATATTGTTTTCTTCATGTGAAAAAGTCATCTTTTCTGAATCATATTTTTGTCATATTTTGTCCAGAAGCAAACGTTTGGAGTTCAAAACATCTTGTGAAGCTGATGGTGTGGATTACTGTTTTTATCAGCTGTTTGGACTCTCATTCTAATGGTACCCATTCAATGCAGAGGATCCTAATCGGTTCTGATGAAGAAACAAACTCATCTACATCTTGGATAGACTGAGGGTGAGTACATTGTCAGCACATTTTCATTTTTGGGTGAAATATTCTTTAAAGTCAAAGCAATCTCTCCATTGATTATTGTGACCAGTTTTGTCAAGACGAACCCCACTCATTTTAAGAATTCTATAGGTAAATGCCCATGACTTGTACCGATCATTATCTACAGCGGTCATTTTAGGCAGTTTGTCCATCTAAAACTAAGGCACTGGTGTCTCTGAATCCTTTAGATGTCTTGTCCAGTTAATCAGCCATGAAAACTGAATACTGATGTCCATTCAAAACACAGTCAGGGGTAAATAAACCTATTAGTTACTGCTCAGCACCAGCATTCTATTTTTAATGCATTTATCCAAATGTCACAAATGCCTGAGTATCCCAGCATGCAACTGAACACACTGAACAGTGACAGGCATCAAGCCACAGTGAAGCACATTGTAAATATGTGAAAAACCCTTCATTCAAATGTTAAAGCAATTCATGGCAAACATCCTAAATGAACACTACACAGACAATGAGAAAGACACATTTCATTACCCAATCAATACAGACACGGCTCCTAAATGAAGTCCAATCATATTCATAACTTATACATCTGCTGTAATGGCTCTCTCAATATGTTTTAATGCTTTTTGCAATTGCATCCTAAGTAATTTACTGGGTAATTAGCAATATGAAATATTAATGGAAGCTTTCTGAAGCCTCTGGGTGTTCCTTGTCATTGGTTCTTTGGAAATGACTTTACCGTTACTTCTGACTTATGTAAATACTTCAATAACTGGTTTTGCAAAAGGAACTGCTGCCAGAGCTCAAAGTGGCAAAGAAAATAAGCATCTGTACTCCCTTTACTTGTGTCGTATAATATGCCATAGTCATACATACATAGGAAAATAAGAAATTAATTAAATATGTAATGCTGTTCATTTTTCATTTATTAATCAATTGACATTCATTTAAAAAAATCAAACTGTAATAATAAATGTGAATAATTACCTATAATAAAACATGAAACAGCAACTGAATGTTAAAGTGAAAAATTTAATTTAATTAAATATACACTGACACACACTAAATACACTATATTTTGGAAGGGCAAAAATGTGCATATTTACATCTAAAATCAAAAAAACATTGATTGTGCTACATTTAAAAAAATGAGATGAGTTCTAATTAAATTATTATTTTAAATTCTTGACAATATGAATTCATCTATTTATTCTATTGACAAATTCAATGAATATCAACCACAAAAAAAAAGGTTTGGCCATAAAAATAAATGTTCTGCTTATACACTGCTTTCAGTTGGCAAGTAAAATGGGCCTTGGTACAATTAAAAAAGACAGAATATATGCATGCTGTGTACTTTTATCATCCATTGCCTTTTTTGCCATGAACATAATCATACAACACACATCCATAAACCAACAGCTGCCATAGATCTTATTTTCTGACTCACCACTGGTCAAAATAATGATTTTTCTAACAGTGCATCATTTCATAGCCCCCAACACCAAAAATCAACTTCAGAGTCTTGAAACTCCCTACATATCAATTATAATTGGACACTGCGGTTTCCAGAGGTAACTGATAACCTGGAGCACTGGCCAGTGCAAACGTGCATGTTCAAAAGAACATGTTTGCCAATTAACCCTCTGTGCAACATGGACATGTTACTGCACTGTCAGTCACGTCCCTCTCTCATTATCTGTGTGATCCTCCTCTAGGGGTATAATTGCATGACATACTAGTGCACTGTCCTGGGAATTTGAAGGAAGCTCAGGAAATATGCTGCAGGATCAATCTGAAACACGTGCAACTATGGTTTCTCTTCATGGCATCCACATTCACAGGGTGATCTTGAATGAAACACCTCTGGAGCGTATCTGACCGCTTCCACGCCGGCATGCATCATCATTACAGCTCTGTGATTTTACCTTTACTCTGTGGGAAGACTAAAGACAAACCTCAAAAATTATGGTTTTACGCAACACTTCACCCAATCTGTATAAAACTGCCATAATGCTTGCTGGGAAGTCATCTTTTAGGACACACTTTACAGAGTTCACAAGTGAAATGATAATATTTACAATCTGACAACAGTGCTCGTTGAGAGAAGCACAGCAGGATATTCAATTCTCAAGTGTGGAACTGCTGAAAAAGAGTAAGTTACAGAGAGAGGGAATGAAAAAACTATTTATATGTAAATATAACTTATGCCAAAACAATGGGCACCTTGTTATAAAAAATGGGACAGTTTTGGGGCTCTGAGTTCTATTCCAGCCAAACAGTAATTCTTTTCCATGCTAATTTTAGTTAGCATGGAATTTTGAAAATTCTGCTGTACTTCAACAGATGTAAAACTCATTATAATTTACAGTGATGAAACGAAACCTCCTGTTCTAGAATCAGAAATGCTTACACTAAATTAGATGGGACCCTGTAGTGAGTGAGGGACTTTAACATTACATTTAATCACTTGGCAGATGCTTTTACCCTAAGTTATTTACAAATGAGGAACATCACAATCAATTAATCAAACCAAAAGCCAACAATACCTGCAGTATGTCCATGCCAAGTTTTACAAGTAACCTATAGAGTTCAAAAACAGCTAGAGCAGATATAAAAATGCAGGAAAGAGAAAAAGATGACCTTTTTTGTAAAACAGATCATAAGAAGAGATTTTAATTTTATGGATTAGGGTTGTGAAGGTTGGAAAAAATTTGGACCTGTTTTTCCACCTTATTGTGACATAACCACCAAGAGGCGTTCTGTTCATTGACCACAGAGGACGGAAAAATACTTGGAGCTTTTCGAAAAAGGTAGAAACCAAACCGTCATGGTAAAAAATTGGTGGGGACCGTCCCAGCCGTGCCCACCTGTAAAGACGTTTATGCCTCTAACACTACAACAGTACATGGTGCATTCATGTGTTCATGTGTTAGACAAGGTTCTTGCTCCCTATGTGGATGGTTCAACCATTTTTTTGAGGCATATCATAATAACTATGTTTTCATAGAGCTGATTCTGGTAGAGTATTTTGCTACAGGCCACCGCAGAGAAGCAATCAGACCCAGACAGCATGTCTGAACTTCTGGCTGCTTCAAAATGGCAATAAAATTGAGAAATAAAGAGAGCAAAAACAGCAAGAGGATGCAAACAAATTAAGAAAATTCAGTGATAATATTGTATGAGTAAAATAAAATAAAAAAATAAGAAAATACAAATACAAATAATGCACAGGTTTTATCATTATTCTGCTTTTACCCAACAAGGCCACTAAGGCAAGTTTTATGTTTCACGTGAACAGGAAGTCATCCTGTTTACTCCTGTACAACATATAAATTAAACATGAGGAGGAAATCTAATTCTCTCCATTAGGACCACTGCTACCGATGCCTGTCTAGACAATGTCAATATGTACTCCAAGAATCCAGGTGTTCTCTGTGTCTTTGTATGGCCCTTGTTTTCTGTGCCCCGATACTACAGAGCATAATAAAACAGTTTGTACCGAATCAAACAAAGGTGACTCCCTCTGTATGCAGTCACTTAGTATTTTACATCAGTTCAAGAAATGCAAAGAGAAAAAAAAATAATAACAAACAAATTCCTTCATTAGCACTTCTTTCTCATAATGATACTAATTTAGCACAGACCATTAACTATCATTAACGAAACAGCCACCGTCATCTACATATTTATGATCTACATATTTATGAAACTTTTGCAGTTTTTAAAAAATGAGTACTTGGAAATTTTGTGACCCGTGTGTCATACAAAGTGAGAAATATTCTGTCCAAAGCACTGAGCCGGACAAGTAGATATACTTTTTCATTTTTTCATCTAATATGAAAAATATATATTTTTATCTACATTTTTATATTTTATTTATATTATATATATTTGTGTGTGTATATATATATATATATATATATATATATATATATATATATATATATATATATATATATATATATATATACAGTGCCCTCCAAAAGTATTGTAACAGTAAGGCCAATTCCTTTATTTTTGCTGTAGACTGAAAACATTTGGGTTTGACATCAAAATATGAATATGAGATGAGAGATTAACATTTCAGCTTCTATTTACAGGTATTTTCATCTGGATCTGATACACAACTTAGAAGATAGCACTTTTTGTTTGAACCCACCCATTTGTCATGTTACCAAAAGTATTGGAACAGATAGAATTAACGTAGATTAAAGTGAAAAAGACTTCATATTTAGTTGCAAATCCTTTGCTTTCAATAACTGCATCAAGCCTGTGACCCATTGACATCACCAAACTTTTGCATTCTTATTTTGTGATGCTTTTTCAGGCTTTCACCGCAGCCTCTTTCAGTTTTGGGGGGTTACTCCCTTCAGTCTCTTCTTTAGCAGGTAAAATGCATACTCTGTAGGGTTTAAGTGTGGAGATTGACTTGGCCAGTCTAAAACCTTCCACTTCTTGCACCTGCCATCATGTGTTACATCATTAATGAAGATTAATGAGCCTGTCCCAGAAAAAGCGATGAAAGCCCAAGTCATTACATTACTTGTGTAATGTGTACTATAATGTACACCTGTGTATACTGTGTTTCAGATGAGCTTGTATGTTTGGGATCATGAGCAGATCCTTTCTTTCTCCAAACTTTAGCCTTTCCATCACTTTGGTCCATAAAACCAGTCCATAAAATCTTGTCCCAGAATTTTTGAGGCTCGTCTCCTATTCTTCTTGCTAATGAGTTGTTTGCATCTTCTGGTGTAGCCTCTGTACTTTTGTTCATGAAGTCTTCTGCGAACAGTAGATTGTGATACCTTCACTCCTGCCCTCTGGAGGTTGCTGATGTCACTAACAGTTGTTTTAGGGTCTTTCTTTACAGCTGTCACAATATTTTTGTCATCAACTGTAGATGTTGTCCATGCTCTACCCGTTTGAGGTGTGTTACTTAGTACACCAGTGGTTTCTTTCATCCTCAGGAGATACCAAATGGTTGTACTTGCTATTGCCAGTGTTTGTGTTTGATTGATTTTTCATCAGCTTCACAATTGCTCGTTTTTCACCCATAGACACCTCTCTGGTTTTCATGTTGGTTACACGTTTAACTAACTATAAATGCAATCTGCACGGATCTGAAACTGATCATTCAGTGCTATATATTATTTGAATAATCAATTAATAGGACACACCAGGGCAACAAAACACACCTGTCAGTCACATGTTCCAATACTTTTGGTAACATGAAAAATGGGTGGGTTCAAACTAAATGTGCTATCTTCTAAGTTGTGTATCAGATCCAGATGAAAATACCTGTAAATAGAAGCTGAAATGTTAATCTCTCATCTCATATTCATCTTTTGATGTCAAACCCAAATGCTTACAGTCTACAGGAAAAATAAAGGAATTGGCCTTACTGTTCCAATACTTTTGGAGGGCACTGTATATATAATGTCAACTTTATTTCAATTAACAACACAGATTTTACATTCACCTTTATGCATATGTCAGATATTTTATTAAAAAACGTGCATTGTTTTTAAGTTATACAGCTTATGCATTTCTTGGGAACTGAACCCATGTACTTGGTGTTGCTAGCGCCATGCTCTAGCTATTTAATTAAATTAGTTAAATTAATACAACATTTCTCCATATGTAAGTTAAGACTAATTATCCCATTTGTTTTACATTAAGTACTTTGGTGTCTATTGTTCAGCCAATGAAACGCTGAAAAAAGCAATGAATGAGATACAGTTTAACATTTCCTTCCCAGTGGAAATACCGTGAAATTATTAAAAACAATAACTATATGACCTCAATTAATCGCTCGCAACCTGTTACCGGCCTGATGCTACTCTTAGAAACACTCATCGAAGATCACTGTTTCTTGCATCAACCAGCATCACTAGATACTGCTGAATTACATTTTCACATCACAGTTCTTCATCTAATAGACACCATCTGTCTAAAATCCATACACTAGATAGCAGAGTACACAGCATAGTAACACATCATGGGATTCAACTAATGACTATTTCAGCACATTTTGCCAGTGGTTATAGACGCAGGTGGCACATCTGTTTAGTAAACGGTTTCACCTCACTGTGTTTACTGTAGTACATATATGACATGTACTATAATAAATGTGTCGTTCATTCATCAAAACAAACGTCATGAAGCAAGCCGTCTCTCAAACGCCTGTCAGCTGATCTGAAAGAGCAAGACACCACTGCCATCTTCTGTCTCACTGTTTATTTGGCTCTATTGTCTCACCTAGCTTCGCTCTCGGCTGCTCTCCTCATCTCATGATAGATCATACAGCCAGGAAGAGCAGCCAACTGAAACTTCAGCTCTGGAGTCTCTGGGGAGAGAGAGAGGCTGCTTTATTGAGCAACATCTCTCTCTCTCTCTCTCTCTCTCTCTCTCAAACAATAGCCATAAACAGAAGCCGTATTCACTGCTGCAGGGTCAGCCTGGCCCATTAAAACAAACATCTGGGGAAAAGCTGATCGTATAGCCTTCCAATAAGTAGAGAGGAAACTGTGTTAGTTTTCCTGTGCAACAGAAAAGCATTTGTGTGCATCTCTTCTTGTAATCAGAATCTGGGCTATGGCATACATACTGATGCATCTAAATGCATTTGCAGAAGTGTGGTTGTTTTGAATGCAAATGTTATGTTTTCCAGCGTGTGTGTGTGTGTGTGTGTGTGTGTGTGTGTTTCAAACACATGGCAGTGAATCTAGGTGGAATGGACTTGCTGATGTGAATTCTGGGTCAGCTGAAGACGCCCAGAGAGGAAGACGCTGAATGTTCCTCAGATGTCCTGAGAGAATGTTGCACTCACAAATAAACGAGTCTGACTGCTGCGTCCTGCACTCCAGGCGTCCCCATCAACGCCACCACACTCTCAGATGACGAGAATAAGAATAAGGAAAACAAAACAAAGGATTGAGGAGATGAGAAAACAGACCAAACAAGATGACACGACGACAAGAACAAAAACAAAACTGGCAAAATGTGCTGAGAAGGAAAAAAGGGGAGAAAGGATGAAAAAGAAAAGAAAAGAAAAGAAAAGAAAAGAAAAGAAAAGAAAAGAAAAGAAAAGTAGAAAGATGCACAAAAGAGAAAAAGAACAAAAACAAAAAGATGCAGAAAAAAAAGATTGGAAAGACTAGAAGAAATGAAAACAGAAAAAAGAAAGAGCAAAAAATTATGCAAAAAGAAATAAGAACAGAAAAGAAATGGATAGAAAAGAAGAGAAAAAAAGATGGAAAAGACTAGATGATGAGAAAATAGAAAAAGTTTGAAAAAGAATAAAAAGATGCAGAAAATTAGAAAAAGAATAGAAAAGAAAAGCAAAAAGATCAGAAAGACGAGAAATTAAAATAAAAATGAAAGTAAAAAACATGCAAGAAACAATAGAAAAAGAAAAAGAAAAAAGATTTCTAAAAAGACTAGAGGAAATAAAAACAGAAAAAAGATGCAAAAAAGATATTTAAAAAACTGAAAAGAAAATGATAGAAAAGAAAAGCAAACAGAAGAATAGATGAAGTGAAAATAAACAACTTAGAAAAATAACAAAAAAGATGCAGAAATATTAGAAAAAAGAAAATTAAAAAGAGAGCAAAGACTATTATTAAGATAAAATTAACCAAAAAAAGATGCAGGAGAGGAGAGGAGAGGAGAGGAGAGGAGAGGAGAGGAGAGGAGAGGAGAGGAGAGGAGAGGAGAGGAGAGGAGAGGAGAGGAGAGATGTATAAAGAAGGGGAAGATAGACACTGTGTCAATTAAGGAGCCCTGTGGGACCTCTGAGAAATATCTCCCAGTTTCCTCCCTGATAATAACTCTGTCTAAAGCCCAAATTAAAAGATCCATCAGACAGATAACTCTATTAAAACTGTTATTAAATCATCAAAACCATTTCTCAACACCCCTGCCCCATTCACTAGCAGAGCATGTTTAACTGAACCAACTAACACAGAGAGAGAGAGGTGGTTTTACATGAGTGGCAGCTAAATTACTCCCCTCTTCATGTTGTAGTATGAATCACTTTAGACACGCCAGCTATTATGCTGTAGTCCCGTTTACAGCAAAATTATGAAGAAGTGTTGGTAATTTATTATGAAAATCCCTGGAAACCAACAACGGACTGACCAGCGATGTTTTCCAACACAATCTCTTCTCAAACATGGTCCATTATCTGCTCTGGTAATCATACACTTTCATTGGAAAAGCATCAGATAAGACTGTTTTCTCAAGAATCTAAGGTGCAGCCTCTTATGACCCATAATGAAGCATTATACAACTTAACAATATGCTAAAGCTTCACTATGCACTATTATTTCCCATGCATTGTGTTAAACACTGAGCACACTAGCTCAGTTTAGCTACAAACATTCAAGATGGGTTTGGTGAACACAGGGATAAAAGGTACCCCATGTGTACAATGAAATATACTGCTGTATTTTTGATGTTGTGCGCCTATATTTCTGCTGGAGGTCCTGGACATCTTGTTTAGACACATGGCATCATGGATTCTATCAAATACCAACAGATAAAAAATCAATAAGTGACTGACTCTGTTAGAAATCTTATAATGGGCCATGTTTGGATTTACAATAATCCAAACACAAACCTCAAAAAGACCACAAAAATGGGTCACTGAGCACAAAACCAAGCTTCTGCTGGCCATTCCAGTCCTCTGACCTGAACCCTGTAGAAAATGAGTGAGGTGAACTGAAGAGAAGAAGCACCGTCATGGAGCTGTGAATCTAAAGGATCTGGAGTGATTCTGGATGAAGGAATGGTCTCTGATCTCTTGTCAGGTGTTCTCTAACCTCATCAGGCATTATAGGAGAACATTTAGAGCTGATAAACTGGCAAATGGAGGTTTCAAAAAGTATTGTATATAAGGGTGCCGTTAATTGTGGCCAAAGTGTATTAGAGAAAAGCATTTATTTCATAATGATATTTGCCCCCATGTTAAATTCTTATTATCCAATGAAAGGTTAGATTTTTGTGATTTTTTTTTAAATAGAAGATCAAAAGGATTAACAATGCAGATTAATTTTCACAGCCTTCTTTGATCATATTTACCAAGGGTGCCGATATTTTTGGCCATGACTATATATATATATATATATATATAAATAAATATAATGAACCTTAACTTCATATAACCATACTTATATGAACAGAGAGAAGAAAACAGGATGTAGAAAAGACAAAACAGGAATATTCTGAAATAAATTTGAAAGAGATTTCAAATGTTTTTAAATAAATAAATAAAAATGCACCAGCAAGCTTTCACGTATGCTGCCCCATAACAACGCCAGTAAATATCTGAACTTAAATAATGGGAGGTCAAAGGTCAGTGCATTAGCAATGTTATTGTCTTGAAGTGTTAATTGCCCCAGTGTTGTTAGACTGCTGGTCACGTTGAGACGGAGAAGCACCTCAGCAACACAGAGACTCCAAAAGAGCGCATGATTAGAGATTACGCTAATGCATATGATACCCGTTATATTGCATGTTATTCACATAGCAATTAAAATTAGCATCAGAGCGACGCAGCGCATACCAAGAAAGCAGTCATCAGTTGTCATTGTCACCTGCAGAAAAACAAAATCATTTAAATCGCTTTATTTTGAGCAAACAGCACTGGAAATGACAGGGTACACCACATATTAAATATGATTGAGCTACAGCTCAGGCGAAAAGTGTTTGCAACTTTTAAGCAATTGAATCACAATAGTTTTCCTCTTTTAAGTGTTTAAGCACTTGTTAACATCGCAGTGAGAGTTTCTTTCCTGGAGGAAAAACAGCAAGAGACTGCTGGGATGAAGAGTGCTGTTCTAAGTATCTGATAAACACTGTAGTTCTCTGATCTATGTTGTAATGTTCTCGTCAGGTATTGATCTGTGTACATCAGTTTCTTGTAGACATTCGTCTAATATTCCACCTCATCTAGACATCCTCGCTCACATAAAAGACTGTCTAGGAACGCTGGTTTGTAATCCAGTACAACCGATTTTTTCACTTTACAGTGGCGTTCGATTCAAACTCACACTTCTGAAAATATAGACTTGCATGTTGCATTTGGTTACGAGATACATAAGAAGCAATGGTGTTTGGCATCACAAATGAGCCATTGGGAATGAGATTCAAAAGCTTTTCAGTGAATAATGACATATTTCAGTGTGTTCCCCACAAAAAGCTATTGTATGACTTCAGAAGACTTGGAACAGTGTATGAGTCATATGGACTGCTTTTATGGTGCTTGTTTTTTTTGGACTTTTGGAGAGGTTTGGAATGACGAAAGGGTTTTATGCACTTTTTAAACAGCTTGTACCACCGTGACATTTTACAGGATCGAGTGGACCTCCATTTATGAAATCTAATGAGGTTTCCCTATTCTAAGATAATGAACATACACAAATGCTTAATAAATAAATCTAAAATGGTTTCAACCACACAAGGATAAGATCAAAATCCTCCCATGACCTCTTCACAAAGCAGATCAAAACATTATCTCACCTTTACTGAAATATTTGAGTCCCGAATAGATACTACCTATTTCATTCCTCACAGAACTAGACGCCTTTCTTCTTGAAAACAAAAAGTTACGAAGAGTTCAGGAGTATGACAGCATTCCCTAAAGGACTGAAACTGTTTTTGAAGGTGAAGGCTGACTTCTACTTATGGAGTGTGTTTAAAGGAATAAATAGTTCAACCCAAAAATGAACATTCAGTCATTATTTACTCACCCTCGTGTCATTCCAAACTCGTACAGCTTGCTTTCTTCTCTGAAACACAAAATTATTTTTTTTATTTTTCTTTTTACAAATTGTACAGTTGCTTTTTTTTATGGAATTATAACGAATAGAGACTGATGCTTTCAAGCTTCGAAAAAGGATGCTAAAGAACCATGAAAGTAGTCCACTCAACTTGTGCACATTTTGTGAGGAACAGATCGAAATGAGTAATGCATCTTGAAGCCCATATTACAAGCTCCAGCATCCATTAAGTAAAGTTGTGAGCCAAACGTCTGTGGAACATGAAGGCGATGGGGAAAGAGCATCTCTTTAGGTCTGAAATGTCACGCAGTCACGCGTGCATTTTAATCAGGAAGACCTGCGGGAAACTCCGTGTCTCTTTTGATCACTAAGACTGCTGGGGTGAAACCACTGTTAACATTCAGAGATGAAGATGATTTCTGACATTTCACAGACCCCAAAATACTATGAACACACGAAATCCTAAACATTAATCTACAATGCATAAAAGATACTTGCACATGCCCTAACAGATATGAAAATGGCACCTCTATCCACTGATCCATGCTTGCGACCCCACAAACTCTCCAGTCTCAGTAAACTTGAAGTCAAGAAGTTGACTTTCTTAAAGGGATAGTTCACCCAAAAATGAAAATAGCTTAATTTGTGTTCCGAAGATGAATAAAGGTCTTATGGGTTTGGAACAACATGAGGGTGAGTTATTAATGACAGTATTTTCATATTTGGGTGAATATCCCAATACATGTGCCTGACCTTGTTGTCCACGAATCATCAGGGCAGTTTATTTCAAAGAAACAACAAAGAATGCCGGTCTCGATGGTCTTTAATCTGAATATAACAATTTCCCCAAATCTGAAACGACTTTCCATTTCAACTAACTTCAACGACAATTTTGGTAAAGAAAATCCAGTTCAACGATCCAATCAATTCTCTACGCATAATCTCAAGACCCACCCAGACTTTTCACATTATAGAAGAAAAATGTGTTGCGTCTCCCGTATCACACTGACTTTAACTAGAAGAAACGTCCATTTTGTTTTAATTACGATGAGCTTCAAAGGGTGGCACAGGGTTGACCCTCAGGACAGGGCTTACCTAAGGGATGAGTCAGAATCCTTTATATCCTCTTCCAGCTCAGAGAGACTTACTCCACTGAGGGAAGACAGACAGAGGAAGTACAACACAATACCCTGGAGGGGAAGAGCTCATCACAATGAAAGACAACTTTGGGAATCCTGTTTCCCTTAGTTCCCTTATTTCCGTCTACTTTTGCTCGAGCACAAGTAGCCGAACTGCATTGGAATGCGCTTGAACAGAGGTGAGGACTTATCGTGAGGTCTACAGACTTAACAAGAGGAGGGAAATGAGAGGTACATTAAAGAAGAAAAGAAAACTAAATTGTCCTTTGATCACGAAATAGAAAGTGCAAAGAGACTTGTCAAAAAGAGTTAAAAGTCGGAAGGCTGGTTGCCAAAGGCGTGAAAAGGGTCAAAGGTAATGTGAGATTCAAAGGGCAAAGCCGTATATCAAAGGACACTCGCTCATCCTCTAATGAGGGCCAGAAGCCCCAAAGTCCTGCGCGGAAGTGAGCAGAGTTGGCAGTCTCAGAACCGCAGGGTGCCACACACTTGGACGGCAGACAGAGGCACAGTCTGAATCGCCCGCAGTGCGGCATGTTCTCTGCACGACGGCAAGCACTGAGCACCGGTGCTGCCTCATTACTGAGCCACAGTTAAAGAGACGAGCAGCGCACATCTCCAGTCCTGCTCTTTCCTCCCTCACTTCGCTCTGTCACATCCCTCCTGCTCAGCCTCCACGCAGAGGCCTGATCCCTGGTGAGAGGCTGTGCAGTCTACACACACAACAGATCTTCCACTTTCTTTATTTCAGTTTCTTTTGTTTTCTACCATCTTTCTAGCCTTACCTTCTTGAGTTTACTTCGTTTTCTTGCTTTTTTGCCCTTCATTTGCTTCCTTAGTTCCTTTATTAATGTCTTAATTTCTTCCTACCTTCAATGGTCCTCCTGCCGTCCTTCCTTTTTTATTTCTTCCTTCCTTCATGCTTTTCTTTGTGCCCTTCATTTCCATTTCTTCCTTCCTGAACTTCTTCTTGCCCTCCATTTTCCTTCTTTGATGTTTTCCTTCCATCCCTTCATTTAGTTCCCAAGTTTGTTTATTCCTGTTTTCCATCCTGTCTTCAGTTTTCCTCCTCTCATCCTTCACTCTTTTCTCTTCCTTCATAATCTATGCCTTGTCCTCAGTTTCCTTCCATCATGCGCTTTTTCTTCATGTTTGCCTCTGTGCCCTTCATTTTTCTTCCTTCCTGAACTTTGTTTCCTTCCTTCCTTCCTTCCTTCCTTTCTTCCTTCATCTTGACCTTCATTTCCTTCCTCCAATAATATTTTGCTTCCTGATTCAAGGAACCTTGGTTCTGTGTTCTGTCTTGCCCTTTACTTTAATCATGGTTTAATTCCTGCCTTCAAAATATCCTCCTTCCCTCTTTTTCATTTCTTTATTCCTTTTGTTTCTCTTCATGCCTTTCATTTCCCTTTCTTCCTTCTTGAACTTTGTTTCCTACCTTTCTTTTTGCTGCCCTTCATTTCCTTTTTTGCTCTTAATTTCATGTTTTTGTGCCTCTCTTTTCATTTTCTTCCTTCCTGAGCCATTTCCATCCTTTTGTCTTCCTGCTCTGTTTCCTTCTTTAATGTTTTCCTTCAAACCCTCCTTTTCATTCCTAAGTTTGTTAATTGATGGTTTCCATCCTGCCTTCAGTTTTCCTCCTCTCGTCCTTCATTCTTTTCCTTTCCTTCATGCTTTCTGCCCTTCCCTCAGTTTCCTTCCATCCTGCTCTTTTTCTTCATGCTTTCCTCCATGCACTTCATTTTTTTCCCTCCTTCCTGAACTTTGTTTCCTAAATTCCTTCTTCCTGCCCTCCATTTCCTTCATTAATATTTCCCTTCTCTCTCTTTTCCCCAACACCTCAGCTCTGCTTTGCAGAAGTTTACAGCCCATAAGAATCACTAATAATCCAATTAAGCCCAGCGAGTTCTGCAGTCAGTGCAGAATTCTACCTCCTCATGTCCCTCCATAACTCTTCAAACACAGATCATCAGGGAGGAGCAGGTGAGCAATATATGATTTTGTGCTGTATACACGTGTACCCTGTGGCAAGACACTGACGATGCAGATTTTGTCACAAAATGAGCTCTGCTGCCACATATCAAACCTTGACAAAATCCCCATCCTCAGTCTATGCCTTTTCAGCATATAACATATTAGATTTCCTGAGCAGACTCCTGCTAAGCAAAACCTCCTCATGACATTACAAAATAGATCTTGAACTTTTAAGAAGATTACAGTAGATTTATCTTCTGCCCAAATGGATGCATTTTATTCATTTATTACTGGAAACCAAAATTAAGTACTCCGATGTTGTTGTCTTGTACCTTTTTGAAGAACGGCTTAGCGATCCAAAAAGCTGCATTTTGTTAATGGATCTTGTTTGGAAATGCCTACTCTGAACTTTTTCGAAGGTCTTCATATCTTTAGGATGTTTTAAGTCTATTCAGAGCTGAAATTAGCATGATCATTTCTCTCTTGCTATCTCTGAATCCTTTAACATGTAATATTTTCTTTAATGAAGTAGTTCATGAATTTTCAATGCATTCAGTATTCTTACAGGAGTTTAAAGTTAGGCTCCGTTTAGACATGATATTACCATGCATTTCACCTCTGGATAATATCTGGTTATTTAGCTGGACAGCATTTGCACCTGAATTCCAACACGTCTCCAAAGTCTTGGGATAAAAAAGCTTTAGAGAAGCCCTTATACAAGCACTCTGTTCATATGGCAATACCAACTGTCATGGAAAGTTTCTTCCGTTGTTAAAACGAGTCATTAATTACACAGATCATATACATCCCCAATAATGGTAAATTTTCATTACACTAGTGGGCATCATTAAACTACGCCTTCTGTTCCTGATACTTTGATTCAGCGAGCTATACGATAACTAGCTCAGTCCAATAGTCACAGAAACAAAGTTTTTATTTAAAAAAAAACTTTTACTGCTGCAACAGCACATTTTAGTAGAGCCGAATAATAGTTAGTCACATAAACATGCAAGAGCCAAATGCCTGTTTCAGTTTGCATGTACAATGTCAGGCGAGTTTATCTGAAGTAGTAAGAGTGGAAAAATTTAAATAATTGCACAGGCATGTCAGTTATCAGAATTTCTGCTCAACCAAAAAAGTACTGATCATGTCACAAACTTAATTTGGAAAACAAGGTGCAATATATAATTATGCTTTTGTATAGATGAACTCTTATGAAGTGCACTTCATAAGTGGCACCCACTGCATCAGTCTGTTATTTTCTACTCTAAGATGATGTTTCCTCTCTTCTGTGCTCAAATACTCTAATAGCAATAATCACTGCTCTCCTGCTGTAGAAACTAGTAGAGGAACTGAAGTATTCTGAAAAGCACTGACCTCTGTGGAATATGTCAATAAATATTGAAATTACACTTCTATGGTGGCACATACCATCATTTACTAATCTTAGAGTTCATCACAGATCTGTCTTGAATGGTTTATGTGTTATCACTAAAATTCAATTTCACCATGGAGATTTTGGAAGCCGTTCATACTTCCAGAACCCTACTGTTCTATTGAAACTGAATAATGATTTATCATTTATGTTTTGTTTTACCTCAACCACAAATTCAAAAGGAATTCTATTAAAGCTCAGCAGATATTTAATGAAGGGTGTAAGGAACATTACATATTATGCGATATTATCACATCACCCCACACTTCCACTTTGCACATTTTTCAAGTACAATCTGCACTAATTTGTAGAAGGTACGGAAGGATAAATGAGTGGGACTTACATACCATTTGTCTTTGTCTTTAGTATCCTTTTACTCACTTATACACTTTACTGCACTGCACAGCACAGCACACGGACACTTTATCACTGACATACACTTTACTTTTTATAGAATCTATATAGAATCATATTCTATTTTTTATTCTCATATCTATTTGTTATTTTATTTTATTGCTAGTTTATTCTGTATATATGGTTACTGTACTTTTTCTATTTGTATTTTTGTAAACTTGAGGTTTTTCTAATTTTGTTGGACAATTTGTTGGACAGTCGTACAATACATTTCACTACATGTCGTACTACGTATGTATATGTATGTGACAAATAAAATTTGAACTTGAACTTGATTATGGAGCACCAAATATACAAACTCTCACACACACACAGACTGCACAGCACTAGGAAGAGTCTGTAGAATGGAAATTAATGGAAGTCATTTAGAGGGCTTGCTCTGTGTCTTTTCCTCCCTCTTGCCCAGGGATGTTATTCATTATTTTAATATATCTCCATGACAATCCAGTACATCCAACTCCCTGCATCCTAGTGCTAACACAGACACAACACTGAGGCATACATTACTATCATTTACTCCAAACAGACTGCTACAGTGATAAACAGTATTATAAACAATATGAATACACAGGAGCTTGAATTTAGCACTGGGATGTGCATTTTCAAAAGATTCCATTTTGAATCGCCAATGTATCTATCTTATTTATTGACTTAGGGTTAGGACAAATAAAAAAAAAAAGGCAGCAAAAACACAGATCAGATACAATATCTCCAAAAACTATGTGAGTACTTAATGTATTTTTTTAATAATAAAAAAATACATTAAATACAACATATTTTGTTGTTGTTGTTGACAGTATAACAGCAAGCAAATAAAATCTTACAAATACATATTTGAGACATTTTATTTTTGGATAATGAATAATGATTGATGCACTCTGTAAATTAATAATTTATTTATTTATAAATAAATAAGAAAGCAAGCATGAACAACATTTTTTCTAAATGTTTGCAAACTGCCTTTCCAATAACAACTGACACACAAAGAGCACGTTATTCCAGTTATCAGCCAGATCTAGGCTTGCATTTTCACGCCTCTTAGCAAATATCCAAGGAAAGGGTATAATTTAGTTTGAAAAAAAAAGGTAAAATAAGAGAAATAGCACAAGCGCAAAGAAGCGTAGGTAAATAACTCATTTAGCGCATCCAAGCCGGGAGAGTTGTGCGTGTCTGAGGTGCGAGATGATGAATGGCCAGTGTGAATGAGTTCTAACACGGTTCTAACGAAGCCATTCAGTCTCAGAGACAGGTGTGAAGTGAGGGGTGGGACCCGAGCCAAGCGGAGCATTCGGCGAGAGCAAAGCCCATTTTTGGCTGAGCCTCCCTTGTCCATCAAGCCATTAAGATCAAAAGAGTATCAGCTGAATGGACATGATTTGGTTGCTTTATAAGATGAGACGCTGATAGCTGAATGTAGAAATGCCATTAACACCCTCCCGGCCCCCTTTCTGGCACTGTGTTGTCACTGTCTATCAAGCTGATAGGATCAACAGAATGCTGCCGGCATCCTTAAATCACCTCCTCAAGTCTCTGAGGTGTGTGCATGTGACTCAGGACATGACCCGAACAAGTTTAAGGCCATAAACAAACACTTGCAGCCTGGACATTCCCAGTAAATGCTGACAAACAGTGCAAAAAGAAAACCTTTAGGTTTCAGACATGAGTCATTTTTAGCAGCTTATTTCTTGAGGATGTCTGCATTGGTTCAGGTAAAACTGGATGAGTTCAGCTACTATTCCTGAGTGGCATGATGATATAATTCGCACCTTAAAATAAGCTCTCATGATATCATCTGTCGTGACTAATGGGTTCGGGGACCATTAGAAATCCCGGGATGAGTCTACAACCTGGGTTTCATGAGGTGGACACAATGGAGGGAGATAATGAGGGCATGTATCTCCATGTTCTCTCGTAATCTCCCTGGACTATTTCTTCTGGACACCTGAGAAGAAAGCTTCTTCAGTCTCCAATCATGTTGGATATGAAACCATAAAGTTCACAAACTCTGAGGTCACAGCAGATACGGCTTACTTTTGAAATGCGAAAACTTGAAATTGTTTTACAATATGCGGGTCCTGTGAGTATAACTTTTCACCTCGGTGCTGCAGGACTTGCAATATACTGTGACTCAAAGTAATGTTTTATTGAGAAAATTATGCTTCCTGTTGTCCCTTTCACTAATCTACAAATATTTCAGACTAAAGACATTAAACACTCCATTAAGTCTACTTGCCAATGCACTAAATGGCTTGAGGAAAAAGGGAAAAAACTGCATTACAACATTTGCACTATTCTGCAACAACACTTCCTTCCATGGGAACTGCACTCAAGGCAAGTTTAGTAGAAACATGTAAACTAGGTCACATTTAACCTCAAAAACAAAAAAAACAAAAAAAATGAATAGATAAATAAATAAATAGATAAACAAATAAATATATATACATACACAGTATACAGTGGGGAAAAAATGATTTGATCCCCTGCTGATTTTGTACGTTTGCCCTCTGACAAAGAAATGATCAGTCTATAATTTTAATGGTAGGTTTATTTGAACGGTGAGAGACAGAATAACAAAAAACTTCAACAAAGTTATAAATTGATTTGCGTTTTAAAGAGTCAAATATGTGTTTGATCCCCTATCAACCTATACAAGACCTATACAAGGCTGGTATGGGCTACAAGACCATCGCCAAGCAGCTTGGTGAGAAGGTGACAACAGTTGGTGCGATTATTTGCAAATGGAAGAAACACAAAATAACTGTCAATCTCCCTTGGACTGGGGCTCCATGCAAGATCTCACCTCATGGAGTTTCAGTGATCATGAGAACGGTGAGGAATCAACTCAGAACTACATGGGAGGATCTTGTCAATGATCTCAAGGCAGCTGGGACCATAGTCACCAAGAAAACAATTGGTAACACACTACGCCGTGAAGGACTGAAATCCTGCAGCACCCGCAAGGTCCCCCTGCTCAAGAAAGCACATGTACAGGCCCGTCTGAAGTTTGCCAATGATTCAGAGGAGAACTGGGTGAAAGTGTTGTGGTCAGATGAGATCAAAATCCAGCTCTTTGGCATCAACTCAACTCGCCTTGTTTGGAGGAGGAGGAATGCTGCCTATGACCCCAAGAACACCAACCCCGTCAAACATGGAGGTGGAAATATTATGCTTTGGGGGTGTTTTTATGCTAAGGGGACAGGACAACTGCACCACATCAAAGAGACGATGGACGGGGCCATGTTTTGTCAGGGCCAAGGCATTGAAAATGGGTCGAGCATGACAATGACCCAAAAAATACGGCCAAGGCAACAAAGGAGTGGCTCGAGAAGGCCTAGCCAGTCTACAGACCTTAATCCCATAGAAAATATGTGGAGGGAGCTGAAGGTTCGAGCTGCCAAACGTCAGCCTCGAAACCTTAATGACTTGGAGAGGATCTACAAAGAGGAGTGGGACAAAATCCCTCCTGAGATGTGTGCAAACCTGGTGCCCAACTACAAGAAACGTCTGACCTCTGTAATTGCCAACAAGGGTTTATCCAGGTACTAAGTCATGTTTTGCGAAGGGGTCAAATACTTATTTCACTCATTAAAATGCAAATCAATTTATAACTTTTTGGAAGTGTGTTTTTCTGTATTTTGTTGTTGTTGTTGTTGTTGTTATTGTTATTCTGTCTCTCACTGTTCAAATAAACCTACCATTAAAATTATAGACTGTTCATTTCCTTGTCAGTGGGCAAACGTACAAAATCAGCAGGGGATCAAATATTTTGTGTTCCCCCACTGTATATATACATATACAACATTTTCTTTATTTTTTATTTGGTAAAATATGGCTAGGACATATCTTGATATTTATTTTCTTGATATTTCTAGCACATTTAATATGAAATACTTAAAAGTCCTTCACACAGCCATAATGGCATAAAAAAAATCAAATAAAAAAAATCTAGCTGCAAGCAGCAATCACAGGGTCAGGCACACCGAAAAGGAGTAGATTAGTTTGGTCATAGATCTTCGGTAGTGAATTTATGAAAAGCAACTAGTTCAAAGGCTGAGAGCAGATTTACATTATTTGAAAACAAATTTGTGTAGTATTCAAGGCAGAGTAGCGATGATAATGTTTAAAGTTTTGGTTCAATATGCACATGCTCCTGAGATAATGACTTCCTTTCTGTTTGCTAATTTTGGTGAAGAATTGTAAAACGAAATAATAATATGACCATCAGTTCAAATTTATGGAAATGAGCATTGCAGATATTTTATATATATATATATATATATATATACAATGAAACATGACTTTAGTCATGCATTTTTATGTTTTACTGGGGCATTGGGGGCATAAAAGTATTGATTCACATTAGGTTTCATTTCAAAGCTTTCTTGCGTGCAAACTTTTGACTGGCCTTATGAAAATTAACCATGGTTTTACAACAAATAAAACCAAAAATATGTGATTACAATAGTTAAATCATGGTAACCACAAATTAATCATGGTTCTGCTACACTATCCATAGTTTAATCATGATATTTGTAGTACAACTGTGGTTACACAAATCAACACGTCAAAAATCCCTAGTTACTACACTTTTACTATAATAAAACCATGGTTTATTTTTGTAAGGGTGCCATGGTCTCAAGTACATCTGCCCCAAAATCAGTGAAGATTTGATGAAAACTTTTGGATAAGAAGTTGTCAAAAACTATATTTTTGAGGTAATACTTTAGATTATGAAACAACATTCCCTACTAACTAGTTCATTAGCATGCTTTTTACTAGCATAATGGTTGTTTATTAATACTTATAAAGCATATATTTTAATGCATGACCATATTCTAGATTCCATAACCCTTAACATAACTACTACATCAGCTGATTAACTAACTAACTTACTATCAATAAGCAGCAAATTAAGAGCTTACTGATGAAAAACTCTTTATATTTTAATATTTGTTTCCTAATCTAAAGTATTAATTAATTTTTTGACTTCTCATCCTGCAGATTTCATCGAATATTCACCAAATTTGGTGCAGATGACCGTGTTTGACATCGTTTAATCGGCAGGTTAAGATACGTAAAAATTCAAATAGACTAAAATGACTAAAACACAGTTCAAAAAGTCAAAAGTTCAAAAACATGACCCAGAACTTTCTTTGCCAAACTTTGTTAGCTGAGAAGACAGACCTTTCATAGATCCTAAACCACCTCATAATTTTTCAAAAATTTCTAACCAGTATCCCATTTGCTCCCATGGTTCTGTGGTCCAGAATCTCTCTTTTCCCCCTATGACGCAGTTCGGAAATGGTGCATCTGTATCTATGAGTCTTTAGTGTACCACGCTGTACTGCTAAAAGCTTCCATCTGCACTCGCCTCGAGGAAGAGCACATTACTCTGTGCTCATCTATAAAATATCAGAAGGTCAGGACAGTCGATCGCTTTTGCCTGACCGTTTTTCTCCTCTGTGAAGAGGATTAGCTGCAGGTATAGCTAATAACACAAGACATGCTTTGTAAAGCAACAAAATCCTTGACAGCCCTGGAGTGACTCCTAGAAGAAGAAAAAAAGACAACATGCAATGGGAGATTTGCTCCGATTATGTGTCCAGATCTGAGAGGTTCATCTCAAATCGTGTCGATTACACACACCTAGTCCACACATGTGTTTTTTAGGAAGATATAAGGTCCATTTTATTTCAAGAACACTTTCTCAATTACTCTCTCTTCCGATTTTTCTTAATCTCGGGATTTTACACATCTATCTTATACAAATCTCGTCTGCCAAGCTTCAGCTTAAAAGTCACAGACAGACTTTATACATACATACTGTACATACTATTGTGCAGATGGAGCATGAAAAGAACAGAAACATTAAATATAAATCACAAGACCTAAAAGAATGCAGAAAGATTAAATAACTGTGTAATTGTTTAAACACACTGACATTAAATCCAGTAATAAATTTGTGGGGGGATGAGACTCAACCCTTTCACAGAGTTCTCGTGTTTTATTCAGGTTCGTATCTCAGCGTTCAGTGGGTGATTATGGGACGCCGCTGAGCTAGAATAAGAAAATCAAAGAGCAAGTCATTGACCTTTCATCCCTGGTGGCGTCACACGCTCTGAGAACTACTGTGAGGTGATTGCTGTTGAAATGAAGTCAGACCACTTGAGTATAACCTAAACAATGCATGCAGAAGCAGCATTTACATTCTCAGTGCCTAAACCTTCAGGAGTAACTAATTGCTAATTCTAGAGGGCTCAGTGGAAGTCAAGCCACTGGTGAAATAAGAGACAAAAAAACATCTTGCAACAACTATAAATTCCTCATACGTATATGGTGCATTAATCTACTCTCCCAAACACTTTATTTTCCATGATTTGGGTCATGCAATCTAAACAAAATTAAACTAAAGGATATTTCTAATTTAAAAGGGGGTAAAAGGTGATGCCTTACTGGAGAAGTTTTTGAGCTTGTATTGGATGTTTCCAGGTCCAGTTCTACATGGGTGCTTGAGGGTGCTACGAAACTTCTTCATTACAGTACATTACTTGTTCTGTAAATAAATAAATGTAAAAAAATATTTATTTATTTTTTTAAATGACTAAGCAATTTATAGATAAATGTTAAATAAACAGTTAAATAGTTGAAGACTAAATTTTAATTATATTTATTAAAATGTAAAAACCAATCATACTGAAAATTTAGCTTTGAATCACAGAAATATATTACATCATAAAATATATTTGAAAGGAAAACAGTTATTTTAAATTGTAATAATATTTCACAATGTTACTGATTTTACTGTGCAATCTTGGTAAGTATAAGTATTATTACAGAAGATTTTATTTTTTTTATTAAAAAAATGTATTAAAAATATTAGGGCGAAAAAAACAACCTTTCTGATCCCAAAGTTTAAATACAGACAACTGTGTTATTAAATGATCATTAAAAGTCAATAAATAATTCAACTCTCTCATCGTACTCTACTCTAGTATGCTAGTCACATTACTATTTTTAAACCTGTAGCACTTAGGTACTGCTGTCTACTCATTAGGTATTCACTTTAACTACTATTTTGAGAAATATGCTTATTTTGTTCTGGAACAGATGCATTGCTCTGATTTGTATCTCTGGTGTGCGTGATGATGAATCCTCATGATGCTCACTACTTGCCAGTGTATCTTAATGATCTTTGACAGTGACAACAGAACTGTTCATATCTGCTGTGACATTTCACAAAATGCAAATCTAATTGTGCAGCCCTAATAGCAGCATACAAAATATTTACTGAACCAAAACTGAGATGCAAACCAAACTGTGAGAAATGTGAACAGCTACACCCCGACTAATTATTCACTCCCACTCCTCACAATAGCTTCACCGAGGGGACTAATATCCTCATTCCCAACGTCATCTATCACAGCACCACCACAGCCCTCTGATTCAGTGAAAGCTGTGGGAGTAGAGCTCGACCGCAGGTGGGACAGATGGGTCAGATCCCCTCTGTCCAGCATTATATCTGATCCCCTTCAACGGACGGTCACCTTGCTCTGGATGTCAGCAGAGAGACATTTTTCTCCATCATTCCACGTGAGCAGCTGACGTTATTTGGGCATCCAGCCATGAGGAGATCAGACATCTGCCTGCCCATCACTTCCATGAAAATTATATGTCACTCATTCACTCAAAAACCAGCCAGTTTTCTAGCAGAGAACATTCTGTGTCTCAGACCACTTAGTGTTAGACCGCTGCTCCACTCATCGGTCAAAAATTAGGACTGACCTTCTTTATGACACACATTGACCCGTATGGCTGAGGAACAGGATGAATGATACCACTTAAGTTTCAATCTGATACGAAATACTACAAAGGCCAAAATCACTAATATAAATACCAATACATGCAATAAAAACATTATAGACATGTAGCATATTTAAGAGCTATCATTTTAAACATTTAATAACAAATTGCAGAACATGCCAGTGTCTTACTGTACTCTTACAATTTGGCAAAATTACAACCTGAATTCCGGAAATGTTGGGACGTTTTTTTAAATTTGAATAAAACGAAAACTAAAAGATTTTCAAATCACATGAGCCAATATTTTATTCACAATAGAACATAGAGAACATAGCAAATGTTTTCAATGAGAAAGTTTACAGTTTTATCCACTAAATGAGCTCATTTCAAATTTGATGCCTACTACAGGCCTCAAAAAAGTTGGAACGGGGGCAACAAAGGGCTGAAAATGCAAGACATTTTGAAAAGATTCAGCTGGGAGAACATCTAGCAACTAATTAAGTTAACTGACATCAGGTCTAGCTCTAAAAGGGATGTCTTAGAGAGGCAGAGTCTCTCAGAAGTAAAGATGGGCAGAGGCTCTCCAAACTGTGAAAGAGTGCATAAAAAGATTGTGGAATACTTTAAAAGCAACGTTCCTCAACGTCAAATTGCAAAGGCTTTGCAAATCTCATCTACAATGCATAACATCATCAAAAGATTCAGAGAAACTGGAGAAATCTCTGTGCGTAAGGCACAAGGCCGAAGACCTTTGTTGGATTCCCGTGGTTTTCGGGCCCTCAGACGACACTGCATCACTCATCGGCATGATTCTGTCATTGACATTACTAAATGGGTCCAATAATACTTCCAGAAACCACTGTCAGTAAACACATTCTGCCGTGCCATCTGCAGATGCCAACTAAAGCGCTATCATGCAAAAAGGAAGCCATATGTGAACATGGTCCAGAAGCGCCATCGTGTCCTGTGGGCCAAGGCTTTATTAATATAATTATATCAATATATTTCCTTAACGTCTTGTACCTTTGACGGTGTTAAACACGGTGTCACATGGATGGCAATATGCATGGAAACTATATGCAGATGAGGATATGCATTGTTAAACTAGGTGTTGTAAGCTCCAAATATATTGATTTCTGGGAGGAAACGGGGTGGAGATGCACGTACGCACAATCTTCCCCTGACTGGGATTTATAACGGTATTTTTGTGCATGTTCTGGCGCAGTTTTCATAAATCTGAAAACTTTTGTGCAGACGTACACTTTTAAGATGAAATCTATGGAGAGTTTTATACATGAGGCCCCAGATCTTTCACCTATAGAGAACATTTGGCGCATCATTAAACGAAAAATACTTCAAAGACGACCACATACTCATCAGCAGCTGGAAACCTATATCAGCCAAGAATGAGACCAAATTCCAACACCAAAATTCCAGAAACTCATAACCTCGATGCCCAGACGTCTTCAAACTGTTTTGAAAAGAAGAGGAGATGCTACACCATGGTAAACATGCCCACGTCCCAACTATTTTGAGACCTGTAGCAGGCATCAAATTTGAAATGAGCTCATTTTGTGCATAAAATTGTAAAATTTCTCAGTTTAAACATTTGTTATGTTATCTATGTTCTATTGTGAATAAAATATTGGCTCATGTGTTTTGAAAGTCTTTTAGTTTTAATTTTATTCAAATTTAAAAAACATTTCTGGAATTCGGGTTGTAACTTCAAGCATGAAATGCATTAAACGTACAGTTTTTTCCTTAGTCATTCAAATTGACCAACAATACTGACAAATTTTGACCTGTGCTGGCCAAATGAGTCACAATGAGCAAATTTTCAAAAATCTGTTATTTTTATCTTTACATTCTTTATTAAAATACCTTCAAAATGATGTATGATTCAATCTGATCAAAAATAACTGAGATACACTGAGCTTTTTCCCCAACAGTTCCACAAACATTCACTTAAGATATAACAGATTATGTTTGCGTGACTACTTACATATATTTAGCCCACTGAAAATCTGTGCATACATATACAGTATGTGTATCGGAATAGAGAGCCATCAGTGTTGTCTTTATGAGGGCGCTTCCGAGGGCTAAATGAACTCATTTTTTGTGAAAACCTCAAACTCGACCAAAATCAAAATTTTTTACTTTTTTTGCTTGTAGCTCAAAATTAGCTTGTGTGCATTCTGACTCATTTTGCCAGCATGGGTCACAATTACAGTATTCTGAAATAAATGGTTGGAATCTGGAAAAAAGTTATTTTAAGAACTGTTCACTAAAATGGTTCTTCTATTGCAACTGTATACCAAAAGGGAAAGAAAAAAAAATTTTGAACGTCTATTTCAGGCAAAAATTAAATGAAATATAAAATAAAATACATTAAAAAAGAAGAAGTCATCATTTAGTCACCCTCATGTTGTCCCATGACTTATTTTGTTCCATTAAAATATAAAATAATTAACTCATACATATAAATATAAATACACACACACTTTTAGAGTTCATCTTATTTTTATTATTATTTTATTATCTTATTTTTGCTCCATGGAAGAAAGAAATATTAAATGCAAATGTTTAGAATAAAATACTTCAATACTTTGAAACATTTTAAAATGATATATGCAATTATAAACTAAAGTGTGCTACACTACCGTCAAAACTCACAATGTTGCATGTTAAAGTCCAGTTACCATGGCTATTTTGCATTTTTAATCCATACAGAATATTTGCATTTTAAGTAGATTATGCATACTGCAGAAACTGTAAGAGAAAATTGTAAGATGTGAGTGTGCTTTTTGGACCATAGCCAGTGATTTGAAATTGTAATCAAGTACCTCTGGACTGCGTCTTATGTAACAGATGTCTGAAGGAGTTTGGACAAACTACTGGCAAACAAATGAAGAGTGGATATTCACCACTCTTCATTGTCTTACCCTGGAGTTAACCCTCATTTACCACACCACTATGGCTTATGCCTGCCTGATTAGCTTCTCTAAGTGTATCTCTTTATCAAATAATCAATGTAGAGACCCTGAAGACTTCAGCTAGATTAATTCTTAATAGACTGCACACTTACGTTTGCTCTATAAAATGTCTTCAGGACGCACCGCTTTCCAGTGACCTCTGCTGTGCATTTACTCCAGAAACACCATTATACTTATGCAGCACTTTTCTTAAATAAATAAATGTTTAATGTAAAATTGCTTATTAAAATAAATATAAATAATTGCCATCAATACAGAAATATTTCTTTTTTGAACCAGGAGTATTGATAGCATTTGCTAGCAGGGGCAACCAAAAATTTACTCTTTTTTTTTTCTTCTTAAAGCACAGTATGCATTTTCTCTCTTTCTCTCTCTCTCTCCAGAGCACTGCTTACTGGGCCATTCACAATTTCCCAAATGATATTATGGCCAAATATGATATGCTGCACACTTCTGGTAAAAGGTTTGGGATGAATAACACTTTACATGATGATCAAATGTTATTGCTGCTCAATTTTTATTATAATTATGGTTCTTACTATCCTCAGAATTTAAATTAGTTTTTACAGCTTAATTATTTTAGTGGACAAGTGATCTTTTTTAGGATTCTTTGATGAATAGGAAGATCAATACATTTTGTAACATTATACACGGCACTTTTGTTCAATGTAATGTGTCATTCATGAATAAATGCATTAATTTCCTTTCCTTTTAAAAAAATAAATAAATAAGTAAACTTACTTAACCCAAACCTTTCAATGCCAGAGTATTTTATTTTATTTTTTTTATTATTTTTTAAAAAGCACGTCTTTTACATTTTTAGCATTAGAATGATTTCTGAAGGATCATGTGAGACTGAAGACTTGAGTAATGATGCCGAAAATTCAGCTTTCCTCAAAGAAATAAGGTACATTTTAAAATATATTACAATAGAAAATAATTATTTTATCTTATAATATTATTTCACAATATTACTGTTATTTGGCAAGCAAAATAAACTAATTAATTTAAATAAATTAATAAAACATACTTATTACAAACTGGTAATTTTTCCATTTATCATAGGCAGGTGTATCTTTATAACACTTAGAAAAGTTAAACCACAACTATTTAAGGTATCTTTCATTACACAAACCTGAAAGACAAAGTAAATGCTAAAGTTTAATACTCAGATTTAAACATCTGTTCCTATAAAAAATAAAAAATCAACTTCAGTTATAGAACTGGTTGTCAACTCTGGGCTTTCAATGTTTTGTGCAATCACATCCCACTAAGAGTCCAGAGCATTTTATGCCTCTCTGTAATACTCTTTTGGCTTTAAAAGCCTGTTTTTCAGTCATGAATGAGTTCCAGTATTGGTGCATGAAAAGAGTGTGATGCTGTCATCAGAGGTCAGGGCTGTCAAAGTCAAGAGCGTTTGAGTTTATTGACAACATCAACCATTGATTTGAATCATACAGATGCATTATTGTTACAGATTGTTGATGCATTGTTAGGACAGAGTGCTTCAGGTGAGCGCAGCTAAAATCAATTGTCCTGCGATCCAGGTGCAATGTTGAGAAGGCTGGTTTCCAAACAGTTACAATAAGACATAGAAAAGCAGTTCTGAAGATGCAATTGTGCAACAATGGTCCGAGTTATTGCATAACAAAACAAACAAGTACTCGTAGGCCATCATAAAGAGCAGCTTGCTGCATGGGGACTAAACGAAAGCTGAATTATTTGACATCAGGCATTGCTATAGGATAACTTCTGTTCTAGAACTTTGTAAAAGTTGGAAGGAATGCTAATATGCCCAGATTTGTGGAGATGGATGTGTGTAGGATGTGGCATCTGACCTGAGTGTAGTGACCTCTCTTTCTGCCCCAGGGTTGTGCGGTGAAAGTCGCTGTCTATTAAACAACTTGCACTTTTTGGCTCTTCAACATTGTTCTCTGTTTTGGGAAGTGAACTCGAGTTCAGATTTGCCTACCACTGTGCTTTTCCCATCCACAAGTGCAGCTCTGAGGTCTACGGTGCACTTTCTCCATCTCTAAATGACTGTAGGGGACATACAGCTAACCTGTGAAAATATCCCAGAGAGGAGAGTAAACCTGAGGAAATTATCCACCTCTCAAATACTACATTCGTATTTCTCTGCACTCCTACTTAGACTTGAATAAATGTTGTTTTACCTGTTCTGTTGCAATATTCAATTATAAAAGCTGACCGAAGAGGTAATGTACTTCTATCCAGCCTTTCAAAGCACATATGCTTAAAGAGCTTCAGTAATTCTGTAATAATACATATAATGTTATATTAAAGCATATTGCACTGAGAAAAGTTTGAAAGATCCTGTTTTAACATATCTTTTTCTTTATATATCTGTTGAAGACCAGGTTGGTTGAAGACCATTATGCTGTTGTTCCAAACCTCTATGCATTTCTTTCTTTCGTGGAACACAAAAGATGACATCTTGAAGAACACTGGGGTTCAAACAACATTGACTTTTATATTATGGACACACATTTTTCAGAATATCTTCTTTTGTCTTTTACAGAAGAACGTCAGTCATGCAGGGTTGGAACAATATGCTTTCAGTGCGAATCAGGTTGGTTATGGAATTCACCCTATTCAAACATTAGATCATTTAAAATGGTCAGTTGTACAATTTAGCATTATCATACAAGCATATTTGACTGCAGAATGTTAAAATAAAAAAGAAAATCAATCATGTATTCCAAAAAAATTAAACATAACGAATATTAAATGTGGATTACGGCAGCAATATTTGAAGATATATTTTAAATGTTTTTACTTGTAGTTCAAGTAGTGTTGTTATTGTTAATGGAAAAAAAAAAAATAATAATAATAATAATAATAATTTATCTGAAAAAAATAATAATAATAATAAAATTGGGTGAATAAATTAAATAAAAAGCATATGCATGACTCCAAAACCAGGTTTAAATTTATATATATTCATTTATTTATATATATATATATATATATATATATGTATATATGTGTGTGCGTATATGTGTGTGTGTGTGTGCGCATGTTTATGTGGTTTATGAGGACACAAATTTGTATAATGACATGGGTATGACAGAGGTATTACAATATGAAGGTGGTTTATGAGGACACTGCCTGTCCCCGTAATTCAAAAGGCTTAAAAAACATACTAAATGGTGTTTTTTTGAAAATCTAAAAATGCACAAAGTCTCCTGTGAGGGCTAAGTTTAGGTGTAGGGTTGGTGTAGGGCAATAGCACACACAGTTTGTTCAGTATAAAAACCATTACGCCTATGGAGAGTCCCCATAAACCACAAAAACCAACGTGTGTGTGTGTGTATGTATGTATGTATGTGTATATATATACAGGTCCTTTTCAAACAATTAGCATATTGTGATAAAGTTCATTATTTTCTGTAATGTACTGATAAACATTAGACTTTCATATATTTTAGATTCATTACAACACAACTGAAGTAGTTCAAGCCTTTTATTGTTTTAATATTGATGATTTTGGCATACAGCTCATGAAAACCCCAAATTCCTATCTCAAAAAATTAGCATATCATGAAAAGGTTCTCTAAACGAGCTATTAACCTAATCATCTGAATCAACTAATTAACTCTAAACACCTGCAAAAGATTCCTGAGGCTTTTAAAAACTCCCAGCCTGGTTCATTACTCAAAACCGCAATCATGGGTAAGACTGCCGACCTGACTGCTGTCCAGAAGGCCATCATTGACACCCTCAAGCAAGAGGGTAAGACACAGAAAGAAATTTCTGAACGAATAGGCTGTTCCCAGAGTGCTGTATCAAGGCACCTCAGTGGGAAGTCTGTGGGAAGGAAAAAGTGTGGCAGAAAACGCAGCACAACGAGAAGAGGTGACCGGACCCTGAGGAAGATTGTGGAGAAGGACCGATTCCAGACCTTGGGGGACCTGCGGAAGCAGTGGACTGAGTCTGGAGTAGAAACATCCAGAGCCACCGTGTACAGGCGTGTGCAGGAAATGGGCTACAGGTGCCGCATTCCCCAGGTCAAGCCACTTTTGAACCAGAAACAGCGGCAGAAGCGCCTGACCTGGGCTACAGAGAAGCAGCACTGGACTGTTGCTCAGTGGTCCAAAGTACTTTTTTCGGATGAAAGCAAATTTTGCATGTCATTCGGAAATCAAGGTGCCAGAGTCTGGAGGAAGACTGGGGAGAGGGAAATGCCAAAATGCCTGAAGTCCAGTGTCAAGTACCCACAGTCAGTGATGCTGGTGTTGGTCCACTGTGTTTTATCAAGGGCAGGGTCAATGCAGCTAGCTATCAGGAGATTTTGGAGCACTTCATGCTTCCATCTGCTGAAAAGCTTTATGGAGATGAAGATTTCATTTTTCAGCACGACCTGGCACCTGCTCACAGTGCCAAAACCACTGGTAAATGGTTTACTGACCATGGTATTACTGTGCTCAATTGGCCTGCCAACTCTCCTGACCTGAACCCCATAGAGAATCTGTGGGATATTGTGAAGAGAAAGTTGAGAGACGCAAGACCCAAAACTCTGGATGAGCTTAAGGCCGCTATCGAAGCATCCTGGGCCTCCATAACACCTCAGCAGTGCCACAGGCTGATTGCCTCCATGCCACGCCGCATTGAAGCAGTCATTTCTGCAAAAGGATTCCCGACCAAGTATTGAGTGCATAACTGAACATAATTATTTGAAGGTTGACTTTTTTTGTATTAAAAACACTTTTCTTTTATTGGTCGGATGAAATATGCTAATTTTTTGAGATAGGAATTTTGGGTTTTCATGATCTGTATGCCAAAATCATCAATATTAAAACAATAAAAGGCTTGAACTACTTCAGTTGTGTTGTAATGAATCTAAAATATATGAAAGTCTAATGTTTATCAGTACATTACAGAAAATAATGAACTTTATCACAATATGCTAATTTTTTGAAAAGGACCTGTATATGTATAGCTAGATAGATGGGCTAGTGTCATGGGCTGGGTTTGCTTCTCTGTCTCTCTCTCACACACACAGGATTTCACACACACACACACACACACACACTCAGGCACACCCATGCCCATTCTAGCTCTCATCTTCACCTGTTTGTCATCACAATCAGTGCTCGTGCTGCTTTGCGGTGACACCTGTTCCCACTCTGATCTAATCAGTGACTCTATTTCCAGTGGTTGTGCTTGCTGTTCTCTGTCGGATTATTGTGTGTCATGCGTATGCTATCGTTTCGCTCTTCATGTCAAGGTACCATCAGAGGTCTAACCACGTCTTGTCTTGCCTAGTGTTGCTGTGCTCGCCTAAGTATTCTTGGTGTCCTGTTGCTGCTTCCAGTAAGACCATCTCCATGAGCTCTCTCCAAGCCGGGAGTCCTCTGAACCGGACCGTCTTCAGTTGTGTTTTGTGTTTCATCCAGTTCTGTGTCATTGTATGACAGACTGCTTTATTTTGTGTCTTCATTAAAGACTGTTCATACTGACTGCCTTTGCCTGTGGATCCTTTATATCATCCCTGACAGATAGATAGCTAGATAGCTAGCTAGGTCGATAGCGAGCTAGCTCGATAGATAGATCAATAGATAGCTAGATAGCAAGCTCGATCGATCGATAGATAGTAAAGATTTCCAATTTTATAGGCTGTCATCAATAAACATACATGAACATGAAGATAAGACTATAAGGACCTAGATGGAGAAATATAATGCCACAATTTACAATAAACTACATAAGTAAACACACAAACCTTAGCAGCACACATATTCAAACTAAAATAAAACTAAAAACAACAGTCATAGAATGAAAACTAGGGATAAACGATATTATAGGACCAATATTGGAATTGGCTGACAATGGCTTTAAATATAAATATGTCTGAGTATTAATACCGTAGGAGGCGCTGTTGGTCTACTTCTAATAAAATGAAAGCAAAATACACAAATAATATTTTGATTGTTTCTTATTAAATAAAGCAGTAATTGATGCCCTAAAATCATGAGTATGTTTTGATTTAAAGGTCAGAAGCTATCAGCTTACATGGGGAAAAAGAAAAAAATCACAAACATGACACTTAAATTAAATAATTTTAAATATACTGATTTATTCATTACTGTGTACTGTTATATTTTTTTAAACAAATTATGAGCTCTAAAAGGTTTTCAGAATTTTTTGCTTTAGACCATTTACAAGTCAAGTCAAGTCAAGTCAAGTCAAGTCAGCTTTATTGTCAATTCTTCCACATGTACAGCACATACATACAGAGAATTGAAATTGCATTACTCTCAGACCCTTGGTGCATACAGTTAACATTAAACACGTTCAGATACAGATAATACAGTTTAAACATATGTACATACAACTATACAAATATACAAATGAGGATATTGTAGAAAAAAAAAAAAAAAAAGAATTAGATCGATAAGTGGCATAAGGCGCATGGCAGATAGAGTGCAAAACCAGTTAAATAGAAACAACACTGTGTAGATATATTTGTAGTGCAAAAGAGCTTATCAGTCTGAGGACATTGTAGAAAATAAAAAAAGAGAGATAGATAAAGTGCATAAGGCACATGGCAGAATAGATGGAGTGCAAACCAGTTGAATGTACAAAAACAAAACTGTGCAGATTTGTTTTGTTTTGTTTTGTTATGAGTGTAGTGCAAGAAGAGCTTATCAGTCTGTTAAAGTGACAAGTTCGGATAGCTTTTTGTCAGACTATCCGAAGAGGTAATTTGCAGTCAATGTTGGATAGGTAGTGATCAGCCAATGCTGCACAAGTGACAGGTGCCGGTCACAGTTTGTTGGTCGTGGGGGGGTCACAGAGTCAGATTTCCTAGTGTGTTGCTGTGTTAAATGGGGGTGAAAGAGGGGAGGGGGGGCAAGGACGGGAGGGAGTTCAGCTTCCTGACAGCCTGATGTATGAAGCTGTCCTTCAGTCTGCTGGTCCTCGCCTGGAGACTCCGCAGTCTCCTCCCTGATGGCAGCAGACTGAAGAAGCTGTGTGTTGGGTGGGTGGGATCACCTGCAATGCGGAGGGCTTTGCGGGTGAGACGGTGCTGTAGATGTCCTGGAGGGAGGGGAGAGAGACACCAACGATCTTCTCAGCTGCTCTCACTATTCGTTGAAGTGACTTGCGGCAGGATGCGTTGCAAGCGCCATACCACACAGTGATGCAGCTGGTTAGGATGCTCTCGATGGTGCCTCTGTAGAAGGTGCACATGATGGGGGTCGGGGCTCTGGCTCTTCTGAGTTTGCGGAGGAAGTAGAGACGCTGCTGTGCTTTCTTGGCCAGTGCTACAGTGTTGTTAGTCCAGGAGAGGTCCTGGACTAACAAATGTTAAATCATAAAATAAAATCTTTCTGATAAAAAAAAAATTCAGTGATTCATTTATAGTTTATTTATCGTTATTGTCAAATCTTCAATGTACTGTCATTATAAAATAACTTCATTATTGTTTATTTAATTCTAACAAATAAGTTCTTGTTAAAGACTAAGCAAAATTAAAAATAATTATATATCGGTATTGGCATCAGCTATCGGCCAAAATGAGTTTCAAATTATCGGCATATCAGATATCGGCAAAAATCCAATATCGTGCATCCCTAATGAAAACTAAATAAATACTAAACTAAACTAAACTAAACTGAATTAAAACAATAAAACCGACAGAAAATTTAAAATAAAAACTACATTCAAAACTATAAAAATCCTGCTTGAACTACCTAGTATTTCATCAAGTTCTCCTCAATAAAAAAGCTCTGTGCTCCTGTCTGTGGATATATATTTTATAAAAGAGCAAAATTTGTGTTGAAAATACCAACAAACCAATTCACTCCCTCTTGCCACTTTCTTTACATTGCATCTGCATGCATTGGTGGTTATTGGGGACGTTTCCATGTATTGTGTAGATTCAGTTCTCCCCAGGTATTCTGCACTTCCAAGAAAAGATGGCATTTCTGTGTTTAGCAAATGTACTTTGGCAACATAATGCAAAAGTAGGTTAGCAACAACAGGAACTCAGGGTTGCACCAACGGGACTTCTCATTTAGGATTTAGAGGAAATGGAGAGGGGAAAAAAAGAACAAAATGAGAACAGAAAAACAAATGATGTGCTCCATTGATTCCAATACATTTGAAATCATAAAAACCTGCTAAAGGTCACTGTAATATCCATCAGGGTCTTTTTTAGAGACATACAGTACTTCATATAAACAAATCCTCCAGACGTGTATGCAGTGCACATGCGACAACAGCAGATTTCTTGACTAGAAATATGTATATTGTCCATGGAATTTGCTGCAAGCATACTGTTGTTGCATGCACTTGTTGAAAACAAGCTAAATGAAAGCAACAATTGTGAGAAGGCTGATAAATAAACCAACATCATGTGGCACCACAGCTCTCGTCATGGTTTAACAAAGCTGACCAACTTCACCAGAAACTGAAAGCATGGCTAATGGGGCATCCTTGGTTTGCCAAGGTTTCGAGCCTCGGTTTCTCTCCTTTCAAGGCTTTTGCTCGCGCTATTCTTTACCTGAGCGCTTAAAGCCTCAGGGTCTCCGGCGTGTTGTGTCAGCCTCCATTATTAACCGCCCTACCGGCTTCATGTTTTATCACTAACACGGTTACTACGCTTTTTCTGTGCATCGTATTTATTGTTCCCTCTTGAATTTCATAATCCTAAAATATTTGCCCTCACTCTCTGCATGAGTTTCAGCTCTGCATACGTCTTCTAACAAGCTGTAGGCGGTGGAGAGCGCGGTGCCGTGGGACTGCTTTCTCTGATAGCCTGGAGTGAGTGCAAGAGAGTTTGTGTGTGTTCCCTCGGCCGGCCGATGTTGCTGTCAGCTTGTATTGTGCACCGCAGTGACTAATTGACTCCCAGGCCACTGCCGGCTACCCGTATTACCCCACCGTGTCCTCCTCCACAAAGAGGTTACAAATCCCAACAGCTTGAAGAATTATCTTCCCTCTGGACTTCACACCTCACAGACTGAGAGAGTCTGACCTGAGTTTCAAACGCTGTCTGAGAGGTATCAGATTACAGGAATCGCTTTGAATGAATCACACGCTGATACTTCTTTTGCACTCCTCACCTCCGTGAACCGTATTCGTGTTTAATTCATAACACAATTGCACTTCGCTTTGAGCGATATTATGTTTGTGTCAAAATTCCATGGTACAAGGGTTGCAATGCACATGTATTGTATTTTCTAGGTAAGACAGAACTATATTTCAGTTGCGCTTCCCTCACCCCTGCAGGTTTTTGGCTGTGAACTGAGGTACCATTGCATCATGAACAAGAGCTGTGGTGAGTACTAGCGGTGGGTAACGCTCAGAAGATGATGCCAGTTTTTGCTGGCTAAAGGGAATTTTTGCACAGACAAGAAAGCAACAAATGCATTATTCTATAGTTGGCAAATTCTACAAAAGGCTGCTTGTTAAAGCCAATTTTAATCCATAATGGAGTCTACATGAATTGTACATCGACAACTATTTTACAACTTTTATACCCACCAAATAACCAATCAAATCAAAACCAACATCCTAAATTTGATAAAGTAACAATCAATAACAAAAAACAAGATATCAATCAATCAAGCAATCATTTATTTATAAAGCACCTTTAAAATCATGAAGGTATGCCAAAGTGCTGTACAAGCGGATCAAAAACAATGATAACAATTAATTAAAATACAAAGTAAATACCAATAAAACTAAATATAAAATATACATGAACTGATATTAAAATCTGGCCAATACGGATAAGTTGATAATGAAGTATGTTGTAGAAGAAAAATCAATAAATGGTCTATAAAATGCTAAACTATTTTGTCTAAATAAATTACAAATAAAACACTAAAAAATAAAAAGCATCCATTTAAAATGCTAAGTGAATTGAAGCATCACAATATAATGTAAACGCTGAAATACACAGCATTCAAAACCTTTTTATTTTTTGGAAAAAAAATTATATATAGAGCTGGGCAATGATTAATCGCATCCAAAATAAACTTTTTTGTGTACATAATGTATGTGTGTACACCTTGTATATTTATCATGTATATATACAGTATATTACAGAACTGAATACACCCCTCACATTTTTGTAAATATTTTATTATATCTTTTCATGTGACAACACTGAAGAAATGACACTTTGCTACAATGTAAAGTAGTGAGTGTACAGCTTATATAACAGTGCAAATTTGCTGTCCCATCAAGTAACTCAACACACAGCCATTAATGTCTAAACCGCTGGCCACAAAAGGGAGTACACCCCTAAGTGAAAATGTCCAAATTGGGCCCAATTAGCCATTTTCTCTCCCCGGTGTCATGTGACTCGTTAGTGTTACAAGGTCTCAGGTGTGAATGGGGAGCAGGTGTGTTAAATTTGGTGTTATCGCTCTCACTCTCTCATACTGGTCACTGGAAGTTCAACATGGCACCTCATGGCAAAGAACTCTCTGAGGATCTGAAAAAAATAATTGTTGCCCCACAGAAAGATGGCGTAGGCTATAAGAAGATTACCAAGACCCTGAAACTGAGCTGCAGCACGGTGACCAAGACCATACAGCGGTTTAACAGGACAGGTTCCACTCAGAACAGGCCTCGCCATGATCGACCAAAGAAGTTGAGTGCACGTGCTCAGCGTCATATCCAGAGGTTGTATTTGGGAAATAGACGTATGAGTGCTGCCAACATTGCTGCAGAGGTTGAAGGGGTGGGGGTTCAGTCTGTCAGTGCTCAGATCATACGTGGTGGGAGTGTCATGGTCTGGGGCTGCATGAGTGCTGCCGGCACTGGGGAGCTACAGTTCATTGAGGGAACCATGAATGCCAACATGTACTGTGACATACTAAAACAGAGACTGGGCCGCAGGGCAGTATTCCAACATGATAACGACCCCAAACACACCTCCAAGACGACCACTGCCTTGCTAAAGAAGCTGAGGGTAAAGGTAATGGACTGGCCAAGCATGTCTCCAGACCTTAACCCTTGAGCATTTGTGGGGCATCCTCAAACGGAAGGTGGAGGAGCGCACGGTCTCTAACATCCACCAGCTCCGTGATGTCATCATGAAGGAGTGGAAGAGGACTCCAGTGCCAACCTGTGAAGCTCTGGTGAACTCCATGCCCAAGAGGGTTAAGGCAGTGCTGGAAAATAGTGGTGGCCACACAAAATATTGACATGTTGGGCCCAATTTGGACATTTTCACTTAGGGGTGTACTCACTTTTGTGGCCAGCGGTTTAGACATTAATGGCTGTGTGTTGAGTTATTTTGAGGGGACAGCAAATTTACACTGTTATACAAGCTGTACACTCACTACTTTACATTGTAGCAAAGTGTCTTTCTTCAGTGTTGTCACATGAAAAGATATAATAAAATATTTACAAAAATGTGAGGGGTGTACTCACTTCTGTGAGATACTGTAAATACACACACATGCATGTATATATTTAAGAAAAATGTTATGTTTTTACATTAAATATATGTATAATATAAATTATATGAATATAAATATATACATGTAAATACATGTAAATATTTTTAAAATATATACTATATGTGTGTGTCTTTATATATACATAACAAATATACACAATACACACACATATATTATATTAATCCTGCCGACTACGCTGTAGTGCTCGCCACGGCGGCACATATACTAAAATTGGATTGATACAGAGAAGATTAGCATGGCCCCTGCGAAAGGATGACACGCAAATCCGTGAAGCGCTCCATCTTTTTTCCTACATTTCACTGCTGGTTATACTCTGTATAATTGTGTATGTGACAAATAAAAACTCTTGAATCTCTTGAATCTTGAATATTACATAAAACTTTTTTTGGATGCGATTAATCGTTGCCCAGCACTAATATCCCTAAAAAAGGCTTCAAAACCTACTTCAAAACATCTCTTTCTGTGTTACACAGTGTTAAGAAAGTAATTCAGGTTTGGAAAATGAGGGTGAGTAAATGATGACAAATGCTCATTTTAGGGTGAACTCTCTCTTTAATGAACAACTCAAGAGTTTATACATTACTGATGACGAAAAAACATGCATACTATGAATAGCAACAAGCCTTGAAAAATGTATTACCCAATTAAAATGTTTTCCTTGGCTAAACTTGTGTTCATTTAGACTTGCGTTCATGTTATTCAAATTACTAAACAAAGAAACCTTTTAAAAAGTGTGTTAGCATGCACATTGCTCTAAATATCTTGCTTTTACATAATAGTTATGTAATGTTTCATGTTGCAGGCAAAGCATAGGATCCCTATACTACAAAAAAAAGAGTACTTTCATGCACATATTTCTTTATTTTAAAAATTTAAAAATCTGTATTGTGATACAAGCAGCAGTCGCTTCACATGCAAAACCACGTGTCATAATTCGCACATCAGCTATCAATTTTCATTTACGCATTTCCAGCCTGGTGTAATTTAGTGCATGCATTAAGTTAAGTACACACTCACATACACACACACTCGCGCTCACACACAAATCGGTTTTCAGTCACCCTAAAGAATCTCGATAGGCACATGATTAATGTCCTGTTGGGCTGAATTAGCCCCGCAGCCATCAGCGGGCGCTTGGAGCTGGGCCCAAAGAGACTCACCCCCGCACAGAACGCAGCACAAAAGGGCCAGAGGAAGAAAGGAGAGAACGAGGAAATGAGAGAGGTGAGGAGAGAACAACTGAGGCAGGAGGAATATGAAGGAAGCCAGCGAAATAACTTATGATGGCTGCCGCCGAGAGAACGTGGGAAAGGCTGAGAGATGAGCTTCGAAAACTAATTTACAATGGCTTTAAAAACTAAAATGAATGGCAGGGAAACAGGAGCTGTGACTGCTGACGACAGCCGTACCTTTCTTATAATCCAGTCCCAAAAATGGCTCATTCCATCTGTTTCGCCAATGCTTTCCTTTCGTCCTTATTAAGATGAGCGGTTTTCGTGAAGTGTGGCTTATTTGGCACACTCTTTGTGGTTAGCTCCTTCCTGTGAAAATCAGATAAAACAAATCAGAAACAAATTCCCACAGACATCAAGCCATAGCCAGAGATCTGAATATTTACACCTGAAATTAACGTGCTTTTAATAAAGGTGCAAATGCATTGTTGCTATTCACATGTAAATAAAATAGGCTATAATATGCTGCAAACAATAACTTTTTATTCTCCTCATGCACTAAACAGAATTCTCTCCTGATTTAATGAACAAATTCCAGTTATTTATTTTCCAATTATTTCATCAGATTGCACTTCTCGTTTCTAATTTCTCTTTCTAAAGAGAGTGATTAAACGTTCAGCAAGCTTTTCTTCACTGCTAAAATGATGGAAGGCATTTTAAATTCTGTGAATGTTTGTAAATTCTGTACATTATAGAAATGCAACCTCTTATGCAACAAGACATAGTGGAAATGAACATGTAAGTGTAATCTGGCATAAAAAAATAGCCTAGAAACAGCATAGCAACAACCTCCCATAACCACCAGGAAACCACTCAAAACACCCTAGCAACTGAATGAAATGTTCTGGGAACCACACATGACCACCTAGCAACCACCCATAACACCCTAACAACAGCACAGCAACAACCTGGCAACCCCCCCCCCAGGACATCCTAGAACCCATAACAGCATGGCAACATCCAGTCATCCACCCATATACCACTAGCAACTACACATGACACCCTAACAACAGCATAGCAACAACCTGGGAAACACCCATAACCACCTAGCAACCCCCAAAATACACTAATAAACCATGACAGCATAGCAATGTCCTGGAAACCACCTGTAACCAACTAGCAACGACCCATAACACTGTTAACAACTACTCAGAACACCTAGTAACCCATAACAGCATAGCAACCTCCTGGAAACCACCTAGCAGCTACCCATGACACCTTAACGACTACACAGAACACCCTAGTAACCAATAACAGCATAGCAACATCCTAGCAACCACCCATAACCACCTTGAAACCACCAAGAACATCCTAACAACCACACAGATTTTGCATATTTTTTGTGGCAGCAAATTTTGCATATTTATAATCAAATAACAAAAAAAAAATTTAAATAAAAGCTTTTGTTTGGAGACTTCAACACAAGTCACATTTTCTAACCCTAACAGCATAGCAACATCCTGGCAACGAACTATAACCACATAGCAACTATCCATAACACCCTAGTAATCTGTAACAGCATAGCAACATCCTGGAAACCAACTATACCCACCTAGCAACCATCCATTACACCCTAGTAACCCATGACAGCATAGCAACATCCTGGCAACCAACTATTACAGCCTGGCAACTAACCACAACACCTTAACAACTAATCAGAAAATCCTGGTAACCCATAACAGCATAGCAACATCCTGGCAACCACCCATAACCACCTAGAACATATCTGTTCACCACACAGAACACCCTAGCAACAGCCAAGCAATGACCTTGCAACCACCGCTAGCACTGTGGCAGCAAATTTTGCATATTTACATCAAATAATATAAAAATTTTGCTTAAAGTCAAGTCAATTCACCTTTATTTATATAGCACTTTTAACGATGTAAATTGTGTCAAAGCAACTGCACAATATCAAAAAAGGAAAATAGTGTATCAATAATGTAAAATGAGATTTTCAGTTAAAGGCATTTCATTATTGAATTCAGTGATGTCATCATCCAGCTAAGTTCAGTTTAAATAGTGTCTTTGCAATCAGGTCGACGATATTGCTGGAAATGAAGTGTCCCCAACTAAGCAAGCCAGAGGCGACAGCGGCAAGGAACCAAAACTCCATCGGTGACAGAATGGAGAAAAAAACCTTGGGAGAAACCAAGCTCAGTCGGGAGGCCAGTTCTCCTCTGGTCAACGAACCAGCATTTCAATTCCAACTACAGCAAATTCAGATTGTAAGGGCTCAACTGGTTCCAGTGGTCTTTCCCGATGGCTGTCTAAGTGGCGGGGTCCTCACTGGGGATCTGTCTCTGCACTGTAAAAAATGATTGTGATTTTAACGGTAAAAAAACTGTGAAAATGCTACCGTAAAAACCTGTTAACTGACGTTCCCAGAATTCCCTGCGTTCCATTTCAAATTCTGTTTGAATTTGACGTTTTTTCTTTGAAATAACTATGTTTCTTCTTAGTTTTTTCTTATCAGTTATGTTTATTAGGGTTGTATGTTACATCTAATGTTGTTAAATTAATGTTTATAGCATATTTCAGTTTAACGAGTCTCACCATGATGGTGTTTAGTGCTTGTGTGAATGACACTGTGCACGTCCTTCTGTTAATGCTATTGTTTAAAAGTTGTTTGTGATGGGTTTTGGCTCATCATGTGATTTTCTCATCATTACCTGCATTTGATAGTTATCAGTGTATTTCAAAGGAACAAAACAGATTTCAGTACTTTAATAGGTTGGTATATTAAGATTATATCAGTTAAAGAAATTATGGTATTTAACTGTAAATTTAAGTTAAATCTGTAAAACCTAAAACGTTGCTACCATATGTTGTAGTGGTGGAAATTTTGATTCTTTCCAGAGACTCGTTCATTTTTCGTTCGTTCACCAAAATGATTCATTCAGATTCGTTCACTAATTCGTTCAGTGACCATTTTTCCATATTTCACAAATACGTCAGCATGTGCGGCAAAATGTGTTGTTCAACTAACGTATTTACTTGTTACAAAATAAAAACCGATTTGGCTTCATTAAAAAGTGTGCCCTTCTCATTAAATGAATAAAATAAGTCTAAATAAGTGATCAAAGTCATTACTCTTTTTATCTTTTAAATTACACTCTTTTCGGATGACCAAAGCACAAGTGTTTTTTTATTTGTTTGCATACTAGGCTAGTTAACATTTAATTGTTTAGGCAGAGATTTACACGTTCAAATCTGAGATTATGTTAAACGAGGAGTTATTCTGTATGTAAAATATGAATATAAACAAGCGTGCACAGTACGGATACCTGTGCTTTGCATCCGCTTTCTGCTGATTGATGAACTAGATTGACAGAATGGCCGACCTACCCGGTCAACGAACTGGGTATAGCTACCAGTTCGTTCAATTCGTTCACGAACGGGAGATCTCTCTCTCGTTCAGACTCAAAACAGAGCCATCTCGGTCAATGATGCTATTATATTCGTTCGTTCGATCCAATCAATTACATGCCCCTTCGAAACCCGAGCTGAAATGCTATTTGCTGACGTGAGTCACGTGACGCAAATGAGATGGGATGACGTGACGCAAATAATCAATACTGCCATATTTTTTTATGTTTCACAGTTTTTAAACAAACAAAAGTGCATGACATGACTAACATAATGAAATATTTTTTTATTTAAAAGTATGTAACTGTTCAAACATAAAACAACCATAATATAAATAAATAAAACAAAATGATAAATAAAAAAAAATAAAACAATAATATAAAAAAATAAAACAAAGAACCAGTTGTTCGAACGACGAACGTAATAATGAGACGAGATGTATGTATGTAACAGTTCATTTGACTCTTTCAAACTCAAAGCAACTCAATGAAGGGCGTATTCGTTCACTAGATTCAACAAATCACATGCTCCGTCCTCGTATCATACTCGAAGGCTATTGGCTCGAGGTTTAGTCATTCTTTGACAGATGAAACGGTCCAGAGCTACGCATGCGCGCAATAGCGGCGCGCTGCGGTGGAGGGAGGAATTTCAGTGAACGAGAAATATGAGTCAATGGATTACGTGAACGAGAATGATTCGTTCACCTAAAAGATTCGTTCAAAAAGAACGATTCGTTCACGAACGTAACATCACTAATATGTTGCTACCATGTTGCTACCTACGAGTTTTTTTTACAGTGTGGCGCTCATCTCGGTGTCCTGGTCTCCGCTGACGTTCAGGGCTGTAGAGGTCGTCTCTGGGTGCTGATCCACCATCTGATCTGGATACGGACTGGATCTGGTGACTGCAGTGACCATCTGGGCTGGATACGGATCGGGTGGCTACGGTGACTGGGGATATGTCCCCAGGGCTCATCCAGGTGTCCGGCCTCCGCCGACGATCAGGGCCACATACATCATCTCCCGGCGCCGATCCACCATCTGATCCGGACACGGACTGAGAAACAGAATAGAAACAGACAAATATTAGTGTAGATGCCATGCTTCTTATGATGTAACGAGTACATCATGTGCCTAACAATCCTTTAACGGATTTGAATAATAGAAGTGTATTAGTGTGTTGTGTGTAAACCAGGTTAAAGAAATGTGTCTTTAATCTAGATTTAAATTGACAGAGTGTGTCTGCCTCCCGAACAGTATTAGGTAGATTGTTCCAGAGTTCAGGTGCTAAATAGGAAAAGGATCTGCTGCCCGCAGTCGATTTTGATATTGTAGGTATTATCAAATGGCCAGAGTTTTGAGAACGCAGCAGACGTGGAAGACTATAATGTGATAAGAGCTCGCTCAAGTACTGAGGAGCTAAGCCATTCGGGGCTTTATAAGTAATTAACAAGATTTTAAAATCTATACGATGTTTGATGGGGAGCCAATGCAGTGTTGACAGAACCGGGCTAATATGGTCATACTTCCTGGTTCTAGTAAGGACTCTAGCTGCTGCATTTTGGACCAACTGTAATTTGTTGATCAAGCGTGCAGAACAACCACCCAATAAAGCATTACAATAGTTTAACCTTGAGGTCATAAACGCATGAATTAGTGTTTCTGCATTTGATGTTGAGAGCATAGGTCGCAATTTAGATGTTTTTGAGATGGAAAAACGCAGTTTTACAGATGCTAGAAACATGGCTTTCAAATGAAAGATTGCTATCAAACAGCACACCTAGGTTCCTAACTGATGAAGAAGAATTGACAGAGCAGCCGTCAAGTGTTGTTAGACAGTGTTCTAGGTTATTACATGTGGGGTTTTTAGGTCTGATAATTAACACCTCTGTTTTCTCAGAATTTAGCAGTAAGAAGTTACTCGTCATCCAGTTTTTTTATATCGACTATGTATTCTGATAGTTTCTCAATTTGGTGTATTTCACTGTGCCGTGAAGAAATATAGAGCTGATTATCATCAGCATAACAGTGAAAACTAACACCATGTCTCCTGATAATATCTCCCAAGGGTAACATGTAAAGCGTGAAAAGTAACGGCCCTAGTACTGAGCCTTGAGGTACTCCGTACTGCACTTGTGATCGATATGATACCTCTTCATTCACTGCAATGAACTGATGGCGTTCAGATAAGTATGATTTGAACCATGCTAATGGACTTCCACTAATGCCAACAAAGTGTTCTAGTCTATTTAAAAGAATGTTGTGGTCGATAGTGTCGAACGCAGCACTAAGATCCAGTAGAACTAATAAAGAGATCAGATGATAGAAGCAGGTCATTTGTAACTCTAATGAGAGCAGTCTCAGTACTATGATACGGTCTAAATCCTGACTGGAATTCCTCACAAATGCTATTTTTCTCTAAGAAGGAATATAATTGCGAGGATACTACCTTTTCTAGTATCTTTGACAGAAAAGGGAGATTTGAGATCGGTCTGTAATTAACTAAATCTTTGGGGTCAAGTTGTGTTTTTTTTAATGAGAGGCTTAATAACAGCCAATTTGAAGGTTTTGGGGACATATCCTAATGACAGTGATGAATTAATAATAGCCAAAAGAGGATCTATGACTTCTGGAAGCAGCTCTTTTAGTAGTTTAGATGGAATAGGGTCTAACATACATATTGTTCGTTTAGATGATTTAACAAATTTATACAATTCTTCCTCTCCTATAGTAGAGAATGAGTGAAATTGTTCCTCAGGGGATCTATAGTGCATCTGATGCGATTTTGTAGCTGACGGCTGCATGGTTACAATTTTATCTCTGATAGAATCGATCTTGGAAGTAAACTAGGTCATAAAGTCATTACTGCTGTGCTTTTGGGAAATGCCAACACCTGTTGATGCTTTATTTTTCGTTAATTTAGTGACTGTATTGAATAAATACTGGGGGTTATGTTTGTTTTCTTCTAGAAGAGACGAAAAGTAATCAGATCCAGCAGTTTTTAATGCTTTTCTGTAGGATAAGGTATTTTCCCGCTGTTACATGTTGGGTTTTTTGTGACTGTTCCATGTCGGGTTTTCTGTTTTCCCCTGTGTCCTAGTTCAGTTTAATTAGTCATTGTGTACACCTGTCCTTCCCAATTATCTGCCCCTTTATAAGTTCCTGTCTTTGTTGGTCTCACTGTCGGTTATTGTTGCTATTATTGATGTGTGTGCACTCCCCTGTTTGTATCTGCTCCTGGAATCCTGATTAAAAGAAGGACTATTGTCTATGCTCGTCGTGCGCTCTTTGTTCCGCACAGCATCGTAACAGAATAACCGACCAAAACAGTAAGATTGCGGCGTGTTTTTTCCCCGTTTTGTTTCCCGTTTTTTTGTCAAGTTTTTTATTTTTTATTATGGATCCCGCTGTCCTCGTCATCCTGCTGGAGCAGGGGGACCGCTCTCTCGAGGACCACACCGAGGATTTTTTGTGTCTGGCCAACAAGACACACTTCCCGGACTACTGCCTCTGCACCTTCTACAAGGCTGGACTTAACATCACCACACGTAGGCAGTTGTCCGGGGACGGTCCTCGAGAGAGCCTCGCCGCCTTTATCGAGTGGGTGCTGGTGTCTTGCAAATCGCAACTCACCGTGGACCTCGCAGAGAATGACACCAGCCCCACTCGGGACCCAGCGCCCAGTCCACTACCACCTCGCAGCGCGGAGCTGCCCGAGCCCACCGCAGACGGAGAGCCAGAGCCTGCCGCGGTCGTTGAGCCATCGCCATCAGGAGCGACAGAGCTGCCGATCGTCCCGGAGCCCGAGCCCCAAACGTCTGACCAGGTGCGAGAGCCGGCAGTGCATCCGACGGTGGAGAGAGTTGTGGAGATCGCGGGGGCGATGGAGCGCCCCGCCCACGGCGCCACCGCTGAGGGTGAGCATGAACTGGACCTGGGTAACCTCATTGACTTTCACACTGACACAATCATCCTTAAGCCAGCTCCTATGTTAGATTTCTGGGAAGTTATCCCACCCAACCTCCCTCTCCCACCGCCTCTCATTGATCTGGTTCCTACTCCAACACCCTCATCACTGGAGTTCGTCAGCCCCTCTGCTCACCCTCAGCGCACCATCTGTGGCGTGGGCTCGCCGCTGGTCTGCCGATCTCCAGCTCTGTTGGTGTTGAGTCTGGAAGATCCCTCGTCTCCGCCCTCAGCCTCCGAGACCCAGACTCCGCCTCAGTCCGGCGACCCTGCGGCTCCACCATGCCTTCAAGCTCCCTCGGCTCCACCGGATCCCGTCTATCCACCAGCTCCACCGGGCTCCCTCGTCCTTCCGGCTCCGCATTGGTCAGTCGTCCCCCTACCTGCACCTCAGGACTACTCTCCTTGGGCTGCGCCCCGTCCCTTCGTCCCTCCGGCTCCGTTGGGCTCCTCCTTCCCTCCTGCTCCACCTATGTCCTCTGTCGCTCCGGCTCCGCCGCGGCCATCCGGATCTCCGCCTGCGCCGAGGTCGCCGAAGACATCTGCTCCGCCTTGGACCTCCGGATCTTCGGCGTCACCCTGGCTCTTCGGCTCTCTGTCTCCACCTCGAGCTCCACCACCACCTGCTCCGCCGCCGTTGGTCGGCCCCATGGAGTCGGCGGTCCCTCCTCCACCATGGCTCCTCCCTCCGTCGGCTCCACCGTGGGCCACCATCTGGACTGTGGCCTGGGTCGTCATCTGGCTCCTCCTGTTCCTGGCTCCCCCTTGGCTCCTCCCACCCTCCACTCCCCCATGGAGTTATTGTTTGGACTCTCTTATGTTTATTCCCTGCCACCCTCCGGTTCCACATCCTCCTCCAGATCCCCCACCCGCCCTCCTCAGTTGTTACGTTACGGCGTGAGGCCACGCCTTGCCGGGAGGGGGCGATATGTTACATGTTGGGTTTTTTGTGACTGTTCCATGTCGGGTTTTCTGTTTTCCCCTGTGTCCTAGTTCAGTTTAATTAGTCATTGTGTACACCTGTCCTTCCCAATTATCTGCCCCTTTATAAGTTCCTGTCTTTGTTGGTCTCACTGTCGGTTATTGTTGCTATTATTGATGTGTGTGCACTCCCCTGTTTGTATCTGCTCCTGGAATCCTGATTAAAAGAAGGACTATTGTCTATGCTCGTCGTGCGCTCTTTGTTCCGCACAGCATCGTAACACCCGCCAGGCTATACGAAATACCTCTAGTTTTGTTTTCCTCCATCTGCACTTCATTTTTTCGGGCTGCTCTCTTTAAGGTGCGAGTGTGCTCATTATACCACAGAGTCAGACTGTTTTCTTTGATCTTCCTTAAGCGTAAAGGAACAACTGTATCTAAAGTGCTAGAAAAGAGAGAGTCCATAGTTTCTGGTACATCATCAAATTTTACTGCGCTGTTGGATATGCTGAGGAATTGAGATAAATCAGGAAGATTACTTACAAAGCAGTCTTTTGTGGTAGAGGTGATGCGTCTACCATACTTGTAACAAGGTGTAGAATTTATAGTTTTAGCTATATGGAGTTTACACAAGACTAGATAATGATCTGAGATATCATCGCTTTGCTGCAGAATTTCAACACCACTAACATCAATTCTATGTGACAGTATTAAATCTAGAGTATGATTTCGACAATGAGTAGGTCTGGAAACGTGTTGTCTAACCCCAATAGAGTTCAGAATGTCAATGAATGCTTATCCTAATGCATATTTTTCATTATCGACATGGATATTAAAATCGCCAACAATTAACACTTTATCTGCAGCCAGTACTAACTCAGATAGAAAATCAGCAAATTATTTAATAAAGTTTGTATGGTGCCCTGGTGGCCTGTATACAGTAGCCAGTACAAACATCACAGGGGATTTATCACTAACACGCGTTTCTCTAGATAATGTTATACGCAGCACCATAACTTCAAACAAGTTACACTTAAAGCCTGCCCTCTGAGAAATACTGAGAATATTGTTATAAATTGTAGCAACACCTCCCCCTTTACCTTTCGGACGTGTCTAATTTTTATAGCAGTAATCTTGGGGGGTGGAGTCATTTAAAGTAATGTATTCATCTGATTTTAGCCATGTTTCTGTCAAACAGAGCAAATCTAGATTATTATAATTGATCATATCAAAACACAGTCTCTATAGTGTGATATGTGAAGGAGTCTCTATGTGCTGAGAATTAACTGACTTCTGTAACGTAAGGCGGCTAGCAGATGGTCGGTTTAGCCAGTCTGTCTGCTTCCTGACCTGGGCCCCAGTTAGTCAAGTACGAACTCTAAGACTATGTGCCATATTTCTAGAGAGAAGAGCGGCACCACCCCAGGAGGGATGAACACCATCTCTTTTCAACAGGTCAGGTCTGCCCCAAAAACTCGTCCAATTGTCTATAAAGTCTATGCTATTCTAATAAATAAAGGCTTTTGTTTGGAGACGAGTCACATTATCCATCTAAAAATGGAAGTTTTAGTAGGAAATCAGTCAATCTGCATTGAAACGTGACCAGTAAATCTGTGTCTCCGGCTGTTTCGTCTAAATGTGAGTAAATATTTCACTTCCCGTTTCCTATCATTAATTTCCATATCTTATTTATTTATTTTGTACTTCATTCAGTTTGTACTTCCACTCAAGATGTGTGCGTCTCTGCATCTCTGTGGTCTGTTTCTCCAGCAGTCTCTGCTCCATTAATCTATCTGTGGGACCATATGGGCGTCATTAGTGTTTATTCTCTGCTGTCTTCGTCTCTACCCAATCCGGGCTGGCACTCTCCCGTCGCAGGACGCCACTGCCAGGGAGGCCCACCACACACATGCTGTCAAAGACAGGCAACAAAAGCGGGACAGAAAGGCGGAGTTTGCTGTCTGCTTGGCTCCTGCGCTGTTGTTTTTAACCAACCATTACCACCTGTGTTTAGATAAATGCTATTTTGGTGTTTGCCATTTTGCTGGCCCACCCATCTTCAAAAACACCCTCGAAATCACAGCATGCTGCTGGTAATTGCCTTAACTTTTAAGTTTGTTTGTGGGAGTGGAGACGCTAATGACTCCAGCCACAACTTAATTGCTCAAGTGGAAGAGACTGAAGAGCGAAATCTCTCTTCTAAATGCTTTTATATTCCGAGAAGTATTTATAAAGACAGATTACAGAGATAAACTTCCCAATATTTTACACCTGCACTAGGAATGTCTTGCTCTCTCATCGTCCCTTCACGCACCTGCCTGGCTTGCCAAGCCGCGTGTAGGTATGTTGGCAGGATGGGAGGTAATTAAAATATATGCAGGTAGCGTCTGTATAATGAGGTTAGCTAAGTGTTGTTTATTGCAGTCTGTCTGTGCAGATCTGAACGGAGCTGAACTGCACGAGCACTGAGTGTTGGTTTCAAGGTGATTTTTCACATTATTAGACTTCAGAATACAAACAAACAAATGGTTGTGAAGACATTAATATAGAAGGTATAATGACAAATGAAAAAATAAAATAAAGGCAGCGGCTATTTGCACTAAGTATAAATAGTGATAGATGCTATTTACACTAAGTGCAAATAGAGATGGATTCTATTTACACCAAGTGAAAATAGCAGTATTCTTTAACCAGTGGCGGCTGATGGTCTTTCAAAGAGGGGAAGCTCATTTTCGGCCTACATCATAAAAATTGTTCATTTATTTATATGCAATTTCTTCCCTACGTTCCCAGCAGTACATTTTATTTGTCACAGAACTTCCAGTCAGCCAGCTAACTTTGTCATACCAGGAGAGCTGAAAAGACCTGTTACTTTTCCCTATCTTTTGCACTAAATAAATCTTAGGCGTTGATCTGCTCTGCTGTTTAATTCTAAATTTCTCCTCGTAAGGAAGACTTTCAAATGGCTTCGCCAAAATCAGGTCAACAATATTAGCACTGTCTGCCATCGTGTGCAGTTTGCTAGCTGGCAAGTTCACCTCTACGACACTAACCTAGCCTACTGTATGAATGAATGAATGAATGAACAAACGATCTAAAAAAAAAAGATATCAAACTGGAGGAAATGTAGGAATTAGGTTCAACTGAAACAAGGAATGTGGTGTATAATTGTGTGAAATGTATGATGAAAATTGGCTAGCAATTTCGCCATGCAAATACCAAGAAATAGGTTGAAGCAGTTTGTCTTTCGACTACACTTGCAAAATCCGCTATGGGACTGAGCTCGAATAGTTTCAGCATCAGCGACTTTTTATTGTACAAAATCGCTGTCAATCAAAAGGAGATGCAGTCTTTCGACAGACCCTCCAATCATCATGCAGAAGCCTGGGGTCCAGGCCAGCCCACTCCTCCATTCACCCCCAGAGACGCTGAGCGTTGGTGGGTGGGACATAATCGCAGCATTTATCCAATGACACTCTAGTTTCGAAGCACTGAAAAAAACTGTTCAAAGCAGCCCCATTGAAGTCAATGGACGCTAGGCTTCACAGGGAAATACACTGTGAAGGTACGGGAATGTATGAGAAGGAAATCGAGTCAACCGACCTGCTCGAACTCGGCTTCGAGATGAACGTGTTCTAGCGCATTTTTAGTCAATAAAATGTTAACGCAATAGTATATATTTGACCATTAATTTTTTGACAATATAGGGGAAGCCAAACTTCCCTTGCAGTCTTAAAGAAATCCCTACTGTCTTTATTGATATGCTATTTACACTAAGTGCAAGTAGCTATAGATTCTATTTACACTATGTTAAAATAGCAAAACTTTCTGCTAGTTATACAACTTATTGCAAAAAGTGGCAATTATCTGCACGTCAGTATTGTAGTACATTATAAAACAGTACGCAATAATAAGGTATTGAGTATAAATTATAATTTTAATTCAAATTATTAAATTGATGCCACCTTATTGGGACAATAAAGCCCTCCCTACACCTACCCTAACCCTACCCGATACTTTTATTTTCAACTTTTTTATTATTTCCTTAATTTAAATTTAAAATACAGGTGCATCTCAATAAATTAGAATGTAGTAAAAAAGTTCATTTTTTCTTTTAAGTTATTTCAAAAAGTTAAACTTTCATATATTTTAGATTAATTACATGTAAAGTAAAACATTTCAAAAGTTTTTTTGTTTTAATTTTGATGATTAGAGCTTACAGCTCATGAAAGTCAAAAATCAGTATCTCAAAACATTAGAATATTTACATTTGAGTTTCAATTAATGACCATCCTCCCTACAATATAAATTCTGGGTATCTCTTGTTCTTTGAAACCACAATAATGGAGAAGACTGCTGACTTGGCGATGATCCAGAAGATTAACATTGACGCCCTCCACAAAGAGTGTAAGACACAGAGGGTCATTACTGAAAGGTGTGGCTGTTTACAGAGTGCTGTATCAAAGCATATTAAATGCAAAGTTGACTGGAAGGAAGAATTTGGGTAGGAAAAGGTGCACAAGCAACAGGGATGACTGCAAGCTTGAGAATACTGTCAAGCAAAGTGGATTCAAACACTTGGGAGAGCTTCACAAGGAGTGGACTGAAGCTGGAGTCAGTGCATCAAGAGTCACCACGCTCCGACGTCTTCAGGAAAAGGGCTACCAAACCATTTCTGAACCAGAGACAACGTCAGAAGCGTCTTACCTGGGCTGTGGAGAAAAATTACTGGACTGTTGCTCAGTGGTCCAAAGTCCTCTTTTCAGATGAAAGTAAATTTTGCATTTCATTTGGAAATCAAGGTCCCAGAGTCTGGAGGAAGAGTGTAGAGGCACAGAATCCATGTTGCTTGAAGTCCAGTGTGAAGTTTCCACAGTCAGTGATGATTTGGGCTGCCATGTCATCTGCTGGTGTTGGTCCACTGTGTTTTCTGAAATCCACAGTCAATGCAGCCATCTACCAGGAATTTTAAGGGCACTTCATGCTTCCTTCTGCTGACAAGCTTCATGGAGATGCTGATTTCATTGTCCAGCAGGACTTGGCACCTGCCCACACTGCCAAAGGTACCAAAAGCTGGTTCAATGACCATGGTGTTACTGTGCTTGATTGGCCAGCAAACTCGCCTGACCTGAACCCCATAGAGACTCTATGGGGTATTGTCAAGAGGAAGATAAGAGACACCAGACCCAACAATGCAGATGACCTGAAGGCTGCTATCAAAGCAACCTGGGCTTCCATACCACCTCAGCAGTGCCACAAACTGATCACCTCCATGCCACGCCGAATTGAGGCAGTAATTAAAGCAAAAGGAGCCCCTACCAAGTATTGAGTACATATACAGTAAATGAACATACTTTCCAGAAGGCCTACAATTCACTAAAAATGTTTTTTTTTATTGGTCTTATGAAGTAATTTGTTGAGATTGATGAATTGGTGGGTTTTTGTTAAATGTGAGCCTAAATCATCACAATTAAAAGAACCAAAGACTTAAACTACTTCAGTCTGTGTGCATTGAATTTATTTAATACACGAGTTTCATTACTGAAATAAATGAACTTTTCCATGATATTCTAATTTATTGAGATGCACCTGTAAATGCCTTTCTGATGCAATATGAGAAAAAACGTTCGGCAAAAGGCAGGCTCGGATTCGGGTTGATCGTGTCAAAAAGCATGCGCCTTACCATTTACACCACTGAAACTAATGCTGAATTAGAGTCTTTGTTATTGTTTACTAACTGAATCACATGTTAGTGGGCAGAGTTAGCCTTTGCCAACAAGACAGGCTATTTGCACTTCGTATAAATAGACACTCCATAAAACAAAGCAAAACAAAATGGTTATTCCATTCAAAATCACATGCTTGAGGTCAGTAAGATATTTGAATGTTTTAAAAAAGTCTCTTCTGCTCACCAAGACTGCATTTATTTGATCACAAATTCAGTAAAAACAGTAATATTGTGAAATAAGTGAGTGACGTGTCACGTGGCCAAGTATGGTAACCGATACTTGGAATGTGTGCTCTGCATTTATCCCATCCAAAGAGCACACACACAGCAGTGAACACACACCCGGAGCAGTGGGCAGCCCGGGGAGCATTTGGGGGTTCGGTGCCTTGCTCAAGGGCACCTCAGTCATGGTATTGAAGGTGGAGAGAGCGCTGTACATTCACTCCCCCACCTACAATCCCTGCCGGATCTGAGATTCGAACCCGCAACCTTTAGGTTACAAGTCCGTCTTTCTAATCCAGGCTTTCTCAACCCTGGTTCTCGAGGGCCACTGTCCTGCAAATTTTAGCAACCTAATCAAACACACCTGAACCAGCTAATTAAGCTGTTCAGGATTACTAGTAAGCTACAGGCAGGTGAGTTTGATCAAGGCTGGAGCAAAACTCTGCAGGACAGTGGCCCTCCAGGACCAGGGTTGAGAACCCCTGCTCTAACCATTAGGTCACGACTGCCCATTATAAATTATCATTAACTTATCAATTTAAAATAGCTGTGTACTTCAATATATTTTCAAATGTAATTTGTTATAATATGCTGATTTGCTGCTCAAGAAACATTTATTTTTATTATCAATGTTGAAAACAGTGGTGTTGCTTTGTTTTGTTTTTGATATTTTTTTTTGATAAAAAAAGAGTTCAATGAAACATATTTATTTGAAATATAAATCTTTTGTAACATTGTCAAGGAAAGTGGATGGTAATCCATACCGTCATGCATCAAAAACCACCACAAAATTAGTCCTTAAAACATATGTAATATATTGTGATGAACATTGGAAAAATGTTTTATCAAGGGGAAAAAAGGCCATTTCTATGAAAATGGAAGAAACAAAAGAAAGAAAGGGTCAGAATGACATGAAGGTGAGTAAATGAAAAAATAAAAATAAAGAAAAGTACACTACTCCTTTAAAAAAGGAAACTTGTCATGAGACAGATCCTAAACTACCTACTGTTGCTCTAATGACATGCCTGACTGGATTTTTCCTGCTTCTCAGTCTAGAATTGTTGCCTTCAAGCCACTGGTAGGCAAAGTCCCGGTTCAATAGGGTGAAGCAGTCTTCTAAAGGCCCTGTTTTTCTGTGCTACAGGGCATCTCCAGCCCTCTCCTTCTACTAGCCTGTTATTTCTCTTAATATAATTGTGAATCTCTTTGTGGTTGCCTTTTTTTTTTACCTGTACTTGTCAGTCTGAGCTTTCTAGAATTGTGCTGCTACAAGCCTGGGCTGACGTCCATAGAGCTTTCATTATGCTGTAAATCTGTCTGTCTGTATTTCTGTCCTTCTTTCCTTCTCTCTTTCTTTCTTGTAATGAGCAATAATGAAGATTCAAAGTTGGCATCTTCCTTAATTTCTCGCTCATTCCCCCTCTCTCTCCTCTTTTATGACAGCACGGGGCCACATCGGGTGCAGTTTGACTCTAATAACCAATTACAGGACCTGAGCACAAACACTCAGCTCATCTGTGGATGCCTGGGCTTCCAGCAGGTCAGACAACCATCTGCACCACCGGCTCATTGTCTCTGCTGTTTTTCCCTCTTTCTCTTCTCCATAATAAGTCTGACACTCATAAGGATGAGGCAGTACAGAACAAGTGTTCAAACCGAGCTAATCAGTTTAGATGCGGCCAAGTTATCAAGTGGTGCACTCAAGGAAAAGGAACAGCTGGTGCACTCTACCGAGGAGACAAATTTATCACACATCCCTGTTTCCCACCCTCCAATATTTCCATTTTCTGCTAAAAAAGAAAGGGGTAAAACTGCAGCTTCATTGTTGTTCATTCACCTCAAATGTCAAAAGCAGCTGGAGCCTGATACGTCACCGTTCAGTGGCTCAAATGTGCAAGCCAGGGGTCATTTCCTTTGTCACATGAAGTATGAACAATCGTTTGGCTCGTTATTCTTTTCTAATCTTTTATCTGACAACACCTGGAGCCAATACTATACATACTGGAGTTTACATTAATGGATATAGAACCATAGGCAGATAACTAATATTTAATCTCATAATGATAACGCTGTTTAGATTGTAATCTTTGAATGTAGATAATCATAATCAAGATTAATTTAATCCTACAGTATAGTACGTAAGTGCAATATTGTTTTCATAGATAAACATGTTAATACTGTACAATATTCTGTTACCTTGAATAGTATTGCTCCACCAACAAAAATAGTCCCAAATAAAGCCACAGCAGAATGAATCACTATTGCTCAATGAATCAGTTAAGTGCATTATTAAAGAATCAGACATTCATTTGATTAATTCCTGAATGAATCCATATGTTTGAACATACAGGTTGAGCCCGATTCAAGGATTCACTCATGAAGACAGTCAAATGTGTTCTTTCCTGTCAGTGTTTTTGAACAAATTGGTTTAGAATGATTTAATGATTCACTTGTTACTGATTGAATGAGCATTTTGAATAAATCAGCTGTGAACAATTCTCATTTTGAACAAATCTGTTGAGAATAATTTAATGATTCACTCATTCATTCAAATGTTTTGTTTCTGAATGAATCAGTAGCTGTGTCACGCAGTCATTCACAATTCAGATAAATCTGATGGCATAAATCTTTAGGCATAAATTTTAGTCCAAGATTAGGAAAAAGGGAATAAAAATGAGTGAATAAATTTGAAGACTGTCAGTGTTTTTGAAAGAAAGAAAAAAAAATCGGTTGATGATGATCAATTGACTCGCATGTCAAAAGTTCAAAGAAAATTTGTTTCTATGAGAAATGACTCCATTTAATTTTGTTAACCACTTAACAGTCTATAAACAACCTTTACTTTCAGCCCACTTGAATTAAATTGTATTTCTGACTTGTTTTTGGGCTGTGAAAGAGAACATTTGGTATTGAATCTCTACACACGAGACATTATTTTGAAAACAGATATTATATATTCAATCAATTTTGTGCAGTCCGTTCTTCAGTTGCGGCCTAACAGGCCGACACATCATTAAACAGGCAACTCTGTGCTCCCTATAATGGGAAAAGATCAAATATAGAAACCAGGCAGGATCAAAAGAAACGATAACCCATGAAATTACCAGACCTAGCAAGGTGCAATTGGCGCTGCCAGTGTAGATGCTTTCAAAGGCACTGTCCACTTCTGAATTCGATTTTCAGTTCATCAGGAATCTATTAGAGTACCAATTCAAACGACATTCGAACAAAAAAGTCCTCGGTAAAATACAGATAGTTGGAGCGCTTTCTGCTCCCCGTTCCATCCCTGCTTATAGAGGACAAGCTGCAAAAGGGACAAATTCTCTGATTATGCAGTTCTTCATAGAACACGGACCCTTATTCAATGTCTTCATTTTAATTATGCAATCAAGGAGCGATGTTGAGCGCTGGGATGTTCGTGCATTTTTTTTTCTTGTGGCTATTCAGCGAATTTTCACCAAGACAAAGTAAACTATTCTTTGTCGTAATGGAACTCTCTAAATGCAATGATTTACACAAGACAAAAGTCCAAACGCAAACTTGAGCTTGTCGTTCTTTTATATCCAGTGCCTCTCTCTTCATTTGCCTTCTGCTCTGCTGATAGACTTCCTCTCCGATATCCAGAAATTATCCTTAAAGACTCTCTGATGTAGCATGGAGACTTTATGATTATGTTCATCTTTTGAATAGAAATAGGGGTTGCACAGACAAGTCAAGATGCTATAGGCCTGTTACAACTTATGCGGCTTTTACTCATTAAGTGACTAAATAGTATATTTTCTTCATCAACAGCAAACAATATGCATACAAACTCAATTTTAGTCAAATAAAACTTAAATTGCATGGTTTGTTGACAAAGTATGTTCTGTTCTGCTTTTCTAAGCAGCACATGATCCTTTAGAAATCATCCTAATATGCTGATTTGCTGTTCAATAAATATTTCTTATTATCATTAATAAGCAGTTTTGTGAAAACGGATATGCATTTTGTTTAGGATTCTAAGGAACAGCATTTATTTGAACATTATAAATGTATTTTCCGTCACTTGATCCATTTAATGCATCCTTGCTGAATAAAACTTACTAGCCCCAAACGTTTGCATACGTTTTCTTAGAAAAATGTACAAAAACTAGTTCCTTCTTGTTATTTTTAATGCCTCTTCTATTTACATGTTTTGCATCTGGCTAAAATGTGTTTTGGAGACAGAGCCAGATCCTGGTGTTTTTCTCCCAATTATCACTTTACATCTTTTATCCAGCGTGTTCACACTTCCCTCTGCCCTGTATATGAAAGGTCTGAATCACAAACCTGTGAAACTCTGGTCATTCTTACCCAAAAGGTCACAACTTTTCTACCTCATCACAGTCCAATAGAGTTTCTGATCGTGTTCCACCAATTATAAAAAAAGGCAAAAAGGCATGTTTTCCACGCCTTTCCCTTCCAGTACCTCACATTAAAACAAAGAAAACAAGTGAACTGCTCTACGGCCAAATCTGACTTGTAGCTCCTTTAGGAACTGACAATAGGGAAAGTTAGGGAATGGATAAGCTACACATGGGTATTGTGTGAAAGCTAAAGAAACTATCAGATAGCAGCTCTTGCCAAAGCAGTAAAATAAAAATTGTGCGCACAGCATAATTCACTCCTTTTTACTAAATTGTGAACAGAATTCACTTACTCCTTCCTTTGTTTCAAGTAAATTGTGTGCAAAATATAATAATTTGTTCCCTCAATTTAACTAAAACGTGGCCATGATTTAGTAAAACAAGGGAAATAATTATTATATTGTGTGCACAATGTACTTAAAACAGGGGAACAAATTATTGCATTATGCATACAATTACTATATTGTTGAAAAATGCAATTAACCAAAAATTCTTAGCCTAATTAACCAAAATTTGGTTAACTTTTTTTTTTTTTTTTTTGATCTCGGTTAACTTAAAGTTAGAATCAGTGTTGATATTGTTAATTAAAATTAAATCAAACTATTCAAATGTACAATGTTTGTTAGTTGAAATAAATTTTCAACAAAAAATGCTTACCTTGGCAGCTAACTGAAATAAAAGTTTGAAGTTGAAGCACTAAAATTCAAATGAAAATAAAAGCTAAACAAATGTTTTAAAACAACAACAACAACAAAAATACTAAATTTAAAAAGAAAGCAAAATATAAAAATAAGTTTTCCTTTCCCCAGCATTCCTTTTAATGTTTTCAGCCCATTAAATGATGATTTCTAAAATAATGGCTAAATGGTACATTCACAGGTGGAAAATTAATTCAGTCGTTCAAATCTCCTCGTTCAATGATGCAGTGCGCTACATTTTGATGAACTGGTAGAAACATCATTCACATCACCTCTGTCTGCAGCAATGTTTAATCACCTTCTCTGATTCAGACTAAATGTGCCTGTGGTGCTGCTTTAATGAATGTTATTCACATGCCTGCAAGTGAAGAGTCTTTGATGAGGAGCAGCTGTAAAGCAGTAGGAGAAAAGCATGTGAGTTGCAGAAGTCTGGTGTCTGTCATTCCTCCAGTGACCATCTGTGTCCCAGGTCTTCATCCATCCACCACAACATCCAGATGTGAGATGCATGTTCATGTCAGAAAAGACAGCAGAGGTGAGAGCACTTCAGCTCACTTTCACAGAAGCTGTGAATTGCTTCACTGAAGTGCAGCAGAAAGAACTGCACCCAAACAAGATGTTCTGTTTGTTGTTGTTCTTCATGTTTTCTCGGCTCTCTCAAGGCTGAAACGGCATCATTCAGATTCAGCTTCTTCTTACAGTCATGTATCCTTTGGTAAACGCAGCCTTCGGGCATCTGTTTCCTGGCAGTTTATTTCATCAATGTGAAGTGAAGAAGCATATTAGGACATGGCAAGACGTTACCAGGAGTAAGTACGCATTTACTGGATCTTTGAGACTGATTGGGGAAGAAAATGGCCTTGAAACTGTTTCCGTTTCAGATCTGTTCGTTCATCAAAGCTACTCAACTTGTCGTCTCAACTTTTCAACTTTGTAAAAGGGAGACAACAACTTTTCAACATTTGGCTGTAGACACTTTTCAGTTTTTTTCTCCCCTCAAAAAAGCAGTTAAATTTTTTTAATCTTTAAAAGAGAGAAAGAAAAAGATAAATATAAAAAGAAAACAAATAAAATAAAATAAATAAAAGAGAGGGGGGGGGGTTAAAGAAAAACATCTAAAGCTACTAGAAACAAAAATATCTGAACCTTTTTAAATAAACCAGATATCATTATTATCAAACGTAGCGTTAGTTCTGGCAGATCACTTTAGTCAAGCTCGCATCAGCTGACTGCACGTCTACATATAGGGATGTAACATCTATCACAGCACCCATAAGGTGCTGCAATATTATCACTAGCTTTGCGTTGCTCAATAGCTAATTACCCTCCTCCATCCCCAACTCCTCCTCTTGTCCAGTCAGGATTCGTCCTTCTGATTCCCCCTTGAATCAGATGAAATTCTAAAATGTTTACATTAAAGTATTGAACATTAATGATATCTACAAGACATTTATGTTGGTTCTATTCTGTTTCCCCCGGGGGGTTATTGCTGCTCTCCCTGCTCCCCTCCTCCATTCTAGGCTACATGGATGTGCAGGGAGTTCTTGCCTAGAACAGAGCCATACCACCACTCCAAACTGTGTACTAATTGTCGGTCATCTTTGATGATAGTGGTCCTGACAGAATTGGTTTTTCAAGGTACCTCTATTTGCTTAAGTGGGATTGTTCCTATATTACATGCATCGTACACAGTTTATAATTGTATTAATTGTATTATTTGTTTTGTTTTATTAATTGTTACTTAGTTACTTTTTATGGAATGTAATGCGTCAATGTTACTTTTGAGTTACTTTTTAAATCTGGGCAGGGCTTGCTAGTTTGTTTTTAATATAAAAGAATACCTTTTTTATATTAAAAACAAACTAGCAAGCTCTTTTTCACAGCCTCAAGCTGAAGGAAATGTAAATTTGTGTCTGTACAGTAGACAAGAAGAATATGATGCAGGAGAAGAAAGTTCATCACTATTCAGCAATAACAAAAATGAAACACAAATGTGTCATTTTTGCTTATAAGCAGTGTTGAGGAGTAACTAGTTACATGTAACGTAATTTAATTACAAAATAAAAGTAACTCTAATCAGTTACAGTTACTGAGAAAAAATGTGTAATTAAATTACAGTTACTTATGAAAATGTTAAGGATTACTAAGGGGGTTACATCTGATTTTTTCTCTTTTTTTTCTTTTCACACACACTCCCACATACAGATTTAATTGATTTCTTTCATAAATTGCAGTGAGTGCTCTAAAATATGAAACACCAATGTTTCAGGAGTTTATAACATGCGTATTTCATAACTCTTTATTTCCTATATGGGTTCCAGAAGTTGGTATGATTTAGAAACTTTTTTAAATGGTCTCAGTGGTCGTGTAAAACAACACCCTTTTTACGTTGTCAAAAACAGCTCCATTCACAGCGACTCGTTTCGGTACATATCTCTTTACATGATAATGAGCTCTGCTCACCCCCGTGGAAGAGCAAAGGTGATTAGCAAATAATCATAAAAAAAAAAAAAAAAAAAAAATTGTAAGACTTACTACTTCTGGAAGTGCATCTGGATCATGAACAATGGGTACTGATCCATCCTTGAGTTTTAGCTTTTTAACAAAACCTGCCTTGAATTGTCCCTCATTCAGAAAGCAAAGGAGTAAAATGATTTGCACAGACACAAATGAATTTAGGTGTATTCGTTGGCGCATTACCATCAAAATCAAAGGCTAATCCTCTGTGTTCTCAGTGGCTCTGATGTTTGGAGAAAATTAGGACTCTTATATTCTCCTACATCTAACAAAACATCTGCATTGCTTACAAGACATTGTTGTCGCTACAGCTGCTCAAGCGCGGAGAAAATGACGCAACATGACATCATATTGGCTTGATAACTGTTTAGGTTTTTGGGGGATTAAAAACAGGAGTGAATGTATTTTTATCATTGGGTGATAAAGGGTAGTTGTGTCTATGCACTACCAAGACACAATTATATGCAAATGAAGATATTTTGCCTCCAATCTTAATTCAAGTGATGAAGGATTTTGAAAGTCTGACAGTAATCAGTGTTCAGTACTACTGTAAGGTTAACCCTGCCTGGTTTACATGTTTAAAAATGATTACCAGTTGGAAACACTGAAATTTCAAAAAGTAATCAAATGTAATCAGTTACATTACTTTAATAACACTATAATTAATCCTTAGGTATCCTCCTTCATGACCTAAAAATATTGCAAAAGTATTGTTATTATTATTACAGTCACAGCTTTTCTTTGTTTTAAAAATGCTCACAATTTTTATTTCAATGTTTAAATATAAATCTATTTATCCTGAGACTTTCGGACACCACTGTACATGCGGATTTGTGAACTGAAAACATGCTTCATCTCAAAATAATGATATCTTCAGCATCAAGATGAGCTGAGAACTGAGTAAAGAGCGTCCGCAGTACTATAATGTTCTGAAGCAAGGGACTACAGCCGGAGTTCCCAGCAGGAAAAGGCCGTCTGATGCCAATCACACACTAAACTCAAAGCCTCTTTAAAGTGAGTGCAGAGAGTCTCTCCTCTTCTCTCTCATCTCTCCATCCTCAGCACTTCTCCTTCCTCATTAGCACGATATTTCATCTCTGTATCTGCTCGAGTCTAAGAGGCATTTTTCTAATCAGCAGCAGTTGTATGCGGGCACACCAGCTGGTCATGCATCACTCTGCATTAGGAAGTGGAGCTGAGAGAGGCCGGAGAAAGACGATCTGCTCCCTGCCTCATTAGCATGACCTCGGAGCGAGAGATGGGCCAGGACTTCAGCCAATCACAGGACTGATGAGGAGCCAGCCAATTAACTAGAGGGATCCAGGACAGAAAGGAAACGTGAAGGGCAAGAATTTGTCCGAATCATAAGGTGCGTATTATGAGTTTCAAAACCGAGGACATCGGGTAGTTTGAGTTATCAAGGGTCCCATTATTCAGGACCTGTGGTTGGGGGACATGTTAAATACCATGCCAAATTAAGTACAAATTGAGTAATACAAATCAGAAAATAGCATTATACTCGGAGCTTAGCTCATGTATGTTGATGAATAATATGTGATATGTTGATCAGGATGAAGATCAGCAGCAGAGTATTTTTTCCAAGTTTCCAAGAAATGTAAACAAAGTTATAATTAAAAACATGGAAAATTATTTCAGTAGCGCTCATTGTGCTTAAAAATAAGATAACTTTAATATATACATATTTCAAAATAGTGCTGTGCAAACGTTTGAGGTCATTATGATTTTTCTAATGTAAAGAAAAAGCAAGATATTGAATCTTGTATATAAAAAAATTTAATAAAAAGGAAATGAAATAAAAACGTTGAGAAGTCTTTTCTGCTCACCTAAGCTGCATTTATTTGATCAAAAATACAGCAAAATCAGTGGGTACTGATCCATCCTTGAGTTTTAACTTTTTAACAAAACCTGCCTTGAATTGTCCCTCATTCAGAAAGCAAAGGAGTAAAATGATTTGCACAGACACAAACGAATTTAGGTGTATTCGTTGGTGCATTACCATCAAAATCAAAGGCTAATCCTCTGTGTTCTCAGTGGCTCTGATGTTTGGAGAAAATTAGGACTCTTATATTCTCCTACATCTAACAAAACATCTGCATTGCTTACAAGACATTGTTGTCGCTACAGCTGCTCAAGCGTGGAGAAAATTACGGACTTCGTACAACTGACTGAGGGCGGAAATATGCTAATACGGGACAGTACGTCAGTGGTCGTGGGAGGGGCCTGAGCAACATGACATCATATTGGCTTGATAACTGTTTAGGTTTTTGGGGGATTAAAAACAGGAGTGAATATATTTTATCATTGGGTGATAAAGGGTAGTTGTGTCTACGCACTACCAAGACACAATTATAAGTTGTGTCTACGCACTACCAAGACACAATTATATAGCAAAATCAGTAAAATTGTGAAAATGTATTACAATTTAAAATAACTGGTTTCTCTTTGAATATACGTTAAAAATGTAACTTATTCCTATAATGCATAGATGAATTTTCAGCATCATTACTCAAGTCTTCGGTGTCACATGATCCTTGAGAAATCCTTATAATATGCTGATTTCCTGCTCGAGAGACCTTTCTGATTATTATCAATGTTGAAACAATTGTACTCCTTCATATTTTGGGAAAACCAGGATACATTATTTTGAGGGTTCTCTGATGAAGTTCAGAAGAACGGCATATATTTGCAAATATTTTGAGCAAATTAATGCATCCTTGCTGAATAAAATATTTTTATAAGAATTATATAAAATATAAATTTAAAATAATTAAAAACAGCTATTAACTGCATTTAAAAAATTATTTTATTGTAAAATATTTTCAACTCTTTTAGTTGAAAATATATAAAAAATAAAAATAAAAACACAATCGGACTCTAAGTTATATGCCTTCCCACTCCAGCTCAGTGTTTTTCACTGAGCACTCCTGAAGAGCAAGAGCAGTGAAGTTATTAGGTTGCTGCTATAACATCCAAAGGTTGCATGTGGTCACTGTTTGAGTTTATAAACGTGTGCAGAGCCACTTTATAAGCGACAGGGGGTAAAGCGAAGGTCATCGCAGCGGTACCACCATTACCCTCATCTTTCACAAAACAGCAGGATGGCAAATGTCATAGCAAGTTTTAATTGCTCACGCTCAGCTGCCGGACCGGGGTTGGGCGAGCACATGGAGGTTTATCTTTAATGGAAAAATAATTTAGTTCCATTAATGGGCTGCATTGTTAGAGTGGCAAAGCCAAAACCACTGCAGGCAAAATCCTCCCCATAAGTCTGTGCTTTTGAGTCCCGCTGAAGTCAGAGTCAGTTACCATTCATTTCCCCTGCAATCTTTAAATACTTTAAACTGCTCATCACAGGGAAGTTTGAGGAATTGCAGGGAGACTGGTGCAATATACCGTTCAAATGTGAGAAGGAGAGGAGGAGGGTGTTTTTAAAATGTCGAAAATCTTTAAAGTTATGCGGGTTTAAATGCTAATGTACTCATTTCACACTGCCAGCACAAATGAATGTGAAGTTACATAACTTAAATAAGATCTATCCCTAACATTCAGGAAGTGATTTTTTTATTTATTTTTTTCAAAAAATGTTCCTTCTGCTTTCAAATGCACACTATTTATTTTATCTCTAAGTTGTTGGTTTAAAGTTAGGCAGCGGTTATTTGCACTAAGTGCAAATAGCATATTTTTTAGCGATAGATGCTATTTACACTATGTTAAAATAGCAATATCTTCTGCTATTTATACTACTTATTGCAAATAGTGGCAATTATCTGCACCTCAGTATTGTAGTACATTATAAAGCAGTACGCAATAGTAAAGTATTGAGTATAAATTATAATTTTAATTCCAATTATTAAATTGAAGCCACCTTATTGGGACAATAAAGCCCTCCCTACACCTACCCGATACTTTTATTTTCAACTTTTTGAATATTTCCTTAATTTTTACTGAAAATAAATGCCTTTCTGATGAGATTTGAAAAGGGAGAAAAAAAAGTTTGCAAAAGGCGGGCTCAAACTAAATAGACACTCCGTTAAAGTTGATATAAATGAGAAATTCTAATACCATACTAAGATTATACCATGGCTTTGAGGTCAGGAGAAATAGTGAGAATTATGAAAAAAAAACAAAATAATTAAACAAACCAGGCTGAAGGTTGATCAGTATAATTTAGTAAAAGGATTTAACCAATATATATAATAATCATTTACACTAATGCGTTAATGCAAATTATTCTAAATAGAAAAAGTATTTACCATATTAAAGAGAAAACTATTATTAAAAAATCTTCATAGCAGTAATGAAGAAAATTATAAAAAAGGGAAAAGGTGTTATAAATGCCTCCAACCTAACGTGTTTGCCACCTCACTGAAAAAAAATTAATTAAATTAAAAACTAAATAAAGTAATAAATAAAAAATAAATAATGTAGAAACTATTTTCTATTTTAAGAAATTGTTAGTAGGCTTCAAGTAAATACAAAGAAATGGCAAGTAACACATGGAATTAAATGTAAAATTTTAAAATAGGAAAAAAATGAAATAGTATGTTCTTGTAAAACATACTCCAATAATCTTGGTTTTACTTACAACTTTGAAAAATCATTTTTACAGTGATCTACTAATTTAAAAATAAAAGAACATGCTTTAAAAATGTACAACCCAATTTGGGTTATTTTGGCAACCCAGCGCTGGATTATTTTTTTATGGTTTAAAATGACTACATTGCTCGGCTAAAATGACCCCAAATCGAGCTAGGCATTAAACCTACAAATCTTGTTCATTTTAAAATCTCACAAAGAATGACTTTCAAGAGGTAAATATTTATTAAAAACAAGAGAAAACAGTCAAAAAGTAACATGCATGTAAGAAGAAATGCAGAAAAGTATGGCATTAACAGCTACAGAGTTTATAAATGAAGCATTGAACATTTGTTGAATACAACTTCTGATCAAATTTGACTTTTTTGGTAAATGTTATATATTGCATAAAAATATACAAAAACACTATTATACAATAATTGTACTATTAGTTAATAGTTAAGTCCTTTACAAACTATTCTGGCATGACAGCACACAAATAAACCACAACATTAACACTGATATTATAACATCCAACAGATGCACATGTGTGTGAAAGAATGTGAGCATGTGTATGAATGACAGCGTGTAAACACCATTTCTACTAAACAACACATTTAACATTTTGTTTTTACAAATTCTACACTTACAGTTTGTTTCATATGCATGAATACTGATCATGCATCACTGTCAATTTTCATGATCTCTTTAGCATAATTGATGTAGTCATGAAGAAGCCCCATCAGCACAGCATCCAGGGCAGCGTCCTCCTTTAAAACCATTGTTGCATCAGTTTGGGGGAATGACATTCTCCTCTCTGACCAGCATTCATCCCAGTCACCGCCTGTTCTTCATCAGTGGCCTAAAAAGAGAAAAACATTTAATTAAACTATCCATTTTCAGATAGAAGTGCACCAACATCAGTAAGGATAGGTAAATAGTCTGTTTTATAATTTCATCCACTTTGTGTGGATGTTTAATTTCTCTGTCTACCACATGCTATAATGGCAGCACTAGTGTGAGGGCATGTAATATTGTTTAAATAAATATATTGCTTTCAGTAAGCTACTTCTTTACTGAAACATTAAAACAGACATGACATTCACATACCTCGCAAATTTCCATGTACGTGGAGGGATGCTCTTTAAAGGGTTAGTTCATCAAAAAATGGTCATAATTTACTCTCCCCCATGTTGTTTCAGACCCATACAAACTCTGCTAATTTTTGGAACACAAATATATTTTATATTCTCTTAATTTTTCTCCTCCATTGCAAGTCTGGGAGACCAATATTTTCTTCTGAAGAGACATGTTCGCTATCATATAATTTAAGGTTTATTCATGTATAAATATTGGAATGGATTACTTCAACAATAACTGTATTTATGAATCTTGAAAATACAGATTATCTAGACTCTCAATGGATTAACAAAATAATTATGAGAGAAAATTAAAAAATATATTCATTTGTGTTCTAAAGACAGACAAAAGTCTTATAGGTTTGGAATGACATGAGGGCAAATAAATGATTTTTTGTGTGAACTATTCCTTTAAGAAAGGAAGACCAAGAATGATGACTCTCCAAATACGACAACTCCAAAATTGGTTTCCAAAATTCAGTTATGCAGTAAAGCAGCTCTAAAAAGAGGACAAAAGTAAACAGTCAATAGTTCAGTTAAAGTCAGTTCATCGTTGGTTCAGTGATGGCTTTCCTGTAGCTCAAATAGACTGTCCACCACGGTTGCCTCTATCAGCCTGTAGGCTCAGTTGTGTCTGGAAGACTCGGGTCCGAATTGGCGCGAAAATTCACAAAATGTGACATCATGAGCGTTCTTGTCTACAGCGGCAATCGCTAGCGGTAGTGTTTGAAATGGACTCTGCGGACGGAAAGAAGCGACCAGCCTCCAGCACAACCCAGACACCCACAGAAACTCCTCGTAAGCTTAAATTAAAAAAAAAAAAAAAGCCTTATCTAGTGCGCACCGAGAACGAACATGAGGCTGGCTGCAGTTCCTCTAACGGCCACTGGTGTCAGTAACTGTTAGAAATTTCAGAACTTACGCAGTGCTCCTTTAATAAACGCTATAATATTAATGGGGGAAAAAAAAACAAGTCCTATCAATATTTTCTCATATTGGAAAAAGATGAGAAAATTTTCTTGGTTAATAACAACATAAATGTTCATTAGCTTTTCAGCCAAAACTAAAAAGTATTTGGAATCTGAGAAATATCTATACCGGATTAAAATGTGTGACAATTCGACATTTCCCCCACATCTTCACAACAACATAAGCTGGATAATGCCTCGGTTGCACAAAATAAGCATTGCACCATGGGAGCAGAAACTGATTATAGCAAAGCATTCTTCATACTCCTGTAGCTGTGCGATCCTATTCATAGCCGTGGCCCCTCCACAGTGGCAGTCGCCCTTGTCTCAAAACCTTGCTTTATCTCCTCATGAATGAGTGTAGCTCGGTGACCTCTTAGCAAAGCTCGCCGTTCCTCGTCCCAGAGACTGCTGGGCCAAAACAAGCCTCGGAAATCATTCCTGGAACAAGATCCTGACTATGAGCGATAGATGGACTGCACATTATTGGCTGAAAAACTGCAGTTAACATCTTCAAACTTCATGCCTCACAGATCACACACGGTTTTGACGTTCTCCTAATCTTCTGTGTCAATCTCTCAGAGCTTCTGAGCTGGCGATTCATTTCGCAAATCGATACGCAGCGGTCAAGCAGAATACAAAATAATTAATAGCATGCACACTTTTGGCTGCTATCTTCTACAGTCGCCTCTCCATTCATTTCTTATCCGGGGTGCATTTTGACACTTTCCCGCCATTTGGTTCATGTCTGCAGCAATGCATAAAGCATGTCTGAAGGCTGAGATTTGTTTTTCAGAATATGCGAAGCCACTTTGGTGCCTCGGAAAAGAGAATCAAATCGGGTCAGGTTGAAAATAGAGTGAGAAGACACAAATGGTTGCATTCTTGACACTTTCAGTCACAGTGTATTTCGAGTACCGTATGACATCTAATTTATTGCATTTTGCGAGCAAAGTCAGCCAGCATTTTTTCATGAACCGGAGAGATTTGCAAATGTAGGCCTGCCTCTGGATCCTGATGGTTGGTTTACAGGACTCACAATAAACCTTGTCCTACATTAAATTACTCTATAATTGATGATTCTGCCACATTTTTAGGCTTAGGCCTGGGCTTAAACTGGTGCTATCTATTATCCGAGCAGATTTGCAATGTGTGAATAACAATACATTTGCTCACTTAAATTAAGCTAAATTTGCTTAATTTAAAATGAAATAGTCTCAATATTTTTTTAAGAAAAAACTAGCATTGTTTTAAATACTCAATACAAATTCACAAATAAATTATTATTATTATTATTATTATTATTATACAATTATAATAACTGCTACTACTATTGCATTGCAGCAGTAATGGTCCTAAAAACAGCCTAAATTTTCTTATTGCAAAATACAATTTTATATCCCCTCTTGATTATGGTGTAATATGATCTAGACATGTTCACCAATGAGATTTGCCCTCATAAATTGTTTTCTTTGTATGAAAATAATTGCCATGTTTTGTTATTAATTTAAAAATCATTGTAATGATTTGCCACACATGACCTTTGAATTCAAATGTTATGATTAAAAAAAAAAAAAAAATTGTTATTGTTTTAAAACACTGTCTCACACAACAATCTAGATAACACTGCTGCCTTAATATATGTTCAAATAATAAGAAAATCAGTCAATCCAAACTGATCTTGTGAGAAAATGTAACTATTTTACAAATGGTTAGTTTGTATAAATGTGTACAGTCTGATTCCTGTGTAAATGTATGATTTTTATTTGAGCTTTAAAGAGCTTTAATTCTCTCACAACACAAACAGCAGCTACATTTCATTCAACCATTCCCATCTGTCTCTCAGCAGCATGCATTGGACTGGGGCTTGTGTTTCGGATTCCTGCAGGACGACATGTAAACATGCTCCAAAGCATTTGTCACCTAGCACCTGTCTGTTTCCATTTGCTCTGCACAGATGAGAACTTCTCTGAGCATTTGCACCGCCATTCCCATGTGTGTTGTCACGTCTCAGTACTCACAGTACACTATAATAGTCTATTAATAGTCTTTCACTGTGCCATTGTTGTTTCGGTGTCGCATTAACCGACAGCAATTACTGGATTCAGTAATCTGTGCATCCTCGTTTGACATGCCCTCCGTGATGCTTTTAAACTGACAATGGCTGTGTTCAGTGACATGAGTATGGTAATGTGAGCACATGCTGCGTTTAATGGCAAATGAGTGTTATCTGCCCTTTCTCACGTGTGCCTCTAAACACAACTTCAAACTGAGAACAGTCATTTATGACCGTATCACACACAGCATGAGCGCATTTAAGAGACGTTACAGAGAAAAAACTAGTTTCAAAACACACACATACGGGACAAGTACATATTGGGCGTCTAAAAAGCACCATGAACTTCCTCAAGTGTGGTTTACACACTAAAAATGTTCTTTTGAGAGACTATTATTGTCAACGATCCTGTCGAATGATATGGCAGATTCTGAGGGGAAAAGGTTGTCTATATTCTTGTTTATGAGAGGTTAGAGTGGCATTCTATAACTCCTTGTTGAGGAGAAGTGTGCTATTACTTTTCTAACTGATCAGTCTTGTGCTTTTTACCTGGTGGACAATAAAATGGGGGGAAAAAAACATATCTAGAAACCATAAACAGAAACTTGGGCCAATATGCAACCACCATAATAAATAAATAAATTATAATAAATTTGCTCACCAAGGATTTTCAGCTGAACAACTCAAAATAGAACACAGAATGAAGGATGAAAAAAGAAAAATGAAAAAGCACATGCAAGAACACGAGTGCCAGATAAGAATATCAAGCAAAAGATGCAGGAACTCTTATAAAAGTATAAAAAGTTCAGTCATTGTAATATCTGTATTAACATACAAACCAAAATGATTTTATTTTGTGTGAAACATGTACTAACTTATAATTCCCAAAGTAAAAAAAAAAATAAATAAAATAAATACACAGTAATAACATGGATATTTTTTCCTAACATTTTCTCTATAATAACTCCCATTATTATAGTCCATTTCTTAAAAAAAAAAAATACATTAAATAAAATAAATAATTTAATATTTATTTGTTTGTTTACCACAGTAATGGTTTAAAAAAATTCTTAATGGGAAATATTTTTCAGATTTGTTTCCTCTCAATTTTGTGGTAATACATTATCCAGACATGTTTACCAAAAGATTTGCCTTTATATAAACACACACTTATCCAGGCCATCCCATACACCCACAACAAATTCTGAAATACAGACAACCCTATTTTTGTATGGCCATCACATGAAAAAAGGTTTAAATCCTTTGGCTGGGGACATGCAAAATAATGAAAAGATCTCTCCTGAACTGCATCTTCACTTTCATTTTCATCTCAGTCTTTTTATTTTGCCCTGATATCTCTCTGTCTCTCACATGACTTTAATACTCAGGATTTAACAAAACTATACTTTCTAAATTGCCTAAATGCAAAAATTAGTACAATAAAAACTACATCACTAGTCACGACTAACCAATTCATGATTTATTGACGAATGGCAAATTCGGAGATAACCGCTCCAGTACATTCGGCAGGCAATTATATAATAATAATAATAATATTTTATATATACATATATATATACACACACACACACACACACACAATGAGTCACCACACACGTTTTCATGTAAATAAATGTACCTTCTTGTAAATAAATAAATGCACGCTTTTGAATTTTTTCTTTCCTTAAATGTTGAAATATAATAAATGTTCAAATAAAATAAGTGTTGTAAATAAATAATTTTCACCCTTCATAAACAATTCTGATTTACAAGAACTTTTTGGGTTATATCAATGAACAAGGTCACTAAACGCAAACCTTAGTAACCGACTGAGTCAGCAGTGAAAAGGCTTAATGATTTTTAAAAGGCAGCTATAAAACATCAAATTATGAATTTTCATTTATTCTTGAACAGAGTAAACTTGGCAAAACAACTCATTGTGTTTGCAAGTAAATCAGACCCATTTAGCCGCTGACTATAACACAATAACTTAAATAGAAACCCATTAAAAGTCTCAACGTGAAAAGTTGGAAATGCTTTCCAATGGCGGAGTACCAAACATCTGCTACAAATATCACACATGGGATGGTAGGAAAATAATACAAACGGCGCCAGCCATAATCATTTCATTTGCATAATTTAAAAGCATTCAGAATGGAAGACTAATCTCTTGTTTGTGGGTTTTGTCTAATCACTCTCACAGTCTGTCTCACTGATATACAGCAAAAGCGACGCAGAGTTTGAGGTGACAACTTTCATGACATGAATGTATGTCGTCTTATTCTTACACCCAATATGAACATTAATTCATCCTCAGGAAATCCACAATGAATTCTGCCCTAAATTCTGTGTCAAGAGGAAGCATTATGCATAAGTATAGGTAGGGGCTGTGAAATGCATTAAGCAAAATCCTACAGTATGTGAATACAAGTACAGATACAGAGAAAGCGGATCTCTCCATTGAGCCGGCATGAAATGGAGATGGATTTTGCTAGGAAGTGCCATCGAACAGTAGCATCGACCCCGAGCGCTCTCCGTCACCATCAGGCCTCAAATGTGTCACTTCCAATTATTCAGGTGACATGTCCATTCTGGAGGAGAGAGCGGGCTGCTATTCGGTGTGTAAGCTTATGTGGGCATTATGTTTCACTTTAGGCAGATAGAGCAAAAATTGATTTTCACAGAACCCAGGTGGCCTTGGAGGAACTGCATTCTCCGTGTGTGCACACCGTCAGCCAAAATATCAGCTTTAAAGAGATATATATTATCCAAAGTACCAGTAAGCATACAGCGCCTACAGATTACAAACTGAACAAATACTAGTCTGATATACAACTAAAATGTTTAGAAATCATTGAGAATGTTCCTACCTTTTATAATTACGAAGGCTAATAAAATAAAAATAAAGTAAATCAGTAATGCTGTGACATATTATGACTTAAAAAAAAAACGTTTTATTTGAATATATGTTAAAATTAAATTTATTTCTGATGATAAAGCTGAATTATTAGCATCATTACTCAGTGCCACATGATGCTTCAGAAATCATTCTAATATACTGATTTGCTGCATTGTTGTTGAATACAAGTATTAGAAAGAAAGAAAACGCACTCACTTTAATGTCATGGTAATGCGTTACTTGCTGTTTCTTATTTAATTGTGACATTTACTAGCAATTTGAATGAGCAATTGAATTTTCTTTTTTTTTTCTACACTAAATGTTTTTTTCAGTATATGAATTTTTAATTACTTTTAGTTTTGTAGTTACTTCAGGAGTTTAAAAACCTTCTCAAATACCTTCTATAAACCAAAATGATGACAAAAGTTTCAAAAACAAGGGATTACAGGTGCATCTCAATAAATTAGAATGTCGTGGAAAAGTTCATTTATTTCAGTAATTCAACTCAAATAAATGCAATACACACAGACTGAAGTAGTTTAAGTCTTTGGTTCTTTTAATTGTGATGATTTAGGCTCACATTTAACAAAAACCCACCAATAAAAAAAAAACATTTTTAGTGAATTGTTGGCCTTCTGGAAAGTATGTTCATTTACTGTATATGTACTCAATACTTTCATGAGCTGTAAACTCTAATTTATTTATTTATTTAAATGTTTTACTTTACATGTAATGAATCTAAAATATATGAAAGTTTCACTTTTTGAAATAAGTTAAAAGAAAAAATGAACTTTTTCACGACATTCAAATTTATTGAGATGCACCTGTTTAATTAGAATGCAGCACAAATCTATGAAGGAAGGACACAAGACCATTTCAAAGGTGACATGAACAAACCTCGGAGCTCATTGCAGTCCATCATACAGAAGTGGAAGAAATAGGGAACTACATCCACACTGCCGATGACAGGCCGTCCCCATAAATTTAGTTGATCAACAACAACGGCTCTGGTCAGACAGTCGACTGTGATGCCATGTCACTCTAACTGAGCAACCCAAGTCAGCGGCTGCCACTGAACATGACCGTCCATGGGTCAAAAACCTCCAAGCTACTGCATAGAGAGAAAAAAACGCCTTTATGGAGTTTGGCCAACGAGAACTGATTTAAGACTTTTTCAACTGCTGACATTTCAGTTTTTTTCTCTTATGGTTTATAGTTTTATTTATTTTTGAGCAGCGCTCACAAGTACAACTACACCATTCATCTATCTGCTGGATACGTGCCTGGTTATGACTAAAGAAAGAACAATAATCAGTTTTACCAATATTTTTATTTTCTATTAATCAAATATCGCTGCTACAATACTGGTGCTACCAATACATGGCATCATCTGGTGGTTCTCCAAGGAACATCTCTATTACAATTACTACACATGAAACAAGGATGTTCACAGATAAATGATTGGTTTATTATATTATTTACATCATCTATCAATTTGTTTTATTTTTCAAATACTATAATTACATGCATAATGAATGTTATTATTGTGCGAAAAGAAGAAAAACAATTAAAAATGGGTATTGGAAATTTATAATATAAATATGACTTAAGTTTACAAACAGATAGATAAAAAAATATATAAAAATATAACAAAAATAAGCTATATTATTACAAACAAAAACGATATAAAGCTCTTGTCTATCATTCGAGGAGATAACTGCAGCCATAACTAACAGAAAATGTACACAAATTGTTTTTTAAATTAAAATCTGTTTACTTTCTGCAGTTGATTCAGTGTACCAATAAGACAGTCAGGCAAACAGCATTTCTGAATTCAGCATATTGAGCCTTATTTACATAAAAGGAGGCGTGTCTGATAAGAAGTACTATTTCAGTGCCTGGTTAAACTGGATTCAACCGGAGGTTAAGGGCTTCGCTATGACGGCGACATCAGTAACCATAACAGTTCACAGGTCACCCCATCACAGGATCGAACCAGTGACCTCTGCATCACCCGCTCAGATCCAGCACACTACCTCAATCACGCTTCTGAAGACAAAAACACACATACACCGCCGCACGGATTCTTAATGTGACGAACAGGTAATTTGTGTATATAAAGAAAAACGCATTAGCCACTCAACAGAAAGAGTGTTGAAATTTTAGTGCTAAGGTTTTGATTGCTCTACGATGTACAAAATCATCCATTCTAAGGGCTAAAAGAAACTAAGCACTGATGCTCCTAAATAGTTAATGTGATTGATTATGAAAAAGCACAAAAGGATTTCTGAAGTATTGTAAAAGCTGTCGGGTGGTTTGAGATGTTCTTTTAACAGAAAAAGAGTATTAGTAGTCATTACCGCAGGAAGTAAGGGTGCTGAGGGTTAGGTGTGCGGTGATGAACAATTTGTAACAAATAATTCATAAAATTCATTATTATTAATTTGTATATTCATTAAAATGAATTGAAAAAAGTAGCCTAAGCCTACAATGACAATAAGCAATGGTTAAACATGAGTTAAGTTGAATCAAACCGACTGTGAAAACTTTTGTTGCCATGGTTTTTTGATTAGGCCCTATATTATTACCTGTAACATGTCTGTGCCGTACCCAAATTAAAAATTAATGATAAGTTCTACAAACATAGCAAACAGATCGTCTACCTCAGCAGCAACAAACCTCGCATTCTCACATCTGTAGCGCTTATTTTGACCTTTAACGTTAGGTCTTTCCTATTCTTGCAACAATATAAATGCTTAGTTAAAGCTGCAGTCCGTAAGTTTTGCCTCTTTGTCGCCATCTCTGTTTGAAAATCTGGAATTGTAGTTACTTGCGGAATTATCTGGCTTGCGTGGGGTTGTGAGTCGGCACAGCTCCAGTGCGGATGAATCTAATGTTTTGAGGTGAATGTGTGGCTGCCAATCACCGCACCGGTGTGGTTATTCACTGTACTTCAGACTCACAGATTCTAGCCTACATCTTGGAAAATATGACTCAAATAAGAATTTTCACCGTATATTGCCATCTAAACAAGTAATTAAAAAGTCTGCCACGTTTGTTCTGACCAACTGAGGGAAAAAAGCATTACCGTAAGTCACGCTACCAATGGTGAATAAATCTAATGATTGGTTTGCTCATATTAGTATTATTATTGTTATACTTTATTCTCAAATTATTAATGTTAACAACATCAGCATTGTGTGACTATGCGTATAGTGTGTATTAGCGTGTAGATTTCAATATCTGCACAGTCTAATATCTAATTGCCATGCCATTCGAATTTCATATTAAGAAATTCTTTTAACCCAAAAAGCAAACTATGCTCCCTTCGAACTGGTTTTCTTTAATCTTGTGTAATCCCAGGCTATCTTTAATCAGAAGCACATTTAAAACTGGAATATAATTTCATTTACACGTGTTTCATAATCCTTTCTGTATTACAATCCGCTATCAAAATGATACATTTAATTATTCTAGCTGCTGTGAGCAAAGGATATAAACAATCTGGAACCTTCAGGATCCTCACGTGCAATATAGTCTATTAGCTGGGACAACTTCTTTATGTTGACAGACGTGGCGTAATGACGCAGTGCCATGCTCGATTTTCCCGCAAAAACCTACCTGTACCACTCAATGCACTAATACGTGCAGTATTAGTATGAGTACTCTTACTCATACTCAAAACCCATACTCGTGCTCTGCGTTTAACCCATCCAAAGTGCACACACACCCAGAGCAGTGGGCAGCCATTTATGCTGCGGCGCCCGGGGAGCAGTTGGGGGTTCGGTGCCTTGCTCAAGGGCACCTCAGTCGTGGTATTGAGGGTGGAGAGAGCGCTGGACATTCACTCCCCCCACCTACAATCCCTGCCGGCCGGAGACTCGAACCCGCAACCTTTGGATTATAAATCCAAGTCTCTAACCATTAGGCCACGACTTCCCAAATGTAGGTGGTACATTTTTAAATACAATTTAACATTAAACTTTCAGTGGCATTCACTGGACATTTCATTTCTGAACCATCCTGATTTGTACAAACAAACTACTTGAAGCATTGCCACAGTCACGACTGTTTCAAAGTAAATTAAACGTGCTATTTAGCACCAGAAACTGGACATTTCACTTTGAAACTGCCGTGAAATGTGCTACAAGTAACGCAATATCATTTTGCAACCATTTTGCATCCACAGACCTGGTTTTTCATGACACTGTGTGGTTTAATGAAACCGCATCTACAACGGAGGGAAAAAAAATTAAAAATGCTAATAGCGCCTCTTGTGGACATGTCATTTAAAAAGTGCAGCAAAAATTAACCTGGAGCAACACATTTCAGATTTTAGAAACAAAAAGAAAAAAAGAAAATTGGCAGACTCACATATTTCTAGAGAGCCTGGACTGACATTTTTCAATACAGTGGGAGCCATGTTTCTTTTAAGAAAAATGTCTTGATTTTTGGATGTTTTAATTTGATGCTTGTTTTGGTCATATTTTAAGTCATCTGGAGGCCTCCTTAGAAGTTTACTGAGGCCCCCAGGTTGAGTATCCGTGTTCTAAGTGATTGACCCTCAAATCTAAGGACATTCTGGTCTCCACATGTTTTATAAGTCTATGAAATAGTGTCTGAACAAACTAGTACAGCATCGTTCTAGCAGCAACAAGGTTATGGGTTCAGTTCCATTTTGACATAACAAACACCTTCAGTGCTCTTCAAGTCACTTTGAATAAAACTGTCTGCCAAATACATGTAAATTATTCTGCCTGTTTTAATCACACATGCAAATCTTAAATCAAATTGTTTCGAAAGCACTAGCACACTTCTCCTCAACAGGCCACACGATTTGAGGAATCATTCACGTCTGTAGCACAAAGTGCAGAGCGAGTTATGTGCCCGAATTTAATAAGGACCTTGTTCAAATCCCAAATCTCTAACCCTAAGTATGAGTAATAGTAATAGAGATGCTTACCTTAGCAAACAGTGCTAATAATGCAATGACATTAACTTACATTTCCCCTCTCAGCCGGAGTGCAGATTGCGACTTAGCTCACATAAACACACAATTGTTGCTGTCAAAATAACTGCCACACTCAAGTATACAGTGCATATTTCATTTCGCTGGTCATAATGTTAAGGCATAAGTATGCTTGGTGCAGATCAAAATAAAGAACATTGTGTTTTGACAGGAAATGACCTGTTTCAAGGCACAACATTAATGCATTTTTGTGACTCAATGTTCTTATCATTAACTAAAAATTTATAATAATTTAATTGAAATACGGATTAAATAAAATAATGTATACTTAAAAGGAAATGAAAATTAGAAATGTTGCACTGGCAACTAACTACAAAGTAATACAATTAGTACTAAAAATTAAAACATTTCTTAAATTTTTTAAATAAAGCTGAAATAAAATAACAAAATATAAATATTAGATGAAAAATGTAAACTAATGAAAGTTACAAATCTTGAAATGAATTTAAAGGGTTAGTTCACCCAAAACTGAAAATTAGCCCATGATTTACTCACCCTCAAGGCATCCTAGGTGTATATTACTGTCTTGTTTCAGACAAATCCAATTGGAGTTGTATTTGTCCTGGCTCTTCAAAGCTTTATAATGGCAGTGGGTGGGTGTTTCTGTGCAACAGTCCAAAAGAAGTCCAATGACACGCATCTATCCATAATAAAATGGGGGGGGGGGCATAAAGGCCTCCTGTAGCGAAACGATGCGTTTTTGTAAGAAAAATATCCATATTTGAAACGTTATAAACACTTTTCTCTTACTTCCGCTGACTGTCATACGTGCAAGCCGTTCCGGCAGATGACGTAGGACGTATGTGTTGCGCATGCGCCTGAGAGATATGCTAGTCTCGCGAGTTTGTTTACAGGAGCAAAGGAAGCAAAGTTTCCTTACTTTAGCAAAGGAAAACCAGTCTCCTCTTAGGATATCGAAATCCTCCAACATTTTTCTTTACAAATCCTCATTTTGTACTTCTAATTCATAACCGGTGTTTTGATTTGCTCTCCTTTGCACTTCCGCATTCGTCACTTATCACTGACAATGTATACGTCCTACATCATAATCATCACCAGAACGGCTTGCACATATGACAGTTAGCGGAAGTGAGAGAAAAGTGTTTATAGCATTTTAAATATGGATATTTTTCTTACAAGAACCCATCGTTTTTTGAGGCCTTTATTCACCCCCCGGAGCCGTGTGAGGCACGTTTTATTGGATTGATGCTTTTTATTGGACTTGAACAGAAACACTGCCATTATACAGCTTTAAAGAGCCAGGACATTTTTTAATATAACTCTGGATTCGTCTGAAAGAAGACAGTCATGCACACCTAGGATGCCTTGAGGGTTGTAAAATCATGGGTTAATTTTCATTTTTGAGTGAACTAACCCTTTAAAGTACTAAAAATCACAAACTGAAATAAATATAAAGCTATCTAAAAATATATTCTTGCCCATTTTATTGTCCTCCATGCAAGTCTGATCATTTAGAAAAGCAACAACACATCTCTCCTCAACAAGCCACATGATTTGAGGTATCATTCATGTCCGCAGCACAAAACGCAGTAATTACTTTCCATAAAATGTAAGCTTAATGCTTAAAGTTACTGTCAGGGTTTGTTCAAATCAATACTGGTAGTGATGCTCACTTTAGCAAACAGCAGTAAACAGATTTCACAGCAGCTTGTTTTATGGTTCCTCTCAAAGCAAATCATTTACAGTATCATCCAACTTTTAAGCTCCCAGCATGCATTACGACACATGTGACAAGTGACAAGTGCCTTAAGACAATTTAAACATCTCTCACACACTCTCTTTGACACACACACGCACAGCAGAATCAGGCTTTTCCAGTGGTTGTATGTTGTTGGCAGCACACTTTAGACAGCTATTAATTATTCACATGACTGAATGTTTACCTTGGCTGTATAGAGGCACACTGAGAATAGATTTTACACCCATGACCAGCTAGAAATATGTTTCAGTCATGAGCTGGTGCGTTTGGGGAGGTGCTAGAGGTCCTGTGTGTGTGTGTGTGTGTGTGTGTGTGTGTGTGTTTCCGTTTATACAGTGTGATATACAGTTCAAACCTCAACGGTTTCCAGCATCTCCTTGTTTCTTTCTCCTTTCATGGCACATTTAAAAGTTTCAAGGTACAAAGCGGGGGGGTCACTTCTCCTATTCTGATGCTAATGCAAGCCATTTTCTGCTGTGCTGTTCCACGCACAAACACGCAGTTTTTCTTCTATTTATGAGGGAACATCGCTCTATAGTACTGACTCAGTGCTAGTGAATACCAAACCACCCCAGGGTTATGAACTCCTGGTTAATATCTTGTGTTGGTATTTCTAGCTAAATGCTTCTTTCAGCTTCCCGATTCTTATGAATTTTGATATTTGTATTAATGACAAATGAGGTGGTTGAGAACAGAGGGAATGAGGGAGAGATACGTTGCAGTGCAGCCAGCGCCGTAACATGCAAACCTGCTCAAGAGTCAAAGCCAGAGCAGAAATCAAAAGCTCGTGGAGCAACATCACCCCCCCTCAGACGTCCAGTGCTACTGCAGGAGGGCTCGTCCCGCTTTCAGATGATGTAACCCACTGTGATGAATTATGAAATGTGTCACACTCAATCAAACTTTCTTCTCTGTCTTTCTCTCTCCTTCAAATCGCTTCTCTGTAACTATGTTCAACTGAGCCGAAGAGGGAAGATGGCTCGTCTAATGGACTTCAGGACTGTAGGTGGGTCGAACATTTTGAACTGAAATTCAACAGGATTGTGTTGTAATTTAAGGGAAAAATGTTGTTAAAAGGATTTGATAGACTTTTAGAAATATGCTATATAGTCAAGCTAAATAGTTTTACATGTACACCCATCAAGATGATTAACGGAATGCAGAATACATTTAACAGAATAAAAACAAAGAGCTAAAGTTAGCCATTGCTTAGTGAGGGACTGACAGTTCAATAACAGGAGAGCGTCAAATCGAGTTAATTAAATATTTTGATTGGAGAAAGGGGGAAGAAGCACCTGGAATATTTATTAATAAATTGCCAGTTTTTTCACATTAGAAGCAGCACCGGGGGACATATCAAAAATAGCACCATCTGCTCAAATAATAAACTTTAATATTTTATCTAAATATATTTAGGTGCATTTGATGGGGACATTAAATGTACTGCATAATTATAATAACATGTCTTGAGAAGAGAGAAAAATAAAATCAAGGTCATAGTCCATGGAGGACCAAATACTTATGTGAGATAAATATAATATGACTTTATATAGACTTTAACATATTTTGAATGAAGTACATTCTTAAAGAATGAAATACACTTTCACCACCTTTAAAGGGGTCATGAACTGCATTCATTCATTTTATTTTATTATTTTAGAATGTGACAGTGAAGTGACATACAACCAAGTATGGTGACCCATACTCGGAATTTGTGCTCTGCATTAACCCATCCAAAGTGCACATACACAGCAGTGAACACACACACACCGTGAACACACACACACACCCAGAGCAGTGGGCATTTTATGCTGCGGCTGAGCAGCTGAGGGTTCGGTGCCTTGCTCAAGGGCACCTCAGTCGTGGTATTGAGGGTGGAGAGAGCGCTGTACATTCACTCCCCCCACCTACAATCCCTGCCGGCCCGAGACTCGAACCCGCAACCTTTGGATTACGAGGCCGACTCTCTAACCATTAGGCCACAACTGCCCCCGAAAGTCATCTGAGGTCCACAAAGCAAGATTTCTACATCAAAGAAGTAACAAGCTTTTAAATATACACGTTTTGATAGGTTTTCATTCAATGAACTAAACACCTACTGCTGTGATTGGCTAACAGTTTTGCATATTAACAAAAACTGCTTGTGCGATGTACTCTGGAAACAATATGGGTCATTTTGGGCTAAAACCATATAAATACATAGTACATATAAAACAATGTTTAACAGACAAATGAATAGTGACACCTGGTAAAAACATGGTTATTTATACTTGTATTTTGCAACATTACGGTCCAATCATGTAGTCAGCACTGTATCATCTTTTATTCTCAGGCTCTCTGAAAAGGCTGTGTCAAACCGTGTCTTGTTTAAAAACAAATCCACAGTAAACCGAAGCGAGCAAACAAACAGTGTCTTATGATTTAGAAGTAGGCGTCGACCTTCTGCAGAGGCGGTCTTTCGTCGCACTATGACATCACACTTTGGCTGCTTGGTTACAGTAAAAGCTGATTTTAACTAATAAAGAAGTTTTGAGCTCTAAAACTTAAATGTTATTTTTCTATAATAGGACAATGACCTCTTCAAGGATTTTTTTTTCAATTCATGACCCATTAAATGTGTGAATGTCATTGCACTAGATAACAAAATGTCATTTCTTTGAAAGGAAAATAGCATAAGGAAACCATTTCACTGACACGGCAGTTTCCTTTGCTAATACTAGAGTCCAAATACCTTTAAGGGCACCAAAATATAAATTTTAAACTGAAATATGTTGTCTCATTGTTTGAGGAAAAATCTAGCAAACTAAGCAAATTAGAGTTGCGACTTTAGATGTTTGCTTGTGGTCAATTGCTAAAGGAATCCTGTTAATGACAGTTTTCTGTTCTGTGGGCTGCTATTTAACATTTTTAAGACGTTTAATGTGAAACTATGCAAAAATGTTCCAACTGAAAAGTATGCTTTACATCTTTAATGGTTATTTGAGCCTAACGTAGAAGCATTGGATAATCAACAGCAGCCCGCACTATTGAGCTTAAGGAGTTTAGAAAGGAACAGATGAAATTGCTCTTGGGAGGCAATTGTGAAAATATCTAATTTAGCCTGTAGTTTCTGATCTGGGTTGCATTGATGACCTCAGCATTTAGATTCTTTGGTATTTTGTCAGCCAAATAATTTATAAACAACATCTTCCTTTTGTTTGTACTGGAATTTGAAACCTTATGCTCAAAGTCGAGATTCAAAACACATACCAATCTATTGTAATTCAGAATAGTTTTTTAAGAAATTGGAAAGTGCGTGACGAACGAAGGAAGAGGGAGTGAGAGAAATAAAAATAAAGAAAAAGACTAAAACCGAATGGGCCCAAGGACAAACTGGCAGCGTGCGGCTTGGAGCAAAGATTTCAGAATGTAATTTCATTAACTCCTGTGTGTTCCAATGAAAACACAAGCAGTAAAATAACCTTGAAAAGTCCTCGAGGGTATTTACTCCAGATGCTCCAGCGTGCAATAAGTGGTTAGATTCATTCCACATTATAAATGTTAATTAGCACATCGTTAAATAAGAACCATTCACTCATACGTGGAAAGAGCAAGTACACGACGACGCTTTCTGATATATGATGCTACTTTGAGCAGCCTGGCTGAGATTCACGTTCAAATTAAATATTTAACAGCACTGGAGGAAGGTGACAAGTGAATAGATCACTACATAAACCAGGTTTGGTGACGGTAACATTACACACCTGCTTCAGAGTGATGCTGCTATGAAACAGAGTTCCAGCTCCTAAATCTGACTAAATGAGCTGTTTATATCTGTTATATCTAATATACTTATGACAGAACATCAATTGAATTCTATATTATTGCATATATTAAGCTTGGTTGCTTGGGATCCACAAAAAGCTCATCACTAGCTGCTATATTATTACCCACATTAATTCATACATTACGGCACAAGTCAAAACATGACAGAAAAATTGCTGTTCAAAATAAATAAAATAAAAAAAATAAATATATATTTTTTTTTATAATCTGTCATAGGTAAAAACCTGTAAGTTGTGCAATGTCAACATCTGCTATAGTTTGGTAAGTAATGTGGCTCACAGCTTTTAACATTTTAACATGCTGTTGCCATGTAGGACGTGTTCCAGGATCAACATTCCTGTCAAATCAAACACCATCTCCACTCTTCAGCACAACTCAAAAACTCAAAAACATAAGAGCAAATCCAGGTACACGTCCTGCTTGTGCTTTCTGCCAACCGTCTTCCAGGGAACTACTGTCGGAGTTTCTTGCGTCACCTACCAAACCTCCATCTGAATCAGGGATGAGCTGATTCCAATTACCCTTTTCTGGATGAATAATGTATAGAGATCTTACCATCGGAGCAAACTCTACAGAGGAGAAGAAGGGGCAGCCCTCCATTATCCTCCTCATAAATCCGTCACTTCATGCCTTTCTGTCTCGCTCTATCGCTGTCAGTCTCTCCTCCATTTCCCTTTTTAGTTTGAGAAGATTAATGATTATTATTGTCTGTTTTGGAACTTTTCATGTCTCTCTGCCTGCCTCCCTCCAGCCCTTTATATACTGCCTGAAAGTATATTTTTGAATCGCTTTGGTCTTCCTTTCTCTCTCCCTCTGTATTCTCACGACAAAGGGATATTCTTTCATGTGTGCCACGACCTTGTTTGCCTTTTGTGTTTCGGTGAAACTCACGCATGCATCAGACAGGTCACTGGCAGGGCGTCTGATGATGAATCCCACGAAAAGTGTAATATTTACTGAACGTTTTCGAGATTTGAGATAAAAACATTTCCCTTTCATACATAACCAAATGCATTACGGAAATTCACTGAAGCTGAGCTCCCATAAATGTTTTAAGAGAACCATCGGAGAGCTCTCTGGTGGAAACTTCACACTGTCACAAAGGAGAAGAACCGTGATCAAGCATTCATTCACCTCTCAAACATGCCAAGCAAAGAAAAGCATTGGAACTCCACATCTCCAAGAACTTCAGCTTTCAATGGGAAGTACTTGTCTTAGAGACAATAATACCACTCATAATAAATCAATATTTTGCAAAGAAAGTGAACCTGCTGCAGTTAAACATGGATATAATCTAGTAACTTACCCGTGTCTGACTGTTAGACTCCAAAACCGAAACTCCAAAATTATATCATCATCTAGAATAAGCAGACCATAAGTTTTAAAAGTCGTGTCTGGGATGCCATTCATTCTGAATATAGTCTTGGCTACACTTTTAATAATGCCTTCATTGTTATTTGTGCTTTTACATCATGTTAAACAATCAACAACAAAAAGCATGGCCTTGATAACCTATATAAATCTTGTATTAGTAAAAACTAAAACAAAAATAGAAACACAAACATAAGTAAGTTCTGTTGTGTTTTAGGTGACATCTGACAAGGTCATTAAAAAAAAAAAAAAGTTAACAGAAAAAAATAAATATAGAAAATATTTAAGATATATAAATAAAACAAAAAAAAATTAAATAGCTTATGAAAACCAAACAAACCACTTTTGGAAAAATTAAAACCACTGCATTAAACACTAACAAAATATTGCAGTGTTAGCCAGTGTTTCGTAGTGTTAATTTAGTTTTATTTATATACTATAAAAGTATTTAATATTTTGAATTAGCTTTAATTTTTTATTTTCAGTTTTCATTTTAATTTTACATATTTTTATTACATTATATTTTTGTTGGGTATTGTTGTTTTCTTTTAATATTTACCTTTAATCCATTTTTATTTCAGTTTTAGTTTACAACAGCACTGACCTGGAGGATAAGTTAAAAGTTAAATAATAATAATAAATTAAGTTAACTCTTTTCTCTCCAGTGTTTTTTTTTTTAAAAAGTTGCCAGTCACCGCCAGCATTTTTGATCATTTTCACAAAAATTTCATGGTCCTCAAGAATATTTAGTATACTTACTAAATACATAAATACTTATTTTATTTTAACATTTTATTCTAGCTGCATGCATTATTCCTTTTAAATCAACACTTGAACATGGGTTTTCTTAAAAGTTTTCTTAAAATTAGAGAGAGAGAGAGAGACGGAGAGAAGGGTCAAAAACTATGTCCAGATTGGATTCAGAATGATGGTCAAAAATTAGATGGAGCAGATCGCTTCCACGTACCCCCAAAGCTTGCACGGGCAAACACAAAGCCAGAAAGTTCCATCGATGGTGGGGAAAGAGTTAAAAATGTTTACCCATTTTGTGCATATTGCATTTTAAGGCTTAGAAGATCACTTGGTTATCTTAGCAACATACTAATGCCATGCTAAAGTCCAGCCTCCTGTGCGCTACACCAGAAGGTTTTTTTTATTATTTTTAAACCCACCTGATATATTGACATTGCCATGAACGCTCTACTTTTACACAAACACACACATCTATTCACAGATGCATTAACAGGAATAATTCTCTGGGTTTATCAGGCAGGTTGATCTGTGCCTGTCAAAAAGCGGTGGCCAGCGATCGCTCAAAGTGGATTACCCAGGTGAGGAACTGATTGGCTGAGGATTTAAGGATGTTTGTGCGCTTCGTTTCTGTTTATTTTCTCTGGTTTTATCTACTCAGGGTTAGAGTAATTCTTTTAGCAAGGTCTCCAAACTCTATAATCTCCTTGAGATATGCCGCCAACACAAGGTCAAAACTAGTATACGAGACCCTGTGGATGGGATACATAAAATCAGAAAATCCACGCACCGACAGAATTCATCATGCTTTTATTGGTAAAAAGTTATTGGATGACAGATAAGACACCTGAAGTCCACTTATAATGTCAGTCAATGTTTCTTGTACCAAAAACAAGCTTAGATGTAGTTTTACGTTACGTTTTCCACATTCTCTATGACCCTAAAACAGGCTGTTTTTCTGTTGTATCTTTAAGATTTCTCACAGTTCATGTTCAAAAGAAAACGAGAAATCATGTAACATACAAGCAATTAATTAATTTATTTAACAATTCATTTCCATTCTCTTCCTATATTTTTACTTCATGTTCATAGTTTGATCATAGTCTGGGATGGAGCAGTTCTTTAATTTATAAGTAACACCAAAGCCTTTTGCACCATGCTCTTCGCAGATCTTTAGAGAGAAAATGACAACAAAATTATAGGCTAGAAGACAGGTCAGTGTAAACTCGACACTGCTCATTGTGTTTATAGTCACCTAAACCAGAGTTAATCTACTGCCAGTTGACAGACTCAAAAGCTCAATTACAGTCTGAGATCCAGTCTTTTTTTTTTTTTTTTACTCACCACTCAGCATTATGATCTATAGTCTCATGTAGCCAGGAAGAAAAAAACTCTAGGCCAGTTTTCAGCTTATTCTGACCAAGAACTGACTGTAAAATATGAAGCAGCACAACCGTTTTTAACACTGATAATAATCAGAAATGTTTCTTTTGCAGCAAATCAGCATAGTAGAATGATTTCTGAAGGATCTGAAAATTCAGCTTTGACCACAGGAATAAGTTACATTTTACAATATATTAAAATAGAAAACAGTTATTTTAAATCAGAAAATTATTTTACAATATTACCGTTTTTTGCTGTATTTTCGATCAAATAAATGCAGAATTAGTGAGCAGAAGAGACTACTTTCAAAAAAATATCTTGCTGACCCCAAACACTTGAATGATCACCAAAAAATAGGTCCATCTAAAAGAGAAATAAATAATCTATAGACATATCTCAAAATATATGTTTCAGTCTCCTTAAGAATTGATGCCAGTAACCTGCCAAACTTTGTTGCAAATCCGTTGTTCCTCTTCTTGTACATTTATAAAAAATATATTTTCCCATATAAATGCCTTCAAAATCTAGCTACTTTTCATGATGCTTTAAGTTTAGCAAAACACTTTCTTTAAAGAACTGTTGTTTAATAGCTATTTAGCTAAACTACCTCCTCAACACTCATGCAAATAAGACTACAATTAAGAAGTAGCCCAAAAGTTTAGTGGGCTGCCATGTATTTAAGGCGACAACTCTCAGATCTGCTTTAAAACATCCTCCATTCTTCACGATTACCAAAGAGCCGAGACATGATGACCTGCCATCTGTTACCATCACAGTAACATATACTGAGTATATAACATAACACATTGCTCACAGCGAGCATCTATTGATCCAACAAGACAGTCTCTGAGGAACTGGGGATTACGAGTTGTGTTTGGTATAGGAGAAGCAGCGATTGATTTTCATTCCACTTCCTATAACACCACAAGAAAGAAAATATGATGTGTCTTTGTGTTTTTGTCTTCTGCTGTATCGCACCAGTCACTGCTGAATTTCATCTGTCACTGAGCAGCCAATTTTGCTTTCACAGTCCAAATGTCCACTGAAGCATGAGTTTCTCCTCACACTCAAAGGTGTTGAACTTGTGCTGCTGTACCTGTGACCGCATGCTAAGTCTGTATTAATGCTATAAGTAAACGGCCAACAGCTCATTAAATTAAATTATATAATATTACTTGTCAGTGATCAATATAAATACATTATCACATTGATTTAAAGAGGTGGCAATATTAGCACACAGTGTTTTGAATTAAAAGTTTTGGCATCAGTTTCAATTTAAATAAGTTGAAATGTAAAACAAATAATAATAATAAATTAGATGAAAAGCTTAAAATTCAACCAATCAAATGAAATCAAAGGTCTCACCTCTGTATTGAGGGTGGAGAGAGTGTTGGTTATTCACTCCCCCACCTACAATCCCTGCCGGACCTGAGACTCGAACCCACAACCTTCAGGTTACAAGCCCAACTCTCTATCCATTAGGCCACGACTGGTTAAGGCAGTTCTGTGTTGTGTCACACCATTTAAAAGACTGAGCTAAAAATAATTAATTCTATAATTCTGTCATCATTTACATAACAAAAAAAACAATAGCATTTGGCATCATTGATGTTAAACATGTACCTTCACATCATATTTAAACAAGCTCTCAAATGTGAATGTATTTGAATTGAGACTAGTGGTGAAGATGATTGTTGAAAATAAAAAAGTGCTCCTTATGTATCCATTTATTAATCCATAATAAAACCATCCTCAACATTACTTCCTGACATCACAACAGATTAAGTGTTAAGTAAGTGTTCAGACTCTTCCCTGTATCTACACTCTGCTAAAAGTCTAACAAAAACTGTTAAGTGAGAAGTCTTTTATGGCTCTACGCACGCTATAATAAGAATCACAGCATGAGATTGCATTTGCCTTACAACCTGTTGCATCACAAGCAGCTTTTAATAAACAGTATGTGCAAAATGGACATGTTTTCTTCTTTGTAGTTCACTGTGAGAGGCAATATTTGAGTACATATGACAGAAAAATAAGTAAATAAGCATTTACTCTAAACTGATTTATTACCAAAATCAGGTGTCTTAGACTGTAATCTGGGTTTGATCTGGATGTGCTTAATTTTGCAGAGCAGGACAATTTGGACAAATCTGTAGGAATGCCACTAAAATCTTCTTTTTGATGAGGCAATATTTTTTTATTACGATCCTCTAGATGTCAGCAACACTGGTACTTTGGTGCCAAGTCAGTGCTAAGAAGAAAAACAAGTAATAATAGACTTTCGGTCCTGAATGTATAACTATCTGTCCTCCAAGATGCATGAGACAGACAGCAATATGACGACTCAAATGACCTCAGAAGGTGATTTGAGACACCTACAAGATGCAGCTATGCCTAATAATGTTTGTAATCTTTTTCTTTGTTTTTATTACTGTCTGGAATAATTACTAGAGAATTTAAAGCAATTACTGAGAAATACTTGAAGGCTACATTCATTTTTATTTTAATTTGTATTCATACTCAATTTTACAAGGACATCGCAAAAGGCAATGAGAACCCTATATTACCAAACATGACAAACAACCTGCGAGGGTACAAACCACCCGTTGCATTTTACACAACTTTTTGAAACAGATGAATCACTATTGCACATTTGATGGACTTTACCATAGCAGCAGCAGACCTCATTTTATTATTTATTAATTAGATAAATGTAATTTGCTGTAGAGCCGGAAAACAATTGCCAGTTGTATTTCTTAAATATCATCTAATCAGTTGTCATGAGGCCTTTTTCCTGTGTTTCCAGACTGATATGACATTTACAGCTCAAGTGATTGGTTGAACAAATGTGTTCCAACTGAATGCGCTGAGCAAAGATGGCAGCAAACAGGCATTGTGCTTCCAAGGAATCATGTGCCAGTCAAGTAATTGCCAGAGATAAATGGAAATGCTAATGGATATCTTTCTCCATACATTAAACAATTTTTGGCATACAGTCAGCATGTAACCCAATTAGCTGACTAAGCTTATATATCCTGGGCAAGGAACATATCAAAATATTGACTATTTTGCAGTATGATAAAGTGCTGTTGAAGTTCATTTCCATGTTGGATTTTATGAAGCTCCAAAAAAGAAAGATGCGTTATATTCAGTGTAAATCCTCAAATCAGTATATGAAATATACTATATTATCCTCATTGAAATACTGTTTAATTACTGGGTTTTTCTTCAATTACACTTTTGTCTAGCTTAATCAGATCTTCACTGGTCTGGTTTTACAGGTGCTTTTAGTTGCTGTCAGAGGCTTGGAAGTCCAACACAGGTTGTTTGAAGATGTTTTTTGGGTTTTTGTTTTTTTTCTTTTCAGAATGTGGACTTTGGAAATTAAAATGTATACTCATGTGTGGAATGCTGTCAGTTACCACAGATGATAATTTTAACTTGTGTGTAAAAAGAGATGCATTTTGCTGGTCAATACACTTACTGGTCAATAACCCAGCATGTTTTAGAGTGTGATACCAGTAAGAGACAAGATGAAACTATCAATAAAACACTGTTTATATTGAGATGAGTTCTACAAACTCAAAGGACATGTTGAAATGACGCGTAGATTAAAACAAGACAATTCCTTCAAAGTCAAAATAAGTGGTACATTTTTCAAGTCAGTTTTAAAGCCTAAAGTATCTCTCCTAATGCCAAACACTGAATTGATCAATTGATCATTTTGTGATTCACAGCTCAGCTGACATGTAAAGTCACAACAGTTTCATCTCAATCCGTTTACATTTTTAACCAGGGGCTTATTAAAACCATCTACACAAGCTGCAAGGCACTTTCCATCAGTGAAGGGTTTTATTTTTTCCTTCTTTAGCAAATGGTCAGTGAATAGAGATGCACTTGCAATAGTCTACGATCCTGATCCTGAAGTGGTTAGCTAGTTTTGTGATCTGGCTAAGGATTTTAGTAAAAGTATTGCAAGGTTGATAAATGCAATCCACAGTGTCAAAATTGGGAACATGGAGTGAGATTACTTTAAACATTCATACTTTTTAACACAATTTGTGAATTTAAAACCATATACTTTTCACTCTAGGTTAGTCTTAAACTATTATATAATATATCTAATAGATATCACACAAAAAGCATGGGATTTGTCTCTCTAATGCTTAAAAAGTGGTGGGACACCAAACACCCCCAAGCGAATCTGCACAACTGGGCCACACAGTCTTACACAAACACATGCGCTCATGCACAGCTGCGAGGTTTAGAGCTGTAATGTCTTTCCACTGTCAAAACATCTGCTTTCCAACCATCTTCAGGCTTTCCCTCAGATAACTGACTGTTCTGTGTGCTGCTGGTTGCCCAAAGGCATCGTACAAAGTACACAAGGGAAACTGTGGTGCATATCACGGTCTGGGAAGTTAAGGGATAGTTCAACTAAAAATGAATATTCTGTCATCATTTACAGAGTTTATTTTGTCTGTTGAACATAAAAGAAGATATTTTGAAGAATATGGGTAAGCAAATAGTTGATGATCCCCACTGACTTCCATAGCATGGGGGAAAAATGCTATAAAAGTCAATAGCTACCAGCAACTGTTACACACATTAAAATATCTCCTCTTGTGTTCAGCATAAAAAAAGAAAGATGCATACAGGTTTAGAACATCTTATTTTAACATACTCCGTTCAAGTTAGCATATTTATTAATAATATAATTAGCTTTCACTTTTCATTTGGTGGTATAGTGAGGCATCTTTAATATGGCTTTAAATTCAAGTTGACAGAGGTTCGCTTCACTGACGCCGATGGCGCTTACAGTACAGTTAAACAGTCTGTAGAGTTTCAGTACAAAGTCTCTGTGGTCTTTCAGTCACTTTTACCTTTAAGTGCTGGTACAGGTTATAGGATCTGTCCTGATTTTTATTCCCTGGGGAATGAAAACAACATCAAAGTCAACTTGTGAGAATTGTCTTTGTAATTTTCTCTAAATGGAGCATTATGCAAATTAAATTCTGCATTCTTTAAATTCAGCTTTGCCATCTGCCTCGTAATTTTCTCAAACATTTTATCTGATGCGAGACAGCTGGAGTAGCTTATTATAGGGACGGTCCAATTACATTTTTACCATTTTCTGTGTACGGGCGATGCTGTTGATCCTCGCGGGTCTTTTAAAAACCTAAATGCACAATAATTGCTGATTTTGGAATGTGTCTGATAAACTAGCATATGCTTTCTCAATGCATTATCTCCTTTTAAGTAGTTTCACATTCACGTTATGTCTGCTCTGATTACACGTTACTTTGAGGAATGTTGTAGATACTGTATTTGTTCTGCATTGATGGTATTTAATGTTTTAATGGATCTCCCCACAGTCAGTTGCAGTGTTTCTGATACTGTAGTGAAAATATGCAACACAGTCTGCATTTATCTGTAATATTTCTATATGAAAAGTTACTGTTCCAAGTTCAACAAGAGTTTAATTACTCAATTTCATTACTTAGCAATTTCATATTGGTATTTTTAAATTAAAAGTAGAAAATATTTCTAAAACTTGCATGCTTTTTGTGTGTAGTATCTTTTTTCTTTTTGTAATGTAATATCAGAAGGCTAGACATTTTCACAACTTGTAGGTTAGATGGGAAAATAAAATACATGCACATGCATTCTGAGTGCGTATTACAAATATCAGGCTGAAACGAACTCTTTTGTTTGCATAATTCATTGCATTAACCTTTTAAAAAAAATAAACACTAACAAGTTGTCAAGTCGACATGCATACACAAAACTTTCTTTGTATAGGCCTATTAGAGTTATAGTAGTATGTACTTCTGAATAGATATTGAGAGAGGAGAGATGACAGGAAATGATGGAGAGAGGTGGATTAGGGCAGGACACAGGTCGCATTCTAACCCACAGCATGATCACTGTTTCAAAGTGTCTGGATAGGATTTTTTTACATGCATTTTGGTGCTTCACGCTCAAA